>NW_006787698.1:917057-927315 GCF_000442215.2 Lipotes vexillifer | reverse complement strand
GCGCTCCAGTCACAGTCTGGATGGCCTACGACACAGGGTACACAGAACGCTATATGGATGTCCCAGAAAACAACCAGCTTGGCTACGAGGCGGGTTCCGTGGCCCTGCACGTGGAGAAGCTGCCCAATGAGTAAGGCCCCCACCCGCCCTGACTTCAGGGTCACCAGGGCTGGCTGTCCATGAAGCTGGCCCGCCTGTGGCCGGATGGGCGTGGCTTCCGCACCTCCCACTGTGCCTGCCCCTTGGTCCCCTCTGCTCCCGCAGCCCTCCCTCCTCACCGCTCCTCACTGAAAGCAGGTGCCTGGGTTCTCTTGGAGCGAGGAGGGAGGGAAGCCCCCTAGCCCTGCCCCCGGAAAGATAGAAGGGAAGGTCTAGAGTCACACCTTGCACGTGCTGGCTCCCCTCATCCCCCAAACACGCGGCCCACCATGGACCCCCTGAGTCAGTTTTGAACCTGAACGGCCCCTGTCTTGTGGGTTTTGACACCGTGGTTCAGAACACAGGTCCACAGTGGTTCTAACATGTAGGTGTGTTGGAACAGCTCTGATGTCCCATGTCAACGCTTTGGGCATTGGCTTCTGATTCACCGATCAAAAAGAAACTGGCATGGCCAGTTTCTGGTGTGGCTCTGTCTGGTGAACCTGGGCCCCACCTTTAGTGCCAGGGTTCTCGTCACAGGCTGACCCTGCCAGGGCCCCTCTCCCCGCAAGGCTGCTCTCTAGTCTGGAGGGTGGCCTGGGCTCCACGGTGGCGTGCTATCGTGCAGCCAAGCTCAGAACCCACTGCTCCGTGGCCGCTCCGATTTACATTCACATTCATCCCAACTCACTAGAACGGTAAAACCGTGGAGACAGACGACCAGTCGTTGCCCGGGGTGGGGAGTGCCTGCTCATGGGCACGGGGGTTTGCTCCAGAGTGATGGAAGTGCTCTGGAACTCAGGATAGATGTGATGGTTGCACGACACTGTGAATGCACCAAATGCCCCTAAATCCCTTTAAAATTAGTAAATTTTAGGTTGTGTGAGTGTCACGTCAATAAGTTATTTTTATTTATAAATCAAAATTTTAAAAAGCAAGTTTCCTTGACCACCCTTGCCACAATGTCAGGCACTCAGTAGCCACCTGGTGGCGATGGGTGGCGCAGGTCTAGAACGTTCCATCATCTCAGAGTGCCCGTGGGCAGCACTGCTCCAGAAGCTTCCCCAAGCTCAGGGCATTCCAGGCACAACCTCTGCGCACACGCCTGGAAGGAAGTGAGGGGTCTCCCAGACCTGCCAGTTGTCCACTGTGCACAGGCTTTGAGTTCTGCCACGTTCTGCTGATGAGCTGCTGCTTCCACCCTCGCTGTCCTGGGGCTGGGGCGGGACTCTGGGTCCCCAGCCCTGGCTGAGCGTGGACTGTGGTGCGACTGCCTATGGGCGGGAGAAGGGGGTCTCGCCCCAGACCCTCACGCCCACCTTGTCTTCCAGGCCCAACCGCCTGCTCATCCTGCACGGCTTCCTGGATGAGAACGTGCACTTTTTCCACACAAACTTCCTCGTCTCTCAGCTGATCCGAGCAGGAAAGCCTTACCAGCTCCAGGTGGGTGGCTCCTCCGAGGAGCCCGCAGGGTGGGCAGCAGTGGGTTGGGGCACCCGTGGCCCCGCCCCCATCCTCACACCTGACTGCCTGGCTCCACACTTAGCCGGCTCCCTGGGTCCCGACCACCGTTCAGCAGTTGTGCGCTGATCGCTCCGGGTCTGCGCCACCTTCTGCTGGCGACACCTGGGAACTGGGCCCGTTGGAGGGAGGCTGATGTTACCGAAGTGATTGCGCATGCACGCCAGGAACCTTGCGTTGAAGGAACTACAGAATACTGAAGGCATCTGGGGGCGGGGCGGGGGGGATGTCCCTTGACAGGGGTCAGAAAATAATTCTCCAAAGAGGTGACATCTAAGGGTGCTAAAGAGTAAGTGGGGACTCATCTAGGCCTGGGGGGCGGCTGTGGAAGACACCAGACAGGAAATTAGTAGGAGGGAGCAGCTCCAGGACTGGAGACCAGGGGGTAGCTGGAGCCAGCAGGAGAACAGCTGGGGAGCAGGATGTGGTGACCGGCATGGCAAGCCGCCTGATGCCTCCGCTGATGGGCGGGACTTCAGCAGTAAGGGGCGGAACCTCGTGGGAGGGCGGGGTTTCAGCGGTCAGGGGTGGGCCTCAGGGGAGGGATGTTTTGTTCTAAAGGGTGAGGCGAGGTGTCAGGCCTCCCTCTGGCAGCCCTGTAGACAGAGGCCCATGGGGGCCAGTGGGACATGAGCCACAGTCAGTTGTCCCGGCAGGAAAGGGGGCGGGAGTGGGGAGCGAGAGGCCTGGTGGATTCGGAGTGGGGGGGTGGTGTGCTGGAGGCGAGAGGGACAGATTTTATTACCTGCTGCCGCCCTGAAGTCTTTCCGCTTCCTGGACGCCTCCATGCACTCTGAGCTGTCAGGGGAAGACATGTTGCCGTTCAACAAATGGAGAAACTGAGGGTCACCGGGCAGGAGGGACAGGCCGCAGGGACCTGTGGCTGGGCATGCGCTTGCCAGACAGGGCAGGAGGGAGGCGGGGCTCCCTGGGGGTGAAGAGCTGGGTTGGGCGTTGCTTGGCAGTCCCCCCCACAGCTGCACATGCTCTCCAAACACAGGCCAGAGGCAGCTGCACATCAGAGCAAAGGAGTCAGGCGGGGCCAGGATGGATCCTCACCTGTCCCTTCTGAGCCTGAAGCCCTGAGCCTCGCGGCTGGTATAGCCGCTCCCTTCCCGTGCGGCCACTGGTGGCAGGTCCTTTAACCTTGGGCCTTGTCTCCTCATCTGTGAAACGGGCGTGATAACTCCTGCCTCCCAGAGGTTGTGAGGGTCAAATGAGTTCTCTCAGGAAAAGCATTTGGCACAGAAGGGGGGCCCAGAGGCTTGTGCCCCTGCCTCCCCAGGGGAAATTGAAGGTGAGACAAGACGCTCCCTTGGGGGCTGCGAGTTGGGGAGATGGAGCATGCCCACCTTCCTCTTCAGACACCGGGCAGCAGTTGACCTGGAGGCTGACAGCCCCAGCTTCTTGGTGCATCCCGTTTGTTGTCGGATGTCAGGCCTGGGACTGGGGGCTGGGAGCACAGTGGGGAGCCAGATGGACCCTCTCCCTGCCCTCACAGCCCAAAAGGAGGAAGAAGTAACCAGACACCCAGGACCCAGGGTGGCATGAAGGGGTGGGTGCAGCGGGGCCTGTCCCAGGCAGTGCTGCTGCCCCAGGCCCGGAAGGAGTGGGGCCCGTGAGGCTGTAGGGGCAGCAGGACCCAGGAGTCCAGGTCTTGATCTCAAGCTGGCAAGTCCTTGCTGACCTCTGAGCTGGGGACCATATGATCAGACTTGTGATTCATCCAGGATGGATTCATCAAGGTAAGGGTGGAGGAGGGGAGATCTCTGGGCAGTTTGGTGCATTCCTAGGGTAAGGCATTCCTTGAGTCTGGAGCAGGTTTCACGCCTACCCCATGAGCCCTTAGGGCTCCTCCAAGAACTGTTGGGGTGCAGGAGCCCTCATTTCATAGCCAGAGGCAAGACCTGCATCCCTGTCACCATCTACCCAAGAGCCTGGACGTGTGCTCAGCCAGGTCTCAGGGACTGGGTGATTCCTTGGGCATGGCCCTTGGCACCAGCGTGCTGCCATTTCTCTCTGGGGATGACCCCCCCTCAGGTGGTGAGCAGACCCAGGAAAACACGTGGCACAGCCTGGGGTGGAGAGGCTGTCCTGGGGCCTTAGCCTGTATAATCCCCAACGGGGCCTGTTGGTGAAATGAACGTGGCTCAGGTGGAGGCACCAAACGTCTGTGAGACATGAAGCCCCAGCCACTCCACGGAGCTGGGTTCCTTGCAGCTCTCTGGGTTTGGGGGATAGAGCAGCAGCACAGTTAAAGATCTTAAGGTTTTCGTATGTGCAAGTCCTCTGTGTTTGAGACCTTAGCGTGCCCAGGCCACAAAGACCCTACACGGTCTGAATTCTTCGCTCAGCTTTCATGGGGGGGCTGCCGTCAGGCAGGCTGTCACTTGCCCAGAATTAACACAGCAAGCTGGCCGTGGAGGGGGGATTCGAACCTGGGTCCCTCAGTGCCGGAGCAAGACCTCTTCCCTTCCTGCACCCTCCCCGGGCGGGGGGGTGGGGCGGGGGGGTGGGGGTGGGACCGAGGCCCTGAGGAGAGACGCTCTGAGCCTGGGGCCGGAGGGGTTCGGGGGTAGCGGGGCCCAGGGTGCAGGGGTGCCTCGGTGCCACCAGCCTTGCCTTCTCTGTCTACCCAGATATACCCCAACGAGAGACACAGCATCCGCTGCCCCGAGTCAGGCGAGCACTATGAAGTCACACTGCTGCACTTTCTACAGGAATACCTCTGAGCCTGCGGGCCGCCACATGCGGGCCTGCACAGTCAGAGCACAAGTGGCTTCGCCGCTGTCCTTGCAGGAGGCGGGTGCGGGAAGGAGGCAGGAGGGACCGAGCGGCCCCGCAGGCCCTGTGCAGCGCCTCCTCCCACCGGCCCCGCCAGACCGCCCGCCCCGGGAGCTGCCGCCTTCGCCCCAACTCCTTTTACTGTTTTCCTTAACGCTCCTGGGGTTTCAGCCTGCTGCTGCTTCGTGGCCAGGATGGAGAGATGAGGCCAAGGTCCACGAGGCACTTCCTCAAGCCATCCCTCCTCTCCTGTCGTCCAGGAGCGGGAGCCTCAACTCCGCTGGGCACTGGAGGCCACAAGAGACTCGGAGGAGCCGGCCTTTGCCCCGGGGACCCCCCAGGCCCAGCGCGGCCACCGGCGCAGAAGCATGCGGTTGCCTTTCCTCCCCACCCGCCCACTTCATATTTGTGTTTCGTTTTGTTTTTCTTTTGGGGGGTGGGCATTTTTATGAATTATTTAAAAGACAGAAAGCAAGGGGTGCCTAAATCTAGATTCGGGGTCTGCCGCCGGGCCACAGGGTTCACCCCAGCCAGCACCTGAAGCCCACAGCGGGAGTCCTGCCTGGCAGGCCGTGAGCGGTGCGCAGGGAAGCGGGGGCAGCCTTCCGGCCCGGCTTTCAGGCAGGCTCTGAAGCGCACCCAGCCCCGTTCTCCCCAGCCCAGCCCTCCACCACACGTTTCTGCCTGGCCCGCCCGCCCAGACCGGGGTTCCAGGGCTGGGAGTGGAACCCTCCCCGCCTCAGGGTTATCCTTACTCCTTCCTTTCCCTCCCGCCAAGAGTTCTGCCAGGGGCGGGGGATTGCCCCACCAGTTTGAGTGGATTTTTATTGAAGGCCCTTTCAGAGATAAGTAACCTAAACACATCCCAGGCCTGTGCTTCTACTAGTAAAACATTTATTTCCTGATTGTTACAACTCATAAGTACCTACCTTCACTCCCCTTAAGAGAGACGAGGAGATTGCATTGTGCTTTGAAGAGCTAGATTTAGGATTCTCTCAAACACAACTTGAAGCAGAAGCAGCTAGAAGGCTAGATTGCAGACTGATCCTGCAGAGTCTCTCCGCCTTTCACTGGGAAATATCAGAGGTCAGGTTTCCTCTTCTGTACCTGCTATTTATACTAGTGCTTTCTTTCCAGGTATAAGACCTATTTTACAGGTACAATGTTATAACCTCCCAGAAGAGTTTTCTTGCTCTACCTTCACCCACAAGTGCTCAAACATAGATCTTCTATACACACTTCAATACACTGAAAGAATCTTATTTCTCTTTTCTCATATACAATGTAGAAACAAATCTCTATGCTGACTAAGCAACTTCTAAAATCCTCTCTAATTTGGATTTTTTTTTTAATCTAATTCACATTTATTCCCCATGGTTTTGGAGTTAGACTCAAATTGCAATTCAAAGTGCTCTAACATTCTAGCTTGATTATTTACACTCTCTTATCCTCAGTTTCTACAGTTTTTAAATGGGTATAGTAAAGCTGGTCCTTCATATTTTATTTAGCTTTTTTAAGGATCAAATGGAATCTTTTGATTCAAATGAAGTCAAATTTAATGTTTGTGATATGAGGCACTAATTAAACAAAAGAAATGTTTAATTAGAAAACACATTTTCAGGGTATTACATGTATGCTTCCTTTGTTGAGAATAAACAGGGCTAGCAAATTAAAATTGCAATATATTTGACTACATTTATCTGTAATTCATAATGTCTCTTAAAACCTGTTATTGACACTGGGATAAAAATTTAATGTTCAAGGTTAGGATTATTGTTTACTGATTATAGTTTAATTAATTGCTTTATACATTCTATTTTTATCTACCTAGGATACAGTCAATGAACACAGTTTCTTGCAAAGTACAGATCAGTTGGTTTCAGTGATTTTTCAAATGGAGAATGAGAGTTTTGATTCTGTATTCTGTTTAAAACAATGGTGGATCTCCAAGTCTTAAATTTCTATAATGATTGCAGCTTAGATTAAGGAACGATTTGGTTGTCAGAGATAGGAGTTTCTAATCTCATTTTCACAGTTAATTATGGGGTAAGTTTAGAAAATCACATGCAAGAAAGAGCTTTCTTCTTCTAAATTCTTCTTAAGTAAAATGATAATAACCTTTATTTTCTCTGCAACAGGTTTTTGGGAGTATCTTGTTAATGTAATTCAGGATTAGAGAGTTTCCCAAACTAATCAAATAGAAAGACACTGGAGCAATGCCTTGTTTCTGAAGTCTTTTGGTGATTTTGTCCAGTTTGTTATCAACTTTCTTTTTAATTTGGTGGTAGCTGTACATAATATTTGGACCTCTCCTGAAGTTCTGTACATCTCTTGTTATATGGCCACATAACATCATAGCACACCAATTGAGTGTTTGACATGGATTAAATGCCGGCTCAACCACCTTCTGGCTTTGTGACCTCACACAAGTTATTTAATCTATGTGAACCTTTAGTTTCTCTTGGGAATTGGAAATGAAAATATCTACTTCATAGTGTTGTTTTGAGATAATTTAATGAAAGCAACTAAAACATGCCATAAATGCTAGTAATTACCTACTGGCATTTGCCTTTTCCTGTTGTGCCCTGTGCAAACTTTGACTCAAATAGACAAGAGTTTGAATCCTGGTAGTAATGTTTATTTGCTGTGGTTACTGATTATTTACTCCCTTGGAGTGTTCATTTATATATCAAACATGGTTCTACCACCCAGCATTAAATGTGATACCATATGTGAAAGTGCTTTATACATAGTAGGCATGCAATAACTATTCATTAAATAGACTACAAATTAGGGCATTTTGTGTGTGTCTGCCTTTTTTTGCTAAAGACATGGTTGTCAAGTCAGGTCTGCTGATTTCTTTTAAAGGAAGTTGGCCCTCAGTGTATCAGTACCTTCAGCACATTTCACTTGCAGATAATATAGGCCAGAGAAGGGAGAAAGGTTAAGAAGCAAGGAGAGGCCTTCCCTGGTGGTGCAGTGGTTGAGAGTCTGCCTGGCAATGCAGGGGACACGGGTTCGAGCCCTGGTCTGGGAAGATCCCACATGCCACAGAGCAGCTAAGCCCATGTGCCACAACTACTGAGCCTGAGCTATAGAGCCCACAAGCCACAACTACTGAGCCCACAGGCCACAACTACTGAGCCTGCGCTCTAGAGCCCGCGGGCCGCAACTACTGAAGCCCACGCGCCTAGAGCCTGTGCTCCACAACAAGAGAAGCCACCGCAATGAGAAGCCCGCGCACCGCAACGAAGAGTAGCCCCTGCTTGCCGCAACCAGAGAAAGCCCGCACGCAGCAACGAAGACCCAATGCAGCCAAAAATAAATAAACAAATTTATTTTTTTAAAAAAAGAAGCAAGGAGAGAAGCAACAGACAAGGCCTCATGCTGAGAGTGTGCAACTTGATGATAGGACAGGTATGAAAACTAGATAAGGACTCAGTAGTGCAAGGTGTACATCTGTGTGTAGTAATGCTATTTTGAAACCTTCCCTCTCTATGGCGTGTCGCACCATGCTTGGTTATTAAATCCTCAAATGGTTTCTCTATCCTCCTACTCTTTTTTCAAGCACCACTACACAAACATCAGCAGAACCAAAACAGTAACTACCTGTATGAAGTTGCTGCCTTGGTATATCCAGTTTGGAATAAATGAGACCCACAGGGAATCCTGAATGAGAGTTTCTTTTCAGGGTAGTATTTTATTTCCCCAATCAATTTGCAGAATGCTGGGATAGTAGAGAAAGTTCTCAGATAAGTGTCCAACTCCCATAACATGATTCTAAATTAAATCCTGGGTAGGAAAAAAAAAAAAAAAAACCCACCAGAGACGAACCACCTCTACACATTATGAAAAGAAAATATTTTTGTCGATTCTTATTCTTTTATAATTATGCGTGTAAGAAGTAGACTCATTAAACGATTCCAGATGGAAGCGTCGTCACCTGCCTGAGGTTCCTTCTGAACCCCTGGGGCTGGTGATGGGGGCTCCTTGAGTGGGCAGGGGTCCTGGGAGGAGGCTGAGCCAAGGGCACGGCAGTCCTTGCAGTCGAAGGATGGGGGCGCTGCTTGCTCAGCGGTGCTGCCCTGGCACGAAGTGGGGGGGTGGGGCGCCACCCCTCAGCCAACTGGCCCAGTAAGGACAGTCCCAGAGGTCCTGAGGCAGCCCGTGGGTGCCTCCGAGTTGCCCAACCCAGGGTGTCACGGGTGGCCTGGCCCTTACTTCCTTTTGCACCTCTCCTTGTCCAGAGACGACTCAGCGGTTGGGGGTCAGGACACACCGACAAGGAAGGGCAGGCCGTGCCCCTCTTCATGTCTATCCTAACAGCTGAGAGACTAGGAGACCGGAGACCATGCCTGCGCAGAGGGCACTCTTGGTACTTGAGTTTCTAACAGCACGGTGGCCTCTCCCTGTGCCATCAGCCACTCCATCCTTTCGGAAAGTCCAGTTTTTTGTTTTTTTTTTTTTTTTTTGATGGCTTAAAGAATAAAACAAACCAGTACAAAAGGATATAGAGAGGAAAAATACGCCCTCCCTCCTGAGAGGTAACCCCTCCCCAGTCTCTCTTTTTAATACCTGCCTTCTATTCTGCCCTGTGAATGTGCCATAATTTATTTTGCCAGGCACCTATCAAGGGATAACATAGATTATTCTGGGCTTTTCGTATAAATCAACAGACTTTGTCAAGGGCCAGATAGTAAACATTTCAGGCTTTGTAGGCCAGGCAGTCTCTGTTGCAACCGCTCAACTCTGGCCCTTGCAGTTCAAAAGCAGCGACGGGTGATGTGTGAATGAGTGGGCGTGGCTGTGTGCCAATAAAACTTTATTTACAAAGCCACACAGCCGGCCAGATTTGGCCCACAGGCTGTAACTGACCAAACCCCTGGGTATAAAGGATCCTACAACAAACAGCCTTGTACATGGTTGGGGCATATGTCTGAGTGTATAGGGTAAATTCCTAGAATTACAAAAAGGCATATTCATTTTTAATTTTGAAGAATATTGCAAATTATCTTCTAAAGAGTGCCTCAGTGTACACACTTCTTTTTTTTTTTTTGCGGTACGCGGGCCTCTCACTGTTGTGGCCTCTCCCGTTGCGTAGCACAGGCTCCAGACGCGCAAGCTCAGCGGCCATGGCTCACGGGCCCAGCCGCTCCACGGCACGTGGGATCTTCCAGGACCGGGGCACGAACCCGTGTCCCCTGCATCGGCAGGCGGACTCTCAACCACTGCACCACCAGGGAAGCCCTGCCCACCTTTCTTTTGATCTGTTGACCTCACTGATTTGTAGACACTCTTTATATATGAAGCAAATCAGTCCATGGTCATACACATTGCAAATTGAACTGTGTTGCTGATCTCTAACAGTTTTATGGGTAGGAATCTCAGCCAGTGAATGTTTAAAATCATCTCAGGAACAAGAAAATGTCTTGCCCTTAATCCACTGTGAAAGAAAGTGGAGAGGCAACTAGTCACAAGTCACAGAATGACAGAAGCTGGTGAGAAAGGGAGCACTGGGGTTGCCCCCCGACAGTTTTATGGGTAGGAATCTCAGCCAGTGAATGTTTAAAATCATCTCAGGAACAAGAAAATGTCTTGCCCTTAATCCACTGTGAAAGAAAGTGGAGAGGCAACTAGTCACAAGTCACAGAATGACAGAAGCTGGTGAGAAAGGGAGCACTGGGGTTGCCCCCCGAGGCTGGCAGCCCACCGCCCCGCAATTGCCTCAAGCAGGAACTTTTTGGGGGTGGGGGGGTGGGGGGGTGGGGCGTGCCTCACAGCATTCGGGATCGAACCCACACTACCTGCAGTGGAA
>NW_006787698.1:914718-915588 GCF_000442215.2 Lipotes vexillifer | reverse complement strand
TGCTCAGCGGCCATGGCTCACGGGCCCAGCCGCTCCGCGGCATGTGGGATCTTCCCGGACCGCGTCACGAACCCGTGCCCCCCCGCATCGGCAGGCGGACTCTCAACCACTGCGCCACCAGGGAAGCCCTTTCCTGACACTTTTAAAGAGTACTGCCAGTTATCCTGGTAGAATGTCTCTCAACTTGGGTTCATTTCGTATTTGCTTTGATTAAACTGAGGTCGTCCATTTTGGACAGGAATTCCACAGAGGTGCCACTGAGAATGTCCTTCTCTGCATCCCGTTGGCGGCTCCATGGTGTCACTGTCTCATTTTTAGCGACGTTGACTTGATCACTAGGCTAAAGATGGTGTCACCACTGTAAAATTACTACTTTCCCTTTGTAACTAATATGTATCTTTGGGGGGAAATACTTTGAGACAACGCAAATATCCTGTTTCTCACCATACGTTTCCCCTACCAGTTTTTAGCAGCGATCCACGGATCTTGGCTGTAACAATCATGAGGTGTTTGCTCAACGGTGATCTGTCATTTCCCTCATTCTGCCTACATGTATTAATCTGAGTATTAGTGGTGGTCTTTTATTTACTTCACTCCTTGTACATGTACGAACTGTTGGAACTGAAGGGTCAATCACTTGCCTAGTGAGGGACGAATGGACCCAAAACCAAAGAACCTGTTCCAACTTCACGCACCCCAGCACCCTCTCTGTACTTCCAAGCCCCGCCCCAAGATGGCGGCCCGGGCCGGAGGGGCGGGGCGCTCCGGATCACGTGGCCGTGTCGACGCCGACGGGGCCTCCGGCGGACGCCCCACTTGTCCCTCGCCGCGCTCCATCCGTCGTCCCTGCCCAGCGAACCTGATCCCAAG
>NW_006787698.1:905268-914685 GCF_000442215.2 Lipotes vexillifer | reverse complement strand
GAATGGCGGCGGCGGCGCCGTGAGCTTGTGGGCCGCACTGCTCCTGGTGGCCGTGGCGCTGAGGCCGGCACGGGCGGTGTCTGAGCCCACGACGGTGGCCTTTGACGTGCGGCCCGGCGGTGTGGTGCACTCCTTCTACCAGAACGTGGGCCCTGGGGTATGTACCTCAGGCACCCCGGGGGCTTGAGCAATGGTGCAGGCGTAGGCAGGGCCTGGGGAGGGGGCGCGGACCGGCGGGGCGGGGTCTGGGGGGATGGGGGGAAACGGACCGGAGGGGGCGGGGCCTGAAGGGTCACGGACCGGCGGGGGTAGGGCCTGAGGATGGAGGGCGGGACTTGGTAGCGAGGCCTGACAGAACTAAGAAGGGAGGCGGGGCTCCTGGGGGCTGGCGGCTTTGGGAAGGCTGGGTCACTAGCCTCGTCTCTAATTCCTGTCTCATGCCCAGCGTGCCCAAGCAGCCTTATCCCCCAGACCCAGGTAACTCCCTCGCTGTTGGAGGGCAGGACGGGCCCAGAGATGGGGAGAGGGGAGCTGGAGGCTGATGGGCATATGCCTCCAGGGCCTGCAGAAGGTCGTCCCGCTGTAGCTCTGACCAGGGAGGAAGTGGACAGGCGTTGCTCTTTCCTTCCATTGCACAAGGTCCCCCCGTCTTTTTCACTGAAATGTGGGGCCAGGCCCTCCTTACCTGGAGGTAACAGGCCTGGGTCTAGTCTAGCCCATCCCTAGCTTATTGGAGAAGTCGCTTCCTCTCCCAGTCTCCTTTTCCCTGCCTGTAACAACGATATCAATCATCACTATTTGTTGAGTACTTCCTTATAACCAAAGGATATTGTGACAAATTCTTTATGTGAGGCGCATGTTACAGATGAAGAAAGAGAGGCTCAGAAAGCTTTGCACTTGTCCAAGGTCCACAGCGGAGCAGAGATGGGCCCCTAGGTGCACCTGCTTCCAAAGTTCATGTTCCTAGATGGGTGGGTGCTGGAGGGGGGTGTGACCTCCCCCTTCCTGGTCTTCATCCCCCAGAAGCCATCTGGGTTGTTTGTCCTTACCCAGGATCTCCCAAGTAGGGAGACAGGTGCGGGAATTCCAGATCTGCAGACACTGGAAGGCCTTGCAGGGCTGGCCTCCAGGGACATCGGCCAGAGGGATCTGGCTCCACCTCCTTTCTCTGAATGCAAATACTCAAAAGCAGGATCTTCTTGATTCTGGATCTCAGAAGGACATCCTGAGACCCTGTACTTCAAGCACTAACGATTATCTCCTACCGAGACTTTTTTTTCCTTCCATTCTCTAGGACAAATATACCTGTGTGTTCACCTACGCATCTCAAGGAGGGACCAATGAGGTGAGTTGTTCAAAATTCTACGTGGTTTAGTATGACAATATCCATTGTCATACAGAGATGCTCTCTAGGGGACACTGGACATCAGACTATTCTTACCTAACCAATAAAAGACAGTGCTTAAGTTACATAATGACAGCAGATTCCATTCATAATTCCACGGAGTGAACAAACGTCTGGACAGAAGGAGGGATGTGAGATGTGACTCTGCCATTCCCATGAGTCTCTATTAAGGGTATTTTGTTCTTTTTCTGTGCTGAGTAACAAATTATCACAGACTGAGCAGCTTAAAACAACACCCATTTATTATCCCGCGGTTCTGGAGGTCAGAAGTCCCGGTCGGCTCAGCTGGATGCTTCACAAAGTGACAATCAAGGTGTCAGCTGGGCTGGGTGTTCACCAGCAGGCTCTGGGGAGAACCCTCGTCCAGACGCATTCCAGTTGTTAGCAGAATTCGGTCCCTTTCGGTGTGAAACTGAGGTCCCTAGTTCCTTGCTGGCTGTTTTCTCCAGCTGGAGGCAGAAGAGGAGGTAAGAGAGATTCGAAGCACGAGAAGGATGTAGTGCACCACAGCTGGCTTTGAGGGACCACGTGGGAGGGAGGACGTGGCCTCCAGGAGCTGAGAGCGGCCCCCGGCTGGCAGCAAGGAAATATGGGCTTCAGTCCTCCAACTGCAAGTAATGAATTCTGCTGCACCCACATGAGTTGGAAGAGGACCCAGAGCTCCAGGTGGGAACGCAATCTGGCTGACACTTTGATGTCAGCTTATGAGACTGAGCAAAGAACCCAGCCCCACCATGCCCGGACTTCTAACCTACAGAATTGTGAGCTAATGAATGGGTATTGCTTTTTTTTTTTTATTAATTTATTTATTTTTATTTATTTTTGGCTGCGTCAGGTCTTTGTTGCTGCACGCGGGCTTTCTCTAGTTGCGGCGGGCGGGGGCTACTCTTCGTTGCGGTACGTGTGTTTCTCACTGCGGTGGCTTCTCTTGTTAAGGAGCACGGGCTCTAGGCGTGCGGGCTTCAGTAGTTGTGGCACGTGGGCTCAGTAGTTGTGGCTCGCGGGCTCTAGAGTGCAGGCTCAGTAGTTGTGACGCACGGGCTGAGTTGCTCCGAGGCACATTGGATCTTCCCGGACCAGGGCTTGAACCCTTGTCCCCTGCATTGGCAGGCGGGTTCTTAACCACTGCGCCACCAGGGAAGTCCGGCACAGCTTTTAATGCTACTAAATTTGCGGTAATTTGTCACACAATGTAGTGAGTTGAATGAGGCCCCCCCATAAAGATATGTCCACATCCTAATGCCTTGAACCTGTGACTTTTAAGAAAAAGTCTTTGTAGATGCAATTAAGTTAAAGATCTTGAGATGAACAGATTATCGTGGATTACCCGGGTGAGCCCTAAATCCAGTGGCACACATCCTTATAAGAGACACACATGGGAGATTTGATAAAAAGAAGACACACAGAGGAAAAGGCCATGTGAAGATGGAGGTAGAGGTGGAGTGATGTGGCCACAAGCCAAGGGACACGTGGAGCCACCAGAAACTGGAAGATGTAGGAAGGATTCTCCCCTGGGGCCTCCAGAGGGAACATGGCCCTGCCCACACCTTGTTTTTGGACTGCTGGCCTCCAGACTGTGAGAGAACAGATTTCAACTGTAAGCTACCAAATTTGTGGTGATTGTTCCAGCAGCCCCAGGAAACGAATACACACAGCAATAGATTACTGTTACAGCCAGTAATGCACCATTACAGATAAATACTCTGAGGATAAAATACTGTTGTTAAATTCTGGCTAGACACCGCCGCTTGGTTGTGTCTGAAGGGAGGGCAGCACACGTGTTTGAGAAGAGACACAAAACAGACTTTCTCCTCGTGATTGTTAGAAAGAATGAAAGATAATTGAAAAGGAAGAATTAATTGTCACTGTGAAAGTCAGTATAAAGCATCTTTTGTACCCCTAAATTGTGCTTTCCTCCCCAACCCTCAGACTGTAGGGGACACTACTGTCCTTCCAGAATAGTCTATGGCACTGTGTCCCCTAACAATGGAGAGTCCCAGAGATGGAGGCTGCCTGGAGACTGCTCCATGTTTGCCTGCCACGTGCCTACCCCTCCCAGCATCCTGGTTCTGAGTCCATCTCTTCCCCCGCCACTCCCCAACTCAGGGCAGCACATTAAAATGGGCAAGAGCGGGAATTCCCTGGGTCCAGTGGTTAGGACTTGGCGCTTTCACTGCCGTGGCCCCAGTTTCGATCCCTGGTCAGGGAACTAAGATCCTGCAAGCCGGACAGTGCGGCCAAAACCAAAAAAAAAAACAAAAAAGGGTGAGAGCGAGTCCGCCCGCTCCACCGGGCACTGCTGACTTTAGAGGCGGGGTCATTCTCTGTGGGGGGCTGTCCTGGGCAGCCTCCCTGGCCCCCACCCACTCGATGCCAGCAGCCGCCCCACCCAGTGTGCACTGGGGGACAAAAGGGTCCCCAAGTGAAAACCGCTAGGCAAGAGTGACATGAAATGCACTCCTTATTTTGCATATTTCCAGTTTGTAAGTAAAAGTAAATGATTCTGAGCAACAGTATTTTATTTCATTTATTTATTTTTTTTGGCCACACCACGTAGCATGTGGGACCTTAGTTCCCTGACCAGGGACCAGGGATTGAACCCATGCCCCCTGCATTGGAAGCGCAGAGTCCTAACCACTGGAAGGGAAGTCCCCCAGCAACAGTATTTTAACAAAATGTAGCAAACGCCTGGTTACACCCTTCCCAGCGGTGTCACCAGGGGGTGGCAGCTCTGCTGGGGAGCATCGTCGCCCTTCCTCCTGCCTCCAGGACAGCAGGCATCCTGCGATCATCCGCCCCTTCCTTGGCCACCTCTGGGCCTCGCTGCTTCTCCAGGTGGTCCACTAAATTGTGGCATGGTGACAAGTGGTGGAACATTCTCCCTTGGTCCAGCCATGCCCTGCTGCAAGCTCCAGATCCGTCCCAAAGCGCCTTCCTGCCCCAGTCAGCCCTTTCCATGCCTCCTTTGTTGTGTAGATGATCAATTCATTATACAATAAAATTGTGATAGCACCATCGCCTTGGTGTTTGTCGAGCGGCCCGCAATGTGCTGAGACAGATACACGTCTCGTTTCCTCTTCAGAACCCCAGGAGGCTGTCCTTATCACCACCTCACACACGAGGACACGGTGGCTCAGAGGCTGAAGACTGCCCTGGCTCCCCCAGCTGGGACATGACCAAGGTCCCCAAGGCGCAGGCCCCTGACCGCCGCCCTGAGCCAGGACATGCCCCGCGTCACCAGCAGCTCGGAAAAGAACGCCCGCGCCTCCCTAACGGCACCCTTGGGATGGACGGTCCACTGCAGCGTAGGGGGAGAGAGCTAGGCTCACTTCTGGAAAGGTGGCTGGGTCACAAATTCTAAAACCAGCATCAGGCTTGATTCTCCCGTTTCGGATGAGGGAATTGATTCATCCTCAAGGAAACACCTAAGAGCACAGCAGACATGTCTAGCACCGACTTGTTCCGGCAGCACCAGCCTAGAACTGTGATCATCAGACACCACGGGCCGACTGCAGAGCTGCGTGAACCCAACGGTGCAACCCACGGGCTCTCTGGCTGCTGGCCTGCCGCCCGCTTAGTAGCAAACAGACGGCCAGATTCTCGGCAAACGTGCAGGGGCCATCCAAGATGTTCTCCGGGATCCGCTTGGCCACACTTGGGGGCCCTGCCAAGATGCCCCTCGGAGCAGCTGGAACGGAAGCCCCAGAGGCCCAAGTGGCACTTCTCTAGAGCCATCGTCAACAGAGGGGAAATGGGTCTGTGGTCTGGGCTCCCAGGGGGCCCGGGATGCAGGCTGGGCTTGGGGAGAGCGGGAGACCAGGCTGCTTTGACAGTGGTTCGTTTCTCCAGAGGGTCACCTGAGAGGCCGGCTGGTGCCGGGTGACAGCAGGCACAGCGTTATTCATTATCTCAGTGCCGGCCAGCATCCTGAGCAGCCAGAGAGCTCGTCCAAGGTTGCCGGGAATGCGGCCACTTGGGAAGACTGGCCCTTTCTTATCAAGTTAAACATACAACCCCATGCTTCCACTCCTCGGTATCTCCCCGTTAGAAATGAAAACTTATGTCCACACAAAGCTTGTACGTGAATGTTCATAGCAGCCTGATTCATAATAGCCAACAAGTGGAAACAACCCAAGTGTCCCCCAGCTGATGATGGATAAACACAGTGTGGTCCCTTCACACATGGGAACATCAGTCAGCCACGAAAAGGAGAGAGGCACTGACCCTCGCTACATCGTGGACGGACCCTGAGAACACGATGCTCAGTGAGAGAAGCCAGACACAGAAGGACACACAGTGTGTGATTCCATTGATGGGAAACGTCCAGAACAGGCAGATCCACAGACACAGAGGGTGGGTTCATGGTGGTTGGGCTGGGGGAGGAGATGGGGGTGTGCCTGCTCATGGGGATGGGACTTCTTTGGGGGGTGATGAGAATTAGATACAGGTGATGGTTGCACAGCTCTGAATATCCTAGGAAGCTTTGAAGCATGCACTTTAAAAGAGCATATCGTCTATACATGTTTTATTTTTTAATATAAATTTATTTATGTATTTTTGGCTGCATTGGGTCTTCGTTGCTGCACGCGGGCTTTCTCTAGTTGCGGCAGGCGGGGCCTACTCTTCATTGCGGTGTGCAGGCTTCTCATTGTTGTGGAGCACAGGCTCTAGGCGCGCGGGCTCAGTAGTTGTGGCACGCGGGCTTAGTTGCTCCGCGGCACGTGGGATCTTCCCAGACCAGGGTTCAAACCCACGTCCCTTGCATTGGCAGGAGGATTCTTAACCACTGCGCCACCAGGAAAGCCCCATATTGTATGTTATGTAAACTGTTTCTCAATAAAGCTGTTAAAAGTAAGTGAATTATTGATATACGTGTAGCCACATGGGTGAATGTGATATGCGTTAGGCTGAGTGAGACTGACAGGCGCAGGAGACCATGTCCTGTGTGATTCCACTCAGGTGGCATTTTGCAAAGGCACAACTATGGGGACAGAGCAGATCAGTGGTTACCGGGAATTTGCAGGAAGGGGTTGACTCCAGAGGGATGGAGGAGAGATACTGGGAAGATGGAACTGATCTGTATCTTGATTGGGTGGTGGATACACAGTGTGTGCATTTGTCAAAACTCATAGAAGAGACACTGAAATGGGTCCATTTCACCATCTGTTACTCGTCTCCTAATAAAAAATAATAGCGGTTACCAATTACCTGTCCTCTATTACACCCAGCCACTTAGATCCTGAGCTCCCTAGCCTCCCAGAGAAGGTCACAGAGGCTCGGGCTGAACAGGCTGTCCCAAAACACACCCTCGTGTGACTGTCTGATGCCAAAACCTGAGCCTTACCAAGGGTGCCTACTGCCCACCCCAGCCTGCGGTGTCGAGACCAAGGTCAAGTTCATGTAACAAGACCACTCAGAGGGATGTTGACCCTATTTTGCTAAGAAGCTCTTGGTTTTAATTTTGTTTGCTTTCATAATTTTAAAAAAAAATGTTTAAATGTTTGCCTCGGGACTTCCATGGTGGTCCAGTGGTTAAGACTTCAAGCTCCCAACGCTGGGGGTCCCAGGTCCGAATCCTGGTCGGGGAACTAGATCCCTCATGCATGCCAACTAAGACCCAGCACAGCCAAATAAATAAATATTAAAAGAAAAAAAAAAAAAAAGCCTCATTTTCATGAATCTTTTAAGAGCTATGGAAAACCATCCCAGATATATTTCACAGCGTAAAACTGTTACCGGGTGCTCAGAGGCCTGGAGCCGTGGGCAGGAGTTTTTAAATAGAAAATAAATGTGTTGGGCAGGTCCCCTTGCCATGCCTGCCCTACCTGAGTAATTGGCTTCTACCTTCATGCTGCAGGCAAAAGACTTCCAAGTCACCGTTTACTCCCATTATAATTAACATACAAATGGCCTTGTTTCTATTAATGGAAAAGCTCTGGCATTTAACCAGATGATCAGCAACTGGATTCCACCTTTACTCTCAGGAGAGGACGGGACACTCTCATTTTCCTAGCAAAATGCAAAAACGCCACAGGTCACCAGACCTTGCGTTTGGCCGGGTTTTCAGAGGCCCTGAAAATGAGAATAAACTGGTAGCGGTGTGTTTTGGAACCATTAAAAAAATTTTTTTAATTTAATTTTTTAAAAAAGCTAACACACGGACTTCCCTGGCGGTCCAGTGGTTAGGACTCCACGCTTCCACTGCAGGGGGCATGGGTTTGATCCCTGGTTGGGGAACTGTCCCGCATGCCGTGTGGCCAAAAAAATAAAAATAAAAAAGCTAACACACGTCGTTCAAAAAGAAAAAAACATAAAAAGCTCTCCAGCGCCTTCTGTCGGCCCAGTTCCCACCCACGTCCTACATGTAACTGGGGTTATTAAAATCTTGCATCTTCTCTGAGGACTGCTCTATGCTTATGCAAGCAAGCATGGGTGTATTGTCTTTCCTTCTTTTATTTTTGTTTTTATCTTTCCCAATAGACTTTAATTTTTACAGCAAAATGGAGTGGAAGGCACAGAGATTTCCTGTATACCCCTGCCCCCCAACCATCGCCCACCAGAGTGGGACGTTTGTGACAGTCGTTGATGAACCTACACGGACACGTCATCACCCCAAGTCCAGAGTTGCCATCAGGGTTCACTCCTGGTGTGGTGTGTGCCGTGGGCTTGGACAGAACTATAATGATGGCGAGGCTGTGTGTTCCGGACTGACCTGCCTGTCCTCTCTCCCCAGAAGTGGCAGATGAGTCTGGGGATCAGCGAAGACCAGCAGCACTTCACCTGCACCATCTGGAGGTGAGCGAGGGTCCGGTGGTGGGAGCTCCTTCCGGACGAGACACCTTTGTTCTGGGCGGTACCCGTACTGACGGCGTCCTGTGCCCCTGGAGGGTCGCAGGCGGCAGAGGGGGTGCCATCCTGTGTGGGAGTTGAGGGCAAGGAGGGCCTGCCGGGGAAGCACGTTGACACTGAGGCCCAAAGGGGGCGCGGGGGACTGGGAGGTGGCATCTAGGCAGTGGCCGCAGCCCCGGGAGCGGGGCCGGGCTCCCCAGATGCCACCCCCTTCATGGTCACCTCAGTTACATTCCTTGCTCAAGGGCTTCATCTCCCGCTGCGCCCACCCTTCTCGTAATCCCACTTCCTGGATCCCAGCTCCATGAGCCCGAGAACGGGGTGCTGGGCCCTCTGATGGGGAAGAGGGTGATAGAGTTTCACCAATTCCTGGCCTTTCTCCCCTGGGCCTCACGGCCTGGAATGTGTCGCCCGAGCAGAACAGATTTCTCAAGCATTTGCCACGCGCCTGACGTAGAAGTCCCAGCCGCATTCTCACCCTCATGGGACCGGGGTCAACATAGGGGACGGATCAAGAAGTGGGACACATTAGAGAGCAGTGACAGCGACATTTAGTTAAAGAACACGCTTGCAGGCGTTGGCGCAGAATCCCCGTCTCCTGCTCGATGCGTTACAAACCGCAGGCGTTTTAGTACCAAGTATTGTTGGGGAGCTTCTCGTGGGGGCAGAAGCCCTGCGTCCTCAACACGCTACCATCATCCCCGCTGAGAGGGGAGACCCTGTCTGTGCCCCTTCCCAGCCTCAGAGAGAAGCATCCCAGAGGCAAGGAGCTGGGGTGGGGGGCTCCCTAATTACAGGTTAGTAATCAGGGCTGCATCCCCCCGCCAGTAGACCACCGTCTCACACAGGCTTGTGAGCACCAGCCCTCCACCTGGGCACAGACCCAGGCCGCACTGGCCCAAAGCAGGGTCCTCAGCCCACAGCCTCTTAGCTGACCACCCAGCGGCCCCCCAAGGACACGCTCAGCCCCAGACACCCTGCCGTTCCTAGTTAACCCCCATACTTCACACCCCCGGGATGTGGCCCGGCCTCACCCCTAGTGCACACCTGGGATGCTGTCCACTGGATGAGAAGTGTTCTGTGAGCGGATGCGAGAGGCCCCGTTCTAGAACAGCTCCTACCCAGAAGGGGAAAGAGGCTTGTCCATCAACGCGCCGGAAGAG
>NW_006787698.1:903981-905258 GCF_000442215.2 Lipotes vexillifer | reverse complement strand
GCAAAGAGGAAAGAGTGGATCATATTGAGGGCGCCCCACCCGTCCTTCCCAGAAATGCCTGGCAGCAGATCCCATCTTGGAGAGCGGGGGCGGGAGGGGGCACGCAGCCCTGGGCTGACCCTGTCACCCGACCTTTCTTCGCAGGCCCCAGGGCAAGTCCTACTTGTACTTTACGCAGTTCAAGGTGGAGGTGCGGGGTGCTGAGATCGAGTACGGCATGGCCTACGTGAGTGTCACCTGCACATGGGGTGGCCGCCTGGCTGGGCCACCATGGACTGCAACTTGGAGACCCCGGGGGGGTAGGGGGGGGAATGAGGAGATGGACACCAAGCCCTTAGAGGGAGGCCTGGTGGCGCGGGGGGCCAGGGTTATGGTGCCCAGAGGGGAACCCGGCTGACCCCCAGAGACACCTGGCCTCCCTCCTGTAAGGCCCGCCGGCCTCCCACCAGTGCCCCCTGCTGGCAAAGCCAACAGGAAGTCAGGGACAAGGGGGCTCAGCCCTGGGACAGGGGCAGCGAGGGCGGAAGTTGGCCCAGGGGGCAGGTGGGCAGCTCATTGGTGTCGGGAGGGCCCCACGCCCCTTGGCTCCAGTGACCTGTGGTTCACAGGCCAGCCAGCACCTTCTGCTGCACTCCTGACCCCCACGGCCCCTCCAGAGCCCAGCCACTCTGCAGAGCCCACCCCTGCTTCTTCATCTGGGTCAGAAAGAGTTTGAAAATCACCTTATCAGTCCAAGAAGCAGAACCAGTAGGAGGCAGGCATTGAGAGATTCACTGCCAGGAATCGGCTTCCACTGTGGGAGCCTGGCTTTGGGGGTTTCCTCCAGGGAAGCCTCAGCTCTGCCCTGAAGGCCCTCCCCCTGATTGAATCAGGCCCACCCGTGTCCCCGAGGATAATCTCTTTTACTTAAAGTCAGCTCAGGATGAGCCTCTGTCACATCTACGAAATTCCCTCCCAGCAACGCCAGCAAGGGTCTGATTGTATAATGGGAACTGTGGCCGCTCCAGTGACCCATCAGACTGTCCATGAGACCGTTAAACTAATCGCTCTCTGGGGTCCCTTCTTACTTTGAAACTCTATTATTTTTACTGATTTGAAAAAGACACACTTCTGCTGTTTAAAAATTACATGTAAGATCATTTCCATAAATTAACTTAAAAAAAATTCCCTTCGATTTGCAGGGAAGGCGTGAAGTTTTAAGCTAGTTGACAATCTCTTAAGTGGATTAACCCACTGCTTCTGCTGGATTCTCTTTTATGTGCTTAAAAAAGCATCTC
>NW_006787698.1:899259-903963 GCF_000442215.2 Lipotes vexillifer | reverse complement strand
TCAGCAGGAGCATGCAGCTTTAGTCTCTGCTGCTCTGCAAAGCAAAGCGAGCCGTGTTCCTTCCCCATTAGAAAAGTTTCCACTTGTTCCCTTTCAGTCGAAAGCTGCTTTTGAAAGAGAGAGCGACGTGCCCCTGAAAAACGAGGAATTTGAAGTGACCAAAACAGCAGGTACGTAGAGGGGTTTGTGGAGCTGGAATCTAGGTTCTCAAGCAGGGAGGGGGTGAGAGAGGGGACAAGACCCCCGCTAGAGGGCGATCCAGGGGCCCTGTGGTGAGAGGAGGCTGCCATCCCTAAACGGCTTCTGCAAAGGGCCACCTAGTAAATATTTTCGGCTTTGGGGCCTCCTTTGAAACAACTCGACCCAGCCCCCATAAGGCAAAGTCAGCCGTAAGCCACTAGTCAGTGAATGGGGGTGGCTGCCTTCTAATAAAACTTTATTTCGTGAACACTGAACTGTGAATGTCATCACTTTCCCATATCACAGGATGCCATTTTTCCTTTGATTTTTCTTAAAGCTATTTGAAAGTGTAGAAACCACCCTTCGCTCACGGGCGGCAGGCACACTTGCCCAATCCCTAGCAGAGAATGGAGAGCATGAGAGTCTGTCCTCGGAGAGCTGCGTCCTGGGACACTCAGCTCCATAGGAGGCCAGGGAGCAGGGGCCCGCGGGGTCTGACGCCTACACAGCCTGGCCGTCCTGGGCTCCATGACAGCTTCAAGCAGCACAGTTGGGACCTTGTGCATGAATGACACGGGAGGCGGGGGTCACCTCCTGGGGCCCCGAGACCCCCGTGGCCTCTGACCCCATTCACCTGTAGCCATGCAGGCCAGATGCCGAGCAGAAAGAGGGGCGGTAGGCACCCGAGTTGGGGCTCAGGGTGCGAGAGCAAGGGGGGATGAGTGAATGAGACAGTGAACACAGGGCTGAGCCGAGTCGGGGAGCCCCAAGGGTCCTGAAGGACAGGGGAGAGATGAGGTGAGGAACCCATGTGGCCGTGGACGTCACCAGGCACCAGAGGGGAGGGGAGGGGAGTGGGCGGCACGAGCGGGGCTTTTAGGAGGGCCTGGAAGGAGGCCTGACCTGCCCGCAGGTCCTCCGGGTGGGGGCAGGGGCCCGTTTAGAGTGGAGATCAAGGAAAGAGGGGATTGGGTTGCTGCAGACCCTGAGCTCCAGGGAGCATAGATGGTGAGGATGGACAGGGAGTGGGGGGCAGGCTGGGTGTGCAGAGCTGGGGGCGGCCAGGTTCCCTGACCCTGCCCGAAGAGCATCAGACAAGCTTGCCAGTGCAAACCTCCAAACCCCAGCCATTCTCAGTGTGGCAAAACTTCCCACGTCGACATCTCCCATGGCCTCCCACTGCCCTCAGGACAGGCCCACAGCCTCCCCGCCTTTCTCCTATCCCTCACCCGTAAGACATCCAGGGCCAGGGGCCTTTCCCTGTGGAGTCCACTCGGAGACTGCTCCCATCATTGCCCGCACCTGGCTCAGGACCCGGAGGATTTGCGGAGGCCAGGGCTGACCAAGGGTTTCTTCTTTTGCAGTGTCCCACAGGCCCGGGGCCTTCAAGGCTGAGCTGTCCAAGCTGGTGATCGTGGCCAAGGCGACACGCAGTGAGCTGTGACCAGGAGTCCCTTTGAGTGTGGCTTTTCCTCATCTCCGCTGAAGGAGCCGGGCCCCATGAGGGCCCAGTACTTGTTTTCTGGGGGGGGGGGGGGGGCTGTTAATTTTCTGCCCAGGCTGATGTTGCCCCGTTCAGAGGGCTTCGCAGGGCAGCTGAGGCGCCAGGGCAGAGTCTGGAGGGCCAGGACTCTCCTGGCTCCCACCTTCCCCTCCCCACGAGGAGTGTGGCTCTGAGACCCACTGCTCTTCTTATCAGAAGAGGCGTCAGGGCACAAGGTGGGGCTCACGGGGGTCACAGCTTTTCTGAAGCCGGCAACGTCTCCCCTGGATCAGGCCAGGCTCCGGGATTCTCCTGGGGGGAGCCGTCCTGCTGCTCTCTGACCCTAAGCCAGCTGTTTTCTTGTCATCCCCCAGGGGACCAACTGGGCAGACTAACTGGGCAGAAGTGAAATGTTCTTTCATATTTAAATAAATAAGACAATTAAAAAGTAACCACAGTCTTGGCATCTGGCGCTGGTGCCCACCTGGCTGGGCATGTGGGGCTGGGGGCCCCTACTTCCCTTCGCTGCTGGAGACGGGTTAGCTGCATCACCCTGGGCACAGGGACTTTTCTGCAGGCGCAGACGTGCGGGTCCCGAGGCAGCTGGACCTCGCCAGAGCCCATGGGGCCACGCCCAGCAGAGGGTGAGCGCTCCAGGGCAGACCTGCACTTCTGCAACCTGTGATTGGCTCTGCTTATTTTTTTGAGGTCGGATTGCAGCTCGGTGACTTTAAAAAAGAAACAAAAACCTGCAAGCAAACCAAAATAAATAAACAATATCCCCAAAGGCCTCAGCCACTCAGGGGAGCTTGGTCTCCCAACAGCAGGGCCTGGGAGTCTGACCCCCACTGGATTGTCACCCTGACCTCTGACTGTGAGGAAAGAAACCATGTGGCCATGAAGCGGGTCCTTGATGATCAGAATCACCACGTTGGGTCGACTGAGGCCTCTCTGTTCCTGTCACTCACCTGGCCCTCCCTCATGCCACCCAGGAGCCCGGTGCTGCTGTGACCCCACCTGCCCCGGGGCCTCAGCGGTGCTGATGTAGGAATGGCTCCAGGGAGAGGCGCAAGCAAGATGAACAGCTGATCCCAGAATCACTGAGGGGGACCTTGGGCCCACGGTACTCGGGGCAGGGGCGGGGCACCAGCAGCCTCAGTGGTCAAGCGCACACGATCTGCACCACACTTTGTGAGCAGCTCTGGAGGCACACACGTCCTCCAGGAGGCTCACTCCACCGAGCACGGCGACCTGCAGTTCTCAACAGGGCCCAGGAGATGATTGCCCAGGGCCTCCTGCAAAAACCAGGCAGCTGGACACAGGCGGAGACGATGGTGCACCCTGGGCCCCGAGGTGTGTGATGGCAAGACCCTGGCTGAGAGGGATATTGATTCTTCTATGGTCAGCCTGGAGTCACTTACCACTTCCAAGTAAGTACTGGGCGCCAGCAGGGATGCAGAGCGGTAGGTGCAATGTGCTGGGACACAGCAGGGCACCTCTGGACACAGAGAAGCTTCCCCTTTACTCCATGTGATGTGTGCGTGTGCCTTTATGGAGCTTTCTGGTGAGCGAAGCCACCCGGCCCCAGGACCTTTGGTCATTATGAGGAGCTGGACTGAGCCCTGTTTGGGCTGCAGAAGCCAAGCTCTGCCACCTCTGCTAGTCTAGTCTGTCATCCAACACAGCGGGAATCAAACCTGCCAACAGGCTGTGGGTGTGTGACGTTTATGTGCAACCTTGATTCAAAAGGCAAAAACCCTAGGTGTGTGAGAGCAAACTGTCAGATGCTTTTATTTACAAAGTTTTGTAGCACTCTTTGGTTATTTAAAATTAAATCTCAAGTGTATGAAAAGAGTCCAGACAGGTACAAAGCCTTATCACATGGATATATGCCTGCAGAACAGAGGGCAAAGGATTTCATGTGGGGCTTCTCAGCGTAATCAAAATGCATGACTGTTCATTTGAAGATGTCTTTTGACCCAAGATAAGAGGGAAAGTTTGCCTTGGAAGTGGAGGGAAGAGGTAGGAAACAGCTGGCTCCTGAGTGAAAGCCTTTGACTTTTTCAGAGCAGCAGAAACCAAACAGAGAAACGCTGCCCTGAATCTGGGGTCCTAATCTATCAGCCAGCCCCTCATGCCGTGGTGAGGCAAAAGGGAGTGGTGGGGACTGTGGCAAAACAAAGACGGGCAACCTCTATGCAGCTTCACCATTGGGCAGTGCAGGCGCGTTTTCTAGAGAACCGCCAAGATCAAGATCGGGACATGCAATTTCATTGGTTTTAAGTGTTGGCAACTAATTCCAAATGTCTCAAACACTGGATGGGGCTAAGCAAACCCATCTTCTTGCCTAATAAGGCCTGCAGGCCTCCTGTTTGCAGTCTGCTCTAAACAGACCAGGTTCTGCAAAAATAGACATCGTTCCCCCCCTCCCAACTGAGTGCCCAAAATAACCTTCCCGGCCCTGACATGGCCGAACCTGCAGCCGGGTTTCGCATTCTTTTAAAACCCATGCCCACTTCTGACAAATCACAAATAACGCTCCCACACCCCAACGTGTCTATCCACGCCCCAAGTTAAGAATCGCCGCACCAGCGTTGCCTAAGCCAAGAGTTGTTGAGCTTTGTTTCTGAGGCCTGTCTTATAAACAATTGTTTGTTTTCCAAATATGAAATCATCATTTAAAAACATGCACGCATCTCAGACAGCTTTCCCCTGACACCCTGCATGGGGGGCACACTCCGTTCCTCTCCCATGTGGGAGTTTGGGCCACGATGCCAACCAGAGGGAGGAGGCATCCTCACTGACACACCTGCACCCACCACGGCCCTCGCGTGGCTCCCAGGGCCCATTTCCTGGTCTGCGGAACAAAGTACCCCAGCCTGGGAGGCTGAAACAACAGAAGCTTGTTCACTCTCCCCTCTGGAGGCCTGAGATCAAGGGGTCAGCGGGGCTGGTTCCCTCTGAGGGCTGTTCCAGGCTCTCTCCCAGCTTCTGGGGGTGGCTGGCAGTCCTTGGTGTTCCTTGTCGTTCAGACACCTCCC
>NW_006787698.1:898987-899249 GCF_000442215.2 Lipotes vexillifer | reverse complement strand
CCCCCCCCCCCGTCTCTACCACCACCTTCATATAGCATTGTCCTCTGAATCTGTGTCAAAATGTCCCCTTCTCATAAGCACGCCACTCAGAGTGGATTAGCCACCCCCACTCCAGTATGAACTCAACTAATTACATCTGCAATCACCCTATTTCTAAATAAGGTCATATTCAGAGGCCCTGGGGCTTAGGACTTCGAGGAACTTGGGGCGGGGGAACAGCTTACTGTGTAACACTCCCTTTCTCCTTGTTCCCCATGATCCT
>NW_006787698.1:895107-898977 GCF_000442215.2 Lipotes vexillifer | reverse complement strand
AATCCTCTCTGCAGGAATGCAAAAGCCCAGGCAACATTATGAAGTGGGAAGCCGCCAGCTGTCAGAGACACCAAGTGATCTGAGGGGTTCAGACCGGTGGCTCAAGGGTTATTGTGCAGACGGTGCGCCGGAGCAGGCAGTGGTCTCCAGGTGCCCCGGGAGAATGCTGGCGCAGGCAGGCCGTGCCGGGCTCTGCGCTGAGTTCCTCTCCCCACGGAGACTCGGCCAGAGGAGAGGTGACCGGGTCCTTAGAGCTACAGAGGCGCGCGCGAGAGAGAGCGCGTGTGTGTGCCTGCGTGCGTGCGTGCGTGCGTGTGTGTTGGGCGGGGTGGTTTTGGCCAGAGTCAGACTGGGAGAAAAGAGGTTAAAAACCCTCCAGCAAGCCCCGCCCCCAGCGGGAAGCCGGACGAGGAGGTCGGAGGTCAGGTCAGAGGTCATATGCTCTCCTCGTCCAGCAGCCGGGTGAGACCCTCGCAGATCCTGCGCAGGTGGGAGCGGTAGGGCTCAGCCGGGCTGTAGAGCGCGGCGAGGAAGTCGCAGTCAGCCAAGTGGCCGAACACGTGGTTGATGCGGCCGTGGGACTTGGCGGTCAGGTGCGCGCCCGCTGCCTGGTGCAGCAGGTCCCGGCACTCGAGTAGGGCGGCGGCCAGGACGCGCCGGTCGAAGGTGAAGTCCACCTGGTGGAAGCTGACGGCGGTCATGGCCAGGCGGCGCGCCTGCTGCCGGAAGCGCTGCAGCCACGCTAGCTCCTCGCCGCCCAGCTGCCCGCTGCGCAGCAGGACACCCAGCTTCACGGCCACCTTGACGAGGTTCTTGACCACCTTCTGGGCCTCCTTGCGGCTGCGGGTGAACTCCTTGGTGGCGCGGTACAGCTCGTCCAGCACCTCGCTGCTGGTGTCGTCGATGAACGCGGCCGCCACCGCCCTGGATGCCATCTTGCTCAGGAGCTTCTTCTGGGCCTGGAGGGCCAGGCTCTTGGTGCTGAAGGTGTCCATCCGCCCTGCGCGGGGGTGGGGACACAGACCCGCCGTCAGCCCGCACGGCCCGGCTGCCAGGGGCTTGCCTGGGCGGGCCGCTAACGTTGGCGACCACCGTCTTCCCAATCCGGGAAATGGGCACACGCCACCAGCCTATCTCCAGGGGAGCCTGCGTGCCCATTCCACAGACCTACTGTGTGTGCCAGGACTGGGTGTACAGAGCCAAGCACTGAGCCCCCGGGAACACAGCAAGTGCTACCATCTGGGAAGCTTCAAGAGCCCACATAGCACGGGAACCCCAGCAGATCAAGAGGGCCGAGGCTGACCGCCTGGAGGAAGGGACAGGTGAGAAAATGGGGAGGGCATCCCAGGCGGGAAGATCCCCATGCTCCAAGGCCCAGAGGAGGGAAATTCCAAGTAGCAGGAGCACAGAAAGGCAGAAACTTGTGAAAAAAAAGAGCAAAAGCTATTTTTAGGAAAAGCTCGTTTAAAAAATAGCATTCACACTGAAGAGATGATGACCCAAGGGACCCTAAGGGAATTTGTTTCTAAAAAAAGTCAAAGGAATTAATGTGTAATGTTGAAATCTGGGCAGGGCCTTCTGTTATGGTTTATTACAGGATACTGAATCTAGTTCCCTGTGCTATACCATAGGACCTTGTTTATCCATTCTGTATATACTCATTTGCATCTGCTAATCCCAAACTCCCAATCCTTCCTTCCCCTACCCACCCTCCCCCTTGGCAAACACAAGTCTGTTCTCTATGTCTGTGAGTCTGTTTCTGTTTGGTAGATAACTTCATTTGTGTCCTATTTTAGATTCCACATATAGGTTTTATCATATGGTATTTGTCTTTCTTTTTGACTTACTCCCCTTAGTATGAGAATCTCTAGGTCCATCCATGTTGCTGCAAATGGCATTATTTCATTCTTTTTCATGGCTGAGTAATATTCCATTGTGTATATGTACCACATCTTATTTTTCCATTCATCTGTCGATGGACATTTAGGTTGTTTCTATATCTTGGCTATTGTAAATAGTGCTGCTGTGAACATTGGGGTGCATGTATCTTTTCGAATTAGAGTTTTGTCTGGATATATGCCCAGGAGTGGGATTGCTGGATCATATGGCAACACTATTTTTAGTTTTTGAGGAACCTCTATACTGTTCTCCATAATGGCTGCAACAATTTACATTCCCACTAATAGTGTAGGAGTTTTCTCTTTTCTCCACACCCTCTCCAGCATTTGTTATTTGTAGACTTTTTAATGACGGCCATTCTGACCAATGTGAGGTGATACCTCATTGTCGTTTTTTTTTTTTTTCTTAATTTTTTTTTTTTTGGCCGTACGCGGGCCTCTCACTGTCATGGCCTCTCCTGTTGCGGAGCACAGGCTCCAGACGCGCAGGCCCAGCGGCCATGGCTCACGGGCCCAGCCGCTCCACGACATGTGGGATCTTCCCGGACCGGGGCATGAACCCGTGTCCCCTGCATCGGCAGGTGGACTCTCAACCACTGCGCCACCAGGGAAGCCCCTCATTGGAGTTTTGATTTGCACTTCTCTAATAATTAGCAATGATGAGCATCTTTTCATGTTACCCGTTGACCATCTCTGTGTTTTCTTTGGAGAAATGTCTATTTAGTCTTCTGCCCATGTTTTGATTGGGTTGTTTTTTGGTTATTGAGTTGTATGAGCTGTTTGTATATTTTGGAAATTAATGGGCAGGGCCTTCTGAATCCCACTACTTGTGGTCCCTGGTACCAGCCCTGCAAACTCACTGTATCCTTGCTCTGAGTTGAGAAGGGGCTCAAGGTGAGTTATCACAGGAGGGGTTCAGCTTATCATTCCCCTCATCCTGCAGCTCCATGAGACAGGGTCCCAGCCCAGCCCCTGGGCTGTTCAGGGTGGAGAAGCCTAGGTACCAAATCCTCCTGGCCTCCTCAGCCCCTTGAGTTTACAACGGACATCCTGAGACCTTAGTCAGGCCCTGAATGAGTCAGGGGGGCAGTGACCTGGGTGGGGGTTCCCCAGGGCCATTCGTGGGGTTTCTGGAAACGCATCACTCTGCTGATTCCTCTGATACAGAAATATTGACTTGCATCAGCTTCTGCCCAGGAAAGGGCCAGAGAGGTGGCCAAGGTGAATGGCAGGCTGGCTCTCTGGGAACAGTGACCAGGCCTCCAACCGCAGAAGCCTGGACCTCTGTCTGTCCCTTATGTCTGTCTCCTTTTGTCCTTCCTGCATGGCAGTCTTCCAGATCCCCCAGGCTCTGGAGGTTCCCCTTCCAACCACCTCCTTCCTGCAGCGCCAGAATTCTTCCTACATTGTACATCTGGGCTTAGCCCTTTCCTTGTAAGAACCAGCTGGCAGCTCCTCATGGCTCTCAGGACCAAAGCCCACACCTCATTCCGGCCCCTGCATCTTCCCTGGTGAGCTCCTATACATCCCCCAACACCTTGGCCCCCAAACCCCTGCCTCTTCTCTGGTGGACGCATATACATCCCCCAAAAGCCCTGGCCCCTAAGCCCCTGCCTCTCACCCTCGCAGGTTCATCCGTCAGCTCAGCCTGGACACCACCTCCTCTAGGAAGCCACCCCTGAACAGCCAAACTGACAGTGAGGCACCTCCTCTGAGCCACAGAGCACCCCAGGCATCCTTCATCACTGCTCTGCCCCACTGGTTTTGCTTCTTCCGTGGTCTGCCTCACTGCAGGCCACGGGGGAGGTAATGGGCCTGATTCCTTAACCGCTGTGTTTTTGGAGGCTCCGGAAACATCTTCCAAATGAGTGAGGGAGCCTGAGACCCACCCCCAGCCCTGACCCGCTGCTGTCCCAGGCTCTGGTGGGAATCTACCCCGACCCCAGCCTCAGTCCAGCCAAACCAGGAATGC
>NW_006787698.1:882963-895013 GCF_000442215.2 Lipotes vexillifer | reverse complement strand
GAATGCCACGTGGGTGCCCACTCAGCCACAGGAACCCCGACAAAGCCCATCTGTGTGTGAGCTCAGACCCCGGGAGAAGTCCCAAGCCTCGGCCGCCCTCTCCCTGCCCACAGATGTCGGGACGGGCCTGGAGATGAATGACCCAGTCTTCCCTGCTCCCACAGCAGCCCCAGACCCTGTACAAAGGCTGGGGCAGAGCAGGGGTGCGGGTGACTCAGCACCGCGTGGCAGGCCCTGAGCAGCGGCGTGTGCCCATTTCATCACTTCAGCCTGGTGTTGTATTCGGCTGGTTGCTGGTTGCAGAAGAAATTACACAGGCTCAGAGAGGCAGATCCATTTCCCCAAGGCCACACAGCAACACAGGGACTGCCTGCCCCCACCACCTCTGCGCCCCTATGCTCTCTGCTTTCCCCAGCTGACTCCTGCGAGTTGCCCTGAGTCTTGTGGGGCTGTCCCCCATGACAAAACCAGCCCCGAAATTTAGGGCCTGCTCCTGGCTCTAACCTCTTGGTCAAGCAACATAACTGCCCCGTGCCTCAGTTTCCCCATCAGTAAAATGGAGGATGGTGGCTGTAAAGAGGGAGAACTACCTTCATCCGAGGGCAGAAGCTTGTGGCCAACCTGAGTGTCCCCCGGGCTGTGAGCTTTCCCCGGGCAAGAGGCTGGACGCCACTGCCTGGACTTCTGACCTTCAAGCTCTATGCCATTCAGCTCCCTGAATGTAGAGACCTATTTCTCTGTGATGTTCTCTGGAAAAAAAAGAGCAGCAGCAAGGAATAACTATGCTTCCAGGATGCCCTCTCACCTCTGTTTCTCTAGAAGGTTCTATTCCATTCCCTCTACCTAGACCCCTCCCCCACCCATCACTCATCCTGTAAACTCATTCAAGTCTCAGAGTTACTGTCACCTCCTCCTGGAAGACTTCTGGATGCCCCAGGCTGGGCCAGGTGCCCCCTTGGCTCCCATGGTGCCCGGGGCATCTTCCATCACTGCCCTGAGTACCTTGGTTTCGGTGTCCATCTCCCTGGCCTGACAGCGTGGGTAGGGGCTGCATCTTTTTTTTTTTTTTTGGCCGTGTCGCAGGTCATGCAGGATCTTAGTTCCCCAACCAGGGATCAAACCTCTGGCCCCTGCAGTGGAAGCACAGAGTGCTGACCACTGGACTGCCAGGGAACTCCCCTGCATCTTTCTTGTTCACGCCGTGTCTCCTAACCCTAACCCAGGGCCTGGTACCCGGCAGACACCCAGTAAGTGTTTGTTGAATGTATGAGGGAAAGGATGTCTGCAAACATTGGAACCCGGGGGGGGAACTCCCAACTCCCTGGGTCCAGCTCTCCAGTTTCCAGATGGACAAATTGAGACTCAGAGAGGAGAAGGCCTTTCCCCGGATCCCAAGGACTCTGGTGCCCAGGTCTTTCTGCCTGTTTGGTTGCTGTGTGACCCCAGGCAGGGTTCTGCCTCTCTCTGGGCCTTGACTGTCCCCTCTGCAAATCCTGAGGTCGGGCATGTTGGTTCACAGGGGAAGCCTGTCCTGTTTACCAGCTTTAGGAAGAGCCTGGGCCCTCAGCAGCAGTACTGCCCCACACCCACCCTGCCAAGCACAGAGGAAAAGGGGCGGGGGGGGGGGGGGGGGGGGGGGGGGGAATAGGAGATTTCCAAAGCTAATGTATACTCGGGGGGGGCGGGGGCAGCCGCAGCCTTCCCTCTTGGCCTCCACACTCCTTGCCCCTACTCCCCTTGGGGCAGTCCCCAGACCTGTGACACCTGGACCAGCCCAGCTGCAATGGGTCAGCGGTCCCCCCGCCCCCCCGCCGCTGACCCATTGTTCTACCAGAAACGCCACCATCCAAGCAGCCAGAGAGGGAGATGACTGCTCTCCCCGGGGAGCATGCTGGGGACCAAAATAAACCCCAGCCTTCCTTCCTGCCAGCTGCGCTCATCCAAGTCCAAGGGCAGACAAGCCAGGAGGGGCCTGGCTGCACCATGGCAGCCTTTCTGGGGCAGGCCCTTCCCAGGGACGGCGGAGGGGCTCAGCGGCCAGACGGCCAGTGTCCCTGGCCCCTGCCCACCAAATGCCAGATCACCCCACTATCGTCACAAGCCAGAAAAGCCCAATAAAGCTTCAAGGGCTCGGCTGGAACACTCATTCAGTTGCTCAGTGAGCATTTATGAAGCACCAGTTGTGTCCCAGGCACTGGGGACATAGCAGTGACCAAAAGAGATCCCGTCCCTGTCTTCCAAGGGATCCCAGCCTTCTAGACACCATGCCACCTCCTTATTACAAAATAATTTGGGTGCCCCCATTTCCCTGAAATGGAATCCACAGGCAGTACCGTCTGTCTCCACCCGCTGGTATAAAAATAAAATTAATATGTGGTGATAAAGGTGAGGGGGATTGTACAGGGAGGAGCTCTGGAATTTTTTTTTTTTTGATGTGGACCATTTTTAAAGTCTTTATTGAATTTGTTACAGTATTGCTTCCGTTTTGGTTTTTTGGCCGCGAGGCATATGGGATCTTAGCTCCCTGACCAGGGATGGAACCCGCACCTCCTGCATTGGAAGGCGAAGTCTTAACCACTGGACCACCGGGGAAGTCCCTGGAATGTTTCACGTTCTGTGTCTCCATCTGGGTCTACACAATGTAAAAAGTCATCAAGCTGGATGGTTACAAAGAAATGTGAATACACTAAAAGCCAGAAAACTGTAAACTTTCAAAGGGTAACTTTTATGGTATGTGAGTTATATCTTGATTTTTAAAAAATCTAACATTTCTCCAAGGAAGATATATAAATGGCCAATAAGCAAGTGAAAAGATGCTCAACATCACTGGCTACTAGGAAAACAGAAGTCAAAATCATCATGATACATCACCTCACGCCCACTAGGATGGCCATTTCAAAAAGACAGACAAAAGGGCTGGCAAGGATGGGAGAAACTGGAGCCCCTCACCCACGGCTGGTAGGAATAGCAAATGGTGCAGCCGCTGTGGAAAACAGTTTTTTGGCAGTTCCTCAAACACAGAGTTACCACATGACCCAGCAGTTATACTCCTAAGTACCTACCCCAAAGAGATGAAAGCATACGTACACATAAATACATATACACACATGGGCATAGCAGCATGATTCGTAATAACCAAAAAGTGGAAACAACCCAAATGCCCACCGACAGATAAATGGACAAACGAATTGTGGTCCATCCACACACTGGGATGTTATTCAATCATAAAAATGAGTGAAGCACTGACACTGACTACAATATGATGGACCCTGAGAACACGATGCTCAGAGAGAGAAGCCAGACACAGAAGGACCCACTGTGTGTGATTCCATTGTTGGGAACCGTCCCGAACAGGCAAATTCAGACAGAAAGTGAATTAGTGGTTTCCAGGGGCTGGGGAGCAGAGAATGGAGAGTGACTGCTAATGGGATGGGATTTCTTTTGGGGGTGGCAGAATGTTCTGGAATGTGAGCACTTTAAAATAGTGAATTTTACAATATGTGAATTCTGTGTCATCAAGCTGAACACTTACTGTATATATATCAAGTGTATATAGTTTATAACTTTGTGCCCCTTACTCTCTATTATCTCACTGTGTCTGACACGGTGTGGAGACCAGAGGACCTATGACCTCTATTGCCGCAGGCAGATGGCCGTTGAGGAGCACAGGTTCCAGACGCGCAGGCTCAGTGGCCATGGCTCATGGGCCCAGCTGCTCCGCGGCACGTGGGATCCTCCTGGACCGGGGCACGAACCCGTGTCCCCTGCATCAGCAGGCGGACTCTCAACCACTGCACCACCAGGGAAGCCCTATGCCTCATTTTAAAAACGTTAAATAAATTGGGACTTCCCTGACAGTCCACTGGTTAAGACTGCCCGCTTCCACTGCAGGGGGTGCGGGTTGGATCCCTGGTCGGGGAACTAAGATCCCACATGCTGCGCAGCACGGCCAAAAAAAAGTTAAATAAATTTAAAAATGTAAAAATCACGATTTGGCCCAAGCAGTAATACAAACAGAAATAAAAGGATTACAGGGACTTCCCTGGTGGCGCAGCGGCTATGAATCTGCCTGCCAATGCAGGGGACACGGGTTCAGCCCTGGTCCGGGAAGATCCCACATGCCGCGGAGCAACTAAGCCCATGTGCCACAACTACTGAGCCCGTGAGCCACAACTACTGAAGCCCATGGACCTAGAGCCTGTGCTCCGCAACAAGAGAAGCCCCCACTCGCCGAAACTAGAGAAAGCCCGCACGCAGCAACGAAGACACAATGCAGCCAAAAATAAATAAATATATATAAATTTTTTTAAAAAAGAAAAGTATTACACAAGTGGAGATTTGCAAATCACTTCCACCTAGTCAGGCACATGGTACATGCTCAATACATGTTTGATTAAAAAAGAATTTTCCTGGGACTTCCCCAGTGGTCCAATGGTTGGGACTCCGCACTCCCAATGCAGGGGGCCCAGGTTCGATCCCTGGCCAGGGAACTAGATCCCACATACCACAACTAAAGATCCCACACGCAGCAATGAAGATCCCATGGGCCTCAACTAAGACCTGGTGCAGCCAAATAAATACACAAAGAAGTATTAAAAATTTTTTTTCCTCCTTAAAAGCTCAGGCCCACTGCACTCAATGATGGAGTGCACCTGTCAGAGGTTTGCCCCATACAGGGCATCGCAGGGAACACGTAGCTACAAATTTCTATTAAAAAAGAGCTCCATCTTCCCTTGATTTACTCAGGAGTTGCACTTCAGGAAAATTCACTGAATATTGAACCCCCTAGTTATCGGTTTCTGTTTCTGGCAGGACATTAGGACGTTGTGAGAGCCAGGGGCTGCCCTGAGCACGGCCAGACGCCTAGTGCCTTGGTCCCTGCCCCCCAAATGCTAGCATATCCTGTTATCATAAGTGGGAGGGAAAAAAGCCCTCTGAATTTCCAAAACGGCCCCCTAAGGGGTGTTGCCCCTGCTGGAAGGGGGAGGCACCAGGAAGCAGTGAATGTGGAAATAAACAGGATAATTTCAGGGACAGATAAGGCCCGGGGATGAGGGGCAGTGACAGCCACAGATGGCAGGTGACCTAGGCTGGGTGGTCAGGAGGGCCCCTCCGAGGTGGAGCCCCTGCAGCTGGGACTGGAAGGACAGGGTCTGGGGGAGGGTGAGCCAGGCAGAGGGAATGGCTGGTGCAAAGGCCCTGGGGCAGGACAGTGCCAGGGAGGAGACTGGAGGCTGGTCCACAGCCCCCGAGGAGGCCACTGTCCAGGCCCTCCCACAGCTCTGAGGTCTCCCCTCCATGACCTCAGACAAGCCCCAGCCCCTGGAGGCACTTTCCCATCTGTGAAATGGGTGTCTAGTCACTGAGTCCCTGTCCCTGCTGATTGCTGCCCTGCACCCCACATTCTTTCCGGAACCTCGGCCCTCTGTCCACGCTCAGACTTTCACCCTCTGCCAACGCCACTTTGTCTTTTTGACTCTGACCTTTGTTCCCGTCCCCATTTTGGACACTCCAGCTCCCAAACTGGCCACAGATGGTGGAGCCTCGGGTTTCTCTAGACTTGACAGCATCCTTTCCCCACACAGGCAAAGGTGGGCTTGGAGGAAGGGTGGGGTGGAAGCAGGACTGAATGTGAGCCTCCCCCAAGGGGAAGGGCACACGGCAGTGGACAGCACTGGCCCCAGTGGACCTCGTTCCTCCCAATCCCTTCTGTCCCCAAACTCTGGAGCAGGGCCAACCTTCCCGCTCCCCACATCAATGACCTCCCCTCCTTCATCTCCCCTCTTGCTGTCCCTGCAACATGCTAGGCATGGTCCAGTCTCAGGGCCTCTGCCAGGCCCTGCCAGCTGGGAGGCCCAGGTGGGGAGACTCCTCCCATGGCCCCCCATCCAACCCAGGTCACAGGTGCGCCGGGGTGGCCCCTCAACCCACAGATTCCCAGTCCTGGATGCTAGGTGTGGGGGTGATGGGGATTCCACAGGGCAGAAGATCCTGCTTCCTAGGGTCCCCAGTGCCCCCCGGGTGCACCGTGAATGGTGCGTCCCACCCCATTCACTAAGCGCTGGAAAATTCTTAGCCACCAGCTTTCCAGGAAAAATAAATGTAGGCATGTAGGTACATACATATGTTTACCATAAATGTTCCTGACATAAAGGATGTGCCCCTTGCAACTTAAAGACATAAGAAAGGATTTTGCACGGGTGAATTTCACACCCAACAGAGGCCACTATGTGTTCTTGGTGAGTTTTGCCAAACTGGTACCAGTAGCCAATCTATAGTTGCTACAGAGAAAGGAGAGCAGTCTGACACTGATGTCGGTGGATGGTCTCTTTCATACGAACAAGGAGAATTCGGATTTTACTCACTCACTTATCAGCCAAGTGAGCGACTTCTTTGCCAAATCCAATGGCAGTTTTCGAATAGTGAGAGAATATTCCCTCAGTGCTTTTGTGCTATTCGCAAGGAAGCATCTAGAGACATGCCACCCTTTAAAATTTAATTTTCATTATTGACATTTCCTGAAGTTAGACCAGGGGCGGCAAATTCTGGCCTGCTGCCTGTTTTTGTAAATAAATAAATAAGGTTTTATTGGCACATGCCACGCCCATTCATGTCCTATTGGAACGCAGCCTTGAAGAGAGGCAACAGAGGCAGAACAGCTGGCAAAGCCAAAAATATTGACTATCTGACCCTTTATGGAAAAAGCCTGGGTACTTCCCTGGTGGCGCAGTGGTTAAGAATCCACCTGCCAATGCAGGGGACACAGGTTCGAGCCCTGGTCCGGGAAGAACCCACATGCCACGGAGCAACTAAGCCTGTGTGCCACAACTACAGAGCCTGTGCTCTAGAGCCCGCGAGCCACAACTACTGATGCCTGCGTGCCACAACTACTGAAGCCCGCGTGCCTAGAGCCCGTGCTCCACAACAAGGGAAGCCACCACAATGAGAAGCCCACGCACCGCAAGGAAGAGTAACCGCCCCCTCGCCGCAACTAGAGAAAGCCCGCACACAGCAGCGAAGACCCAACCCAGCCAAAAATAAATAAATAAATTAATAAATTTTAAAAAACGGTTGGCCAACCTCCGAGTTAGATGATGACAGAACAATATATCAAACCCTGATTTGTAGCATTTGCTAATTTCCATGGTGTAAATTCTCTCACCACGGCCAATTTCAAGCTTCCAACTTGAACATGGAGTTGGGCAGAACTGCTTACTGTCTCCACCAAACAGATACACTAGACGAAAATCTCAAGAGCACAGATCCTTGCAAAGTGCAGTAAAATAATTAGAAATTAGGATTTTTGACCTTTGCTTTTTTATAAGTTGTGCTGAAGTATATGTCACATACCATAAAATTCACCCTTTAAAGTGTACAATTCAGTGTTTTTATATATTCACAGAGCTGGGTAACCATCACAACTATTTAATTCCAGAACATCCTCACCACTCCAAAAAGAAACCCCCTCCCCAATAGCAGTCACTCCCCCTCCCCCTCCCCCAGCCCTTTGGCAGCCACTAATTTACTTTCTGCCTCTATGGATTTGCCTATTTTTCTTATAAAAAGAATCACCCACTATGTGGTCTTATGTGTCTGGCTTCTGTCACTGAGTGTCATGTTTTCAAGGCTCAGGGCTCCTTTTTTTTTTTTTTTTTACTATATTTCCAGGTTGCTGATTTTGTTGATTTATCTATTTTGTTTTTTAAAATAGACTTATTTATTTATTTTTGGCTGCTTTGGGTCTTCATTGCTGCCCGTAGGCTTTCTCTAGTTGCAGCAAGCGGGGGCTACTCTTCGTTGCGGTGCGTGGGCTTCTCATTGCGGTGGCTTCTCTTTGTTGTGGAGCACGGGCTCTAGGCGCGCGGGCCTCAGTAGTTGTGGCTCACGGGGCTTGGTTGCCCCGCGGCATGTGGGATCTTCCCTGACCAGGGCTTGAACCCGTGTCCCCTGGATCGGCAGGCGGATTCTTAACCACTGCACCACCAGGGAAGTCCCAGGGCTTCACTCCTTTCTATGGCTGAATAATATTCCATATCTTTGGGGTTTTTTTTCTTTTTTGGCCCTGTCAAGCGGCTTGTGGGATCTTAGTTCCCAGACCAGGGATTGAACCTGCACCCTTGGCAGTGATAGCGCCGAGTCCTAACCACGGGACCACCAGGGAATCCCCATCCACACCTTTGTTTTAAATATAATGTATTTGACTGTAAGTTTATAGTATGTCATTTTTTTAAATTTATTTTTTCTTCCAGTTTTATTGATGGTCTGTCCTTTTTAATAATGGTGATGTTAACAACAGAGTCGCGAAATTCCTGACAATACAGCAAGCGGCCCTCGTGAGCGGGGGTGGGGAGGGCGGATGCTGGCTTCAGCATGCCACTGGTCCACGGAGCAGCCCGCCCTCCACATGAATTCTTTATGTCACAACAAAGGGCGTCAATAATTGATGGGCCCCCTCAGCGGGGCCTCCTCCCTCAGGCCCTGCTGCAGCAGCCCAGGGTGGCCTCAGGGGCTCCAGATCTCCGCCCACCGTGGCAAATGCCCCCTCGGTCCTGGTTCCCACACTATTACCCTCTGCCAGCATGAGGGCACCCACTGCTTCCAGCCCTTTATCAACCATCACTCAGACCTCACAGTCGGTGCCCATTTTGATATGGCAAAAGGGGGGACCTGCTTTTCTGAGGTGGGGGGGCAGATACCAATGGTTTTCAAACTGGGTTCCCCAGAGCCCTCGGGGGCCACCCCAAGGATGGGCAGGGTCTGGCTGCCTGCCAGGCTGCGGTGGGAGTTGGGACATTTTCAACTGTGGTCAGATCTCCACTGAAGAAAGAGCTGGGATGGGGTGGGGTGGGGACACAGTGGGCAAAAATGAATGTTGGGAGACCATATCCCACCCCTCTACAGAGAAAGACAGGACAGGCTGAGGCTCAAGCTGAGTAAAAGTTTTTTTGTTTTTTTTTTTGGCTGCGCTGCGCGCCTTGCAGGATCTTCCCCAACCAGGGATCAAACCCAGGCCCACAGCAGTGAAAGCATGGAATCCTAACCGCTGGACTGCCAGGGAATTCCCAAGTAAAAGATTTTTAACAGCAAGTGGAGGACGCTGGAGGGTCACCTGGCAGGAATGTAGATGCAGCCCCTACATGAGTCCGGGTTCCACCCACTTCGCACCGCCCCACAGCCTCCATCTTGGTCCCCTGGCTCCTGCCCTCGCACCCTACAGTCTGTCCTCTCCGTAGCAGCCGCCAGAGGGCGCCACTGAGCACCCGAGTCAGGTCCTCCCCGTCTTCTGCCCACAGCCCTTCAGGGATCCCTCCTCCCTGGGGATAAAAGCCCAAGTCCTCCCCATGGCTCACAAGACCCTGCACGACCTACCCCGTTCCTTCCCTGCCCTCCCCTCCTCCTTCTCTCCCCCTTGCTCACTCTGCTTCATCCACACGGGTCTCCTGGCTGTTCCTCCAACGCACCAGGCATGGTGCTGCCCCAGGGCCTTTGCACGACCTGTGCCCTCTGCCTGGATTACTCTTTCCCCCAGGTCTCCACATGGCTATTTCTTTCTTGCCATTGAGCTTCAGCTCAAACGTCACCTCCTCAGGAGGCCCTCCCAGATCCCCCATCTAAACTAAACTAATTTCCCCATCAATCTGTCTCTCCACTCCTTCATGCAATTACAGCTAACCCTAATGACTTTTCTGGATGAATGTCCATCTCTCCCAACCCCAGTCTGTGAAATGAGTTGGGGGTGGGGGACACCAGATGGGCCTTGGTCATTGCCAGGTCCTTGGCACCCTGCACCAGGCTTGGCTTACAGTAGGGGCTCAGAACCAGTTGTTGAATGAATAGATGACCTCCCAGCACCAGAGGGGCACAGAGTCAGATATCTCGTCCAAAGGCCCCCTTGTCCAGCCAGGGAAACTGAGGCCCCGAGAAAAACAGATATCCCAAGGTCACACAGCAGCACAGCACGAACCCTTCTGGAAGGGGCTCCCCCACCGTGGACACTCCCCAACCTCCACTGCCCCATTGGACAGAAGGGAAAAGTGAGGCCTGGAAGACGGGGCCTTAGAAGATCCCAAGGACTCTTGGGCCAGAGGTGCCTCTGTGAATCCCTCAGGCGGTGAGATTCCAGGGGAAGTTGTCTCATGGAGGGGTGTATGTGGGGGACTCTGGGGTAAAAGCCCAAGTTCTCTGTAACTGGGCCAAGTCCTGCCTGTCTCTAGGTCCCCATCTCAGTCTGTAACACCTGGGGCTGAACCTGAACAAGCATGTGTGGTTTCTTCAGCATCTGCCTCTGGGGCTGTTTCCGTGACAACAGATGGAGTTTTGTCCATCTGTTAGGCACCCTCTGGTGGCCCCATTTGACAGACAGGGACACTGAGGCCTCCTGAACCCATCACATCAGATCACCAAGCAACCAAAAGGCCCCTCCCCTCCCCAGGCCTCAGATGAGGAAACTGAGGCTCAGGGGGCACCTGACCTGCCCAAGACCACACAGCAGAAGGGGATACTACAGAGCCTCCAATCTGCACCTGGCTGACTGGTTTCTTCACTTAGCGACCCCTGCCCCCCATCAGAGTGGGGTGTGAGTGCCTGACTTGCCCCCCTCCAAGAGGTCTGGGCACTCACCCACCACCTGCGTCCCAGGCCACCAAGCCTGCCAAGTGGGAGAAGCTCAGCCCAGGTGTTCGCGTGGCTGGGGCGACAGTTCTTTGTTCTGGTTTCCATAGGTACAGCGTCCCCGGGCCGGCTCCTCCTCCGCCCCTCCCAGCCACCCAGCCGCCCAGCCCTGGCCTGGCAGTCCCTTGGCCCAGCCCATCTAGGCAACTTGCTATGTTTTAAAGTTGGCGCCTGTGCACCTGTCATGGAGGTACAGGGAACAGCCCGTGCAAAGGCCCTGAGGCAGGATGGTGCCTGGCGTGTTGGTGGAATGTGGAGGTTGTGTGGCTGGAGCAGAGTGAGTGAGGGGGAGAGAGGGAGGAGGTGGAGGCCAGGTAGAGACTTGCGGGGCCCACATTCCTGCAATTAATTCTGGAAGCTGCCCTCACCCCCAGGGAGTTATGTCCCTCAGACAAGAAACTGAGGCTTGGAGAACTGAATCACTCGTTCAAGGTACCAGTGATGAGTGGCAGAGCGGGAACCCAGGTTTGTCTGATTCCAAGGTCTGAGCTTGGGCTGAACCAACCCAACCACTGGGCTGAACTGCCTCACCCTGCTATGGCACCCCCACCCAGGGCGTTCACCTCCCCCAGCTGGGCTCAGACCTGCTCAGGAAGTAACCTCAGAGGCCTATTTACAGCTGGGGCTGCTCCTCCTCCAAGAGAGCCCCCCAGGAGAGAGGAGGTAGTGATGCATGCAGATCTGGGTCAGGTCAACTGCCAAGTTACCTCAGCGACGAAGATCCCAATTCACAGCTGGCAAAACTGAGGCCAAGGCTTCAGGCCACTGGGGAGCTCCCAGGTGGCCAGTCTGGGTGGGCCTGGCTCTGACTGTCTCTGCTGCCTGGACCAGCCAGAAGTCTCACTCATTCCCACCTCCACGCCTTTGGCCTGGCTGCCCACCATCTAGAATGCCCTCCCAGCTCTGGAATCTGGCCCTGGCACATTGTGCCCTGCACTGTGAAAGGGGGCAGAGTCCCTCAGAGTCCTCTTGTTGCGGGGAGGGGGCTGCTGGTCCCAGAGCACCACCCCAAGCCAGGGTGGGCAGTTCAGACCCAGGATGCCTCCCCGTAACCCACACATCAAGAGAGTGACAGGAAGACATCGAGTGAAAGGGAGAAACGGAGAGGGAGAGGGAAACAGAAGCGGGGTCAGGGACATAGGGGGCGAGAGAAACAGAGAGGCCAGGTGGCCCCCGAGATTGAGCCGAGATTGGGGGGCGCCCCGGCGCCGCTAGCTCACCTGCTCTCTGGGACTCCGTCGTCGGTCCGACGGTCAGGGCTCTGTCCGGCCGCCTCCGAGGGTCTTTGCTGTGGCCGCGAGACTCGTGCCTGAGGACTGGGACCCGGCGGGGCGGGGCAGGAAGCTCGACCCCGCCCTCCATCTGCCCCGCCCCTCTGA
>NW_006787698.1:859757-882853 GCF_000442215.2 Lipotes vexillifer | reverse complement strand
GGCCCCGCCCCCTCCCCGCCCGCGCGCAAAGGACATTCAGGGACCGGTGGGGGGGGGAAGGGTAGGGGCGGGCGAGGACGTAGGCTTAGCCAATGGCAGCGCGGGCGGTGTACGAAGAGTCCAATGGGAGCAGGCCGCCGCGTGGGACGGGTGGGACCTGGGGCGGGGCCAGGCAGCTCTGGGAGAGTCCTCCGGAATCACGAAAGGGGCCGGATGCAGGGGGAGAGGCCAACACCGGGCCCCGTCCAAGAAATGAGAGGAAGGAGACTTAGAGTCAAAAAACAGAGAGAGGTGGGGGCCGGGGAGAGAAAGAGAGCCAAAAAGAAAAACAGGACAACCGCGTGGCTCTGGGAAGGCCCCTTTCTTCCCCTGGGACTCCGTTTAAAGTACGGCCTCAGGGAACACTTTACAGCAGAAGAACCTGGGAGCCTCTTAAACATGTAGATTGCTATACCTCCCAGACGGGCTGAATCTGACCCAAGGTTGAAGATAAATCTTTCTGGGTTGCGGGTGAGGTTTGTGGCAGTTGCTACGTGGACGGACCCTGGAGACCCCACCAGGGGACTTCCCAGGTCCAGCCTCGGTGTCCGTGGGAATAAGCCAGCGAGATACGCAAGAGCCTCCAGGCCGCCAGCGGGTGGGGCAGTGGGGACAGCTGGGGCTCCCGGAGGATGCAGCTGTGAGTCCTGGGAACCGGGCCCAGTAGCAGCTCCCAGCTCCCCTGCTGCTCCATTTCCTCCCTGCATCCCCAACCCTGGGTCCCAGTTGTGGCTATAGGACCAGGGGGGCCAGAGCAGTCTGGACAACCAATGTATGTCGAGTCCTGCCTTGCACGTGGGGGATACAGAACCCTGGCACAGACCTCATGAGGCAAAAATAAATGAAATGTCTCTTTATCTCATCCCCCCCTTTTTCTTTTTGGACAGGGTACTGAGGCCCAGAGAGTGGAAGTGACTTCCTTGAGGACATGCAGACACAAGTGGCAGGGCCAGGATTCAAACTCAGGAATGTTTGTCCCAGCTCCTCCCATCCACAGCCAGGTACTACCCTCTCCTGAGTTCAGGGTTTCTCATCTGGGGCACTGTGTATTGGCATTTGGGGTCTATAATTCCTATGCACTGTGACATGGGAATAATAAAACCTACAGGCCCACAAATAAGAATGGATAAGGGGAGTTCCCTGGTGGTCCAGTCGTTAGAACTCCACACTTTCACTGCTGAGGGCGCAGGTTCAATCCCTGGTTGGGGAACTAAGATCCCACAAACCAAAAAAAGTAAAAATAAAAATGAGAAAAATAAAAGAACTAATAAGATACGTGTCCAGGAGGATGTGAAGAAATTAGAACCTTCGTACTTTGTTGGTGGGAATGCAAAATGGTGCCGCTTCTGTGGAAAATAGCTTGGTTGTTCCTCAAAAAAACAAAACATAGAATTACCATATGATCCAGCAATTCCACTCCTAGATGTATACCCAAAAGAGTTGAAAGCAGGGACTCAGAGAGGTATTTGTACAACATTGTTGATAGCAGCATGATTCACAATAGCCAAAAGATGGAAACAATCCAAATGTCCATCAACAGAGGAATGGGTAAACAAAATATGACCCATCCATACAGTGGAATATAATTCAGACATAAAAAGGAACGAAGTTATTCATGCTATAACAAGGATGAACCTTGAAAATATAGGTTTAAGATGCCAATCATAAGATGATAAATATTGTATGATCTACTTGTATGAGGGACCTCGAATGCATGAATCCACAGACAGAAAGTACAATAGAGGTGACCAGAGGCTGGGGGAGGGGGGGAAGGTAATGGAGAGTTAGTGTTTAATGGGGACAGAGTTTGTGTTGGGGTTGATGGAAAAGTTCTGGAGATGGATGATTGTGATGGTTGCACAACATTGTGAATGCACTTAATGCCGCTGAACTGTACACTTAAAAATGGTTACAATGGTAAATTTTATTATATATTTACCATAATTTTAGAAAATGAATAATGTAGCATACCGACCACTGAATTGTATGCTTTAAGTGGGTGAATTGTATGGTATATAAATTATGTCTTGATGAAGCTGTTTTTCTTTTATTTTTTTTTAGAACTTTTTTTTTTTAATTAATTTAATTTATTTATTTTTGGCTGCGTTGGGTCTTTGTAGCTGCCCGCGGATTTTCTCTACTTGCAGCGAGCGGGGGCTACTCTTTGTTGCTGTGCGCGGGCTTCTCATTGTGATGGCTTCTCTTGTTCCACAGGCTCTAGGCTGCGGGCTTCAGTAGTTGTGGCTCGCGGGCTCTAGAGCGCAGGCTCAGTAGTTGTGGCCCACAGGGTTAGTTGCTCCGCGGCATGTGGGATCTTCCGGGCTTCTCATTGCGGTGGCTTCTCTTGTTGCGGAGCACGGGCTCTAGGTGCGCAGGCTTCAGTAATTGCAGCACACGGGCTCAGTAGTTGTGGCTCGTGGGCTCTAGAGTGCAGGCTCAGTAGTTGCTCTGCAGCATGTGGGATCTTCCCAGACCAGGGCTTAAACCTGTGTCCCCTGCACTGGCAGGCGGATTCTTAACCACTGCGCCACCAGGGAAGCCCTTCTTTTATTTTTTAACTAATATTTATTCATTTATTTGGCTGCGTCGGGTCTTAGTTGCGGCATGCAGGATCTTTCGCTGTGGCTTGCGGGCTTCTCTCTAGTTGTGGCGCGTGGGCTCTAGAGCGCACGGGCTCAGTAGTTGTGGCGAGTGGGCTTAGTTGCCGCGCGGCATGTGGGATCTTAGTTCCCCGATCAGGGATCAAGTCCAAGTCCCCTGCATTGGAAGGCGGATTCTTAACTACTGGACCACCAGGGAAGTTCCAAAGCTGTTTTTCTTTTAAAGTGCCTAGCAGCACATCTGGTAATAATAATAACAATACTGTAGTTAAGATTTACTGATCGCCTACTACGTGCCAGTGACTGTTAGCACTTTACGTACATTAACTCACCAAATTCTCACAGCAACCCTGCGATGGGATACAAGCGTCCCATTTCACAGATGACGAAAGTGAGGCCCAGAGGAAGCAACTGACCTGTCTGAGGCCACTCAGCCAGGTCGTGGAAGAGATGGGATTAGAACTTGTAACATTCTGAGTCGGGAGCAATGTGTACAGCTCCTCTAGGTGGTCGGACATCCTTGGGGGTCTCGCTAGGGAGCAGGGTTCTGAAAAACAGACCAGGGGCTCTATCCAGGGTCGGAGGCTCAACTTGGAATTGGGTGCTTAGCCTGAGACCAGGGGCTCGGGGTCTGGAGCTTAGCTCAGAGCTGGGGCTGAGCGCAGCGTCGGGAGCTCTATCAGGGGTCAGTTTCGGCCGGGAAGCGGGGAGCTGGGTGGGTGCTCTGTTCGGAGTGGGGGGCTCCCTCCAAGGTCTTGAGGTTCGTAGCTGCGTCGATTCCTGCCGTGGCCGGCAGGGGGCGTGCTCTGCCCACAGCCGGGACCCGCGGCACCCTAGTTTTACCGGGAATGGGTCGCCCGGGTGGGCGGGAGATGCAGTGCGGGACAAGGCCCCCAAGTCCAAGTCACCCCAGGCCCAAGACCCATCCAGCGTCACCTGCACCCCGAGATCAGACCTTGCACCGGCGGGGCTGTGTGACTCGGAGCGAGCGACCCCCTTCTCTGCGCGTCTTCCTCGCGCCTGCGCAATGGGACCACAGTGGTGGAGGCAGCGGGGGAGATGGTAGGAAAGCCTGTTCTCCAGGAACCTCCGGGAGTCCCTTCTCCCCCGCCTGGCGGCTTCCCCGCAGCCGGGGAGCTCTTTGGGGACCGATGGTGGCGATGGCCAGAGCACCACCCTCCCACGCCCCAGGCCCAGGCGTAACTCCCACGTGCCGCGATCCGTCTGTCCCCAGCGCATCTGTCTATCCCCGCAAGACCCTTCCCAAGGCCACTTAAGAAAGCGAGTGGGGTGTTCGGGCCCAGACGGGGGACGGGAGAAGGGGGCGAACCTTGCTTGAGCCTCTACCGCGGGCCAGGCCACGAGGTCCCGTGGAACTTTTCCAAAGGCACTGAGCGTGAGGGGCTGTCTTCATCCCGGGATCACGGGCTCAGCCTGGAGTGGGGACCCAGGGCCCGGGCGACCCCGCCTCTCCCCCATCATCAGGGAAGTGGGGCCAGAAGGTCCTAAGAACAATTTCAGTCCTGTGCTTCCGTCGCCCCCATCCCCACCATCTCCCTCCCGGTGGCAGCGAAGGAGCGGAGAAGCAAGCCGGCCCCAGCGGGAGGATGTATTTACAAGCGCTAGCCGCGCAGACGCCAGCCGGCCGCCTGCGTGTGGGAGGCGGGAGTCTGCGGGGATAAACGGCCAGGTGTGGGCCTGTGTGCGCGCGGGTGTATGTGCGGGCACGTGTGGCTGGGGAGGGGATGGCTGGATCTGCTGCTGCTTCTGAGGGTAGTGAGCACACACACACACACACACACACACACACACACACCCGCATTCCCAGCAGGAGGAAACTTCAGTTCTTGGAGTCTCAGTTGCTTCATCTGGAAGATGGGTGCAGGCAGTTACAGCACCAGATTCGGAGATTTGTTAAGACTTCAGGGGCACAGCGCTGATGCTCAGCAGAGGCCTGGCACCTAAGTCATGTAGTAATCACCTCCAGCTGTGGGAGCCCAGACTAGGCACCTGACCCCACCTGGGAGCCCAGGGTGAGATGACAGCTGAGCTGAGACTTAAAGAAAGAGCAGGAGTCGGCCATGGGAAGAAGCAGGAAGGAGGGTCCCTTTTATTCTTGGCTTACTGACTGACCTTGGGCAAATCATAGGTCCACTCTGAGCCTCTGTTTCCTCATCTGTTAATCAGACTCATGACACCCGCCTTGCAGGGCAGTTGCAAAGACTGACTGAGAGGATACAGGAAGTGTTTAACCCAGTACGAGGATACATTATTATTATTTGTGGGGTTGTGTTCCCTGCCCCCAGGAGCTCCCAGGCTATGGAGAAATAAGGACATTAGAAAGGGTTGATGTGCTGATGAAGGAAAGGCACCCCAGGTGTGAGCAAGGGTGCAGAGATTGGGAAGTTCTGGGGGCCAACAGGGGACAGTGTGTGCCCCGATCAGACCACAGGGACCCTCAGGACCTCAAACGTTGTATATAAAAATCCAGAATTTATCCTGAGGGCAATGGGGAATGTCAGAGGGTGTTAGAGCCTGGACGAGATTAGAGTATGTACTGGAATATCTCTCTAGTGGCCAGTGTGGGGTGGACAGCAGTGGGCAAGGCTGAAGGTGGGAGGCCAGGGAGGAGGAGGCTGTGGGGAAGGAGGGGAGGTGCCCTGCCATGCCCTGCCCCAGTTGCACCCCCAAGGGGCAGAGGAGAAGCTCTTGGAGATCTTGAGGAGGGTAGACGGTCAGGCAGAGCCAGAGTGCAGAGGACCTGGCTGAGCTGTCTTTCCTGGGGGAGATAGTAGGGGTGAGGGCAGTTGGGGTGGGTCATTGGCAAGATTCGGAATCCAGATGCTTGGGGACGTGGCTGGAGTTGAGGACAAGGTAAAGGCAAAGGGAGACTCAAGGGCAGAGTTTCGTGCTGAGCCTGTTTCCTCTGTGACATCCCCACCCCCTCCTGGCCCCAGGCTCCAGGGATCCCAGATCCCACAGCCTCCAGTCTCTCCTGGGGGATGCATCTCTTCTGGATCTCTGTGGACCACCTGCTTCCCTCTGGGGCTGTGTCAACCCCACATCCAAGTAAGCTGCCTTCTGGGACTTCCCTGGTTGGGACTCTGTGCTTCCAGTGCAGGGATGCAATGGACGCAGGTTCCATCCCTGGTCAGGGAACTAAGATCTTGCATGCCTGCGGTGGGGCCAAAAAAAAACAAAGAAGAAGCTGCCTTCCTTTCTCCAGGGCCCAGAGAGACTGGCCCTGCTCAGTGAGAGGCTAAGAAACTCCCAAGGTCCCCCGCGCTTGCTCAGATCATCACCTGCTCCAAAACCTGTAGCGGCTCTGACAGGCTCTGCCAGACCTTATCCTGGAGCTCCCTGCGCATCACCTCCCCCTCCCCTCCCCTGCCACCCCCATCACCCTCCCTCCTGACAGTGTTCACCTAGTTTCTCGAGAACGCACTGCCACACCAGTGCTCATGCCATCCCTCCACCCTCAGAACCCTCCTAGCACCCCTCTACTCAGTCGGTGAGACAGCTGTACAAGGGAGTAGGTCTAGCTCCTTTATCACACAGACCCGGCTGTTTCTGGCTCAGACCCAAGTAACTTCCTATCGGTGGATCAGCCTCAGTTTCCTTTTTTTTTTTTTTTTTTTTTGGCTGTGGTGTGGAAGGGGTTCTGGGATAAATGAAAAACTTCTAATTCTTGACCTGTGTATTATAAGGCTTCTGGCCTTATAATAATTCACTAATATATCTGTGTGGTTTGTTTCCTTTTTTTTTTTTTTTTTTTGACTGCAGCACGTGGCATGTGGGATCTTAGTTCCCCCACCAGGGATCGAACCCGTGCTCCCTGCAGTGGAAGTGCAGAGTCTTAACCACTGGACCTCCAGGGAAGTCCCCAGCCTCAGTTTCTTTTATCTGCCGCCTTCACGGAGCTAACTTCCAGAAAGGCGTGAAACAGGAATGATGCAAATAATTTTAAAATTGCAATCATGCAGTTCTAAAAGGCAGTGGACATTCAGTGCAATGTGGGATCCTGGATTGGATCGTGGAACAGAAAAAAGGCGCATTCGCGGAAAAACGGGAGACATCCAAAGGAAGTCTGGAGTGTCCCATCATCTTTTTTTTTTTTTTAATAAATAAATAATTTATTTTTGGCTGCGTTGGGTCCACTTGCCGCCAGCGAGGGCTTACTCTTCCTTGCGGTGTGCAGGTTTCTCATTGCGGTGACTTCTCTTGTTGCGGAGCCCGGGCTCTAGGCGCAGGGGCTTCAGTAGTTGTGGCATTCGGGCTCACTAGTTATGGGATCTTCCGGGACCAGGGCTCGAACCCGTGTTCCCTACATTGGCAGGCAGATTCTTAACCACTGCGCCACCAGGGAAACCCTGCATCTCATCATCTTAACGTGCCCACGCTGGTTTGTTCATTTGGACAGATGTGCTGAGGTTATGTAAGTTCTTTTGTTTGTTTGTTTGTTTTTGCGGAACGCGGGCCTCTCACTGCTGTGGCCCCTCCCACCACGGAGCACAGGCTCCGGACGCGCAGGCCAGCGACCATGGCTCACGGGCCCAGCCGCTCTGCGGCACGTGGGATCCTCCCGGACCGAGGCACGAACCCGTGTCCCCTGCATCGGCAGGCGGACCCCCAACCACTGCGCCACCAGCGAAGCCCTATTTTTTTTTTAATAGATCTTTATTGGAGTATAATGGCTTCACAGTGCTGTGCTAGTTTCTGTTGTACGACAAAGTGAATCAGCTATACATATACGTATATCCCCATATCTCTTCCCTCTTGCGTCTCCCTCCCTCCCACCCTCTAGGTGGTCACAAAGCACAGAGCTGATCTCCCTGTGCTATGCAGCTGCTTCCTACTAGCTAACTATTTACATTCAGTAGTGTATACATGTCGATGCTACTCTCACTTCGCCCCAGCTTCCCCCTCCCACCCTGTGTCAAGTCCACTCTCTATGTCTATGTCTTTATTCCTGCCCTGCAACTAGGTTCATCAGTACCATTTTTTTTTTTTTTTAGATTCCATATATTTGCGTTAGCATACGGTATTTGTTTTTCTCTTTCTGACTTACTTCACTCTGTATGACAGACTCTAGGTCCATCCACCTCACTACAAATAACTCAGTTTCATTTCTTTTTATGGCTGAGTAATATTCCATTGTATATATGTGCCACATCTTCTTTATCCATTCATCTGTCGATTGACATTTAGGTTGCTTCCATGTCCTGGCTGTTGTAAATAGTGCTACAATGAACATTGTGGTACATGTCTCTTTCTGTATTATGGTTTTCTCAGGATATATGCCCAGTAGTGGGATTGCTGGGTCATATGGTAGTTCTGTTTTTTAACATTAAGGGAAGCTGGGTGAAGAGTAGAAACTCTCTGTACTCTCTTTGCAACTTTTCAGTAAATCTAAACTTATGGGGACTTCCCTGGTGGTCCAGCGGTTAAGATTCCAAGCTCCCAGTGCAGGGGGCCTGGGTTCGATCCCTGGTCAGGGAACTAAGATCCCACATACCACAACTACTGAGCCCCCGTGCCCCAACGAAGACCCAGAGTAGCCACAATAAATACGTAAATAATAAATATTTTAAAATAAATAAATTAAATAAAATACCGCCAAAAGAGAAGAAGAAAGGCAAAGAGCAGGGGATTGTGAGTGTCCAGTGGAAGGAAGGAGGAAGTGGCAGGAGCCCGTGGCATGGCAGGTGGGGGCCTGCAGAGGGACAGTGGCCTGTGTGAGGAAGGCCAGAGAAGTGGCACCAGAGTGGGATAGAAAACTCTCTCTTGAAGCTCAGGGAGAGGATACTATTCTGTCCCCACTCCTGTCCCTGGCACACCCTCAGTTTCAATGCCAGCTGCTCCCCTGGGACCTCCGGACCTTCCCATACCCTCTGATCTGAGTAGTCAATGGCGGGGCCACTTTGGTTGTTCAGTATCTGACACATCTCTGGTGTGGGGTGTATGTGAGGCAGCAAGTGGCCTGTGTGCACACACGAGGGCGTGCCACACGGCTGGTGTGTATGTACCCATGTCTGTGCTGTGCTTCCAAGCTGGCTCCAGCACATGGCTGTTGGTGGGAGGCCTCAGTTCTTTGCCACTTCGGCATCACCAGGGGCTGCTTGAGTGTCCTCACAACATGGCAGCTGGCTTTCCCCAGAATGGATGATCAGAGAGAGACAGACAGAGAGAGAGAGAGAGAATGAGCAAAGAGAAAGCCACATGCCTCGTATGTATGACTTCATTTCAGAAGTCACACTGTTACTTCTGCCGTATTCTATTTTTTAGAAGTGAGTCACTCAGTACAGCCTACACTCAAGAGGAGGGGAATTAGGCTTCACTTTTTGAAGGTGAGCATGTCAAAGAATTTATGGGCATATTTAAAAATCACCACAACCTCCCAGATAAACTATCTGCAGCCAGAATCTTGTCTTGGGGTCTGCTTAGCACCAGTAAGAGAACAGAAGATTAGATAAGTAAGGGAAGGCAGCCGATATAGGGTGTGTCACGAGCCAGTTGAGGTTCAGTCATGCTGAGGACTTCTGCGAGACAACAGTGTAGACTATACCACACAGTTGTTCCTCCCCAAGAGTGAGGGAGCTGGGGTATCCATCCTCCAACTTTCAACCAGCATTGCCTGAGGGCTGCTCCCAGGAATATTGGCTCTGGGCAGAGAGAAAGCCCCACAGCTGAGCATTTTAAGTGTTTGTGAGTGCTGCAGAGATACAGGGCTCTGAGAGCATCTGCTACAGCACACAACTCAGTGTGAGCCAAGGGGAACCAGCCCTGGGAAATGATTGATAATTATAGGAACGACATCTCTAAACTGGGGAGACATCAGCTGGGATCTGCCAAGGGTCAGTCTGCGAGGTCTGTCTGCTTGACACAGAAGTCAATGGAGGACAGTAGAGCCAAGTCAGAGAAGGAGGCTGAGTTCTGAGGCCCTTGATCAAACTGTGCCTGAAGCCCCTGGACTTTCTAGCTTCTAAAACCTGTGGATCCAGGGCTTCTCTGGTGGTGCAGGGGTTAAGAATCCGCCTGCCAATGAAGGGGACACGGGTTTGAGCCCTGGTCCGGGAAGATCCCACATGCCGCGGAGCAACTAAGCCCATAGGCCACAACTCCTGAGCCTGTGCTCTAGAGCCCACGAGCCACAACTACTGAGCCCACGCACCGCATCTAGTGAAGCCCACGCACTCCAGAGCCCATGCTCTGCAACAAGAGAAGCCACTGCAATGGGAAGCCCCCACACTGCAACGAAGAGTAGCCCCTGCTCGCCGCAACTAGAGAAAGCCTGCGTGCAGCAGCAAAGACCCAACACAGTCAAAAATGATAAACAAATAAATATAAAATAAATTTATATAACCTGTGGATCCAGTCAAGGACATCTCCTTTCTAGCACTTCATAGGATGTATGCAGGGGTTGTGTATGTGGAGGGCAGGAGCTGTGAGTCAGGAAGAAAGTTTCATAGTGCCATAGACCTCCAGAATAAAAAACCTTAAAATTGTATTTATTCATTTCATGTTCACACCATAAACCCCCCCATCCCTTTGTGTGTCCAGCCTTGTGCTGGGAGATCAGAGATCCAGAGTGGCCTCATTCACCAGACCTGGGCCTCAAAGAGCTCCCAGTCTTGGGGAAAACAGAGCTCTATCTAGACCCTCCTAGCAAAGGGAGGTCTCAGAGCTCAGGCAGCAGAAGGGAGAAGGAGTTTGCCTGTGAAGGTCCTAGTGAGCTGCATGGAATATGGGGCATTGGCACTGGGGTTTTGATGGCTGAATAGGGGTTTTCCAGGAGAAAATAGAAGCAGAGGAGAGTGTTTCAGGAAGAGGGAACATCCCAGGCAAAGGCTTAGAGGTATGAAACCAGCAATTAACTCACAATGATTGAGTCAGTTGGAGCTGGGTAGGCAGGGGAGGATGGGATTTGAGTTGAGGGATCCACAGGGACCATGAAAATCAGGACCTGAGACTTAATCCCAACACAAAAGGGAGCCACACAGGAGTTCCAGTGGAAGTAGAGCCCTACTGTGAACCCATGATCATTTATTCATTGAACAAACCTTCACCAGATGGGTTCAAATCCCTGCTCTGCCAGCTACCTGCGGTGTGACTCCAGACAAATGATTTGCACTCTCTGAGCCTCAACTGTGTCATCTGTACAGTGAGCAACTATTGTGTGTTAGGCCGGGTATTGGCTGGAGGTATAGTCTCTGGGGACAGAGCTGGGGACAGTCTCTGCCCTTGACAAGGTCACAGCCTAGAAACTGGGGCTGCTGCTGTGAGCTGGGCACTTTATGATGATTTTCTTGTTTAATCTGCCCCATGACCAGGCACAATCACATCCAACGTTCTCCTTCAGGCAGGCCCTGCATTCACATCACCACATTACCCAGACCTTCTCATCTCCAGACCTTTGCCCATACTGAGCCTGCTGCCAGGCACCCCTCTTCCTCACCCCTTTACCTGGAGAACTATTCACTCCCCAGGAGTCATCTCAGAAGGAGCTTTTCCTGACCCCCCTCCCCAGGCTGAATCTGGTCCTCCTCTGGGGTTCACAAAGCCCTAGGTGCCCCACACCACACCTATGGTCCCCCTGTATTTTAGCAGCCCAGCTAAACATCTGCCTTCCCCACAGGCCTGAGAACCCTGGGAGGGCAGAGCTGGGTCTTCCTTGTTCACTGCTGTGTCCCCGGTGCTTGGCACACAGTAGGTGCTTACTAAATATTTGCTAAGCAACTTAAGGAGATCTTTCTTGGGACTTCCCTGGCGGTCCAGTGGTTAGGACTCCACACTTCCACTGCAGGGGCCACGGCTTGGATCCCTGGTAAAAAAAAAAAAAAGTAGACTTTTCTCTCCACTTGGTGGCTGGGAAAGCAGAAAGGAGTCGTCTAGAGAGAGTCAGAGAGCAAGTGAGTTTGAGCCAGGATTCTAACCCACACCTGCCTGACTTCCCATCCTGCTCAGCACTTTCCCACACATTTTGGGCACTTCCGCTGTCCTCTCTGACTATCCTTCCCTCCATCTGACCAGCCTCTCTGGGGTCCCTTCTATTTCCCTAAGATCTTCCCCCTCCCCCCGCAACAGCTTCCTGCAGAACCCCAGAGAGCCAAGGCAATCTGGAAGGGCTTCCTGCAGGAGGGAGCTCCCAGGCAGCGAGGTGTGTTGCATCTCACAGCCTGTGAAGTGTGATGTTCCAGTTGGTTTGCTCACCCTCACCTCTCCCAGAGGCACAAAGCGCAGGTGGGAAATCTACTTCCACGGCTGTCCTCACACCCACCCGTGTGTCTGGCTGACTTCATCGGGGCCTGAGCATGGGGTGCTGCTGACCTCATCCTCCCACCTTGGGGAGAGTGTGTTAGCAGAACCCTGACACTCTAAAATAATAACTCAGTAGCATCACACCCAGCCAGAATCTGGGGCAAGGGCACCATCTGCGTGTTATCGCAGAGTCCCTGCTGCAGCCCCAGGAAGAAGGAGTTGTTAAGGTCCATCTTTAGCAGGTAAGGAAACTGATCCCAGAGAGGGAATTCACTTGCCCAGGGACACACAGCGAGTGAGAGACAAGAGCTGGGGCTGGTCTCCCCTCGGCCATTGCACTCCCTCTTCAATGCATTCTCCCTGTGGCAGCTAGAGGGCGTCAGTGAGCACCTGAGTCAGGTTTGGCCTCTCCCCAGCCCACAGCCCTCCAGGGTTCCCACCTCCCTGGGGATAAAAGCCTATGTCTTCCCCCTGCCCTCCCCTCCTCCCTCTCTCCCCCTCGCTCACTCTGCTTCAGACACAGGGGCCTCCTCGCTGTTCCTCCAACATGCTAGGCACAGTCCTGTGCCCCAGGGTCTTTGCACAGGCCTTTCCCTCTGCCTGGGATGCTATTTCCTGAATATCTTCATAGGGCTTCTTCTCATCAGCTGCTGACAAGGAGGGTCGGGGAGACTCCTGCTCACAAATGGGTGAAGGTATGGAAATGATGAAACACCTTCTGCTGCCTTTACCCCTCCCCTTCTGGGGAAAGACCTTCAGCCCACCAGTGGGTTGTGGTCATGGAAAGTCCTTCCTTTTTCCTGGGCCTCTGTTTCTCAGTCTGTAAAGTTGACAGGTGACATTTCACAAACTTGTGCCAATGATTTTTTACATTTTCCGTTTTCCCCACACCTGTAATAAATTAATATTTTCCTTTAAACCTGCTCACATCTGGAACATCAATACCCATACGGGTTTTTGAAAGTCCTTTTCTCTTGGTTTTTGTGTTTTTTGTTTTTTTTTAAATAAATGTATTTATTTTATTTTTGGCTGCATTGGGTCTTTGTTGCTGTGCATGGGATTTTCTCTAATTGCGGTGAGCGGGGGCTACTCTTCGCTGCGGTGCATGGGCTTCTCTTTGCGGTGGCTTCTCTTGTTGCGGAGCACGGGCTCTAGGCATGTGGGCTCAGTAGTTGTGTCTCGCGGGCTCTGGAGCGCAGGCTCAGGAGTTGTGGCACGCGGGCTTAGTTACTCCGCGACATGTGGGATCTTCCCGGACCAGGGCTTGAACCCGTGTCCTCTGCACTGGCAGGCGGATTCTTAACCACTGTGCCACCAGGGAAGTCCTTTTCTCTTAATCACAAATGTGAAAGAAAAATCAGCACTTCTCATCGTAGTTAGAAGGTAACTGAAAAAACAATTTGATCTGAATCTCACTGGTTACTGCCGCCTGCAGAGGCACTGATCCTGTGATGGGATTAGCAGGTAGAAAAGGCGTTACAGACACCCCGTCCCCCAGGACCCAGCTGAGACTTGGGGAAGATGGAAATGACATTTAAGAAGAGTCTCTTTGCAACTGGAGTTCAAGGTTATTTCACACCCTGCCGAGCACCCTCCGAAGTCATGTTATTTGTGAACAAGGGGCATGCAGCTTTTGGCAACACTGGCCACAAGATTCTAGGGCCAGGTGTTGAGATGTCACCCCCTCAGGCAGACCCTCCCTGGTAGCCAACACCAGGTCTTCTGTCTGCTTCATTGAATGTGTTTCCTCTCTGTCTCTCTCACTAGAACTTATGTTTCATGAAGGCCAGAATGATTGTCTGCCTTGTTGCCTGCCACACCTAGGACAGCTTGGCATACAGTAGGCACTCAATAAGTGTTTGTGGAATGAACGAATTTATCCATGTCGGCATCTCTTTGTGGTTGGCAGAATTATAATTCCCCCTCAAAAAAGATATCCATGTCCTAATCCCCAGAACTTCTGCGTATGTCACCTTACGTGACAAAAGCGACTTTGCAGATGCAATTAAGTTAAGAATCCTGAGATGGGGAGGTGATCCAGGATTACCCGGGTGGGCTCAATGTCATCCCAAGGGTAATTATAAGAGGGAGGCAGAAACGCCAGAGTCTGAGAACAAGATGTGACAACAGAAGCAAAAAGACAAAATGAAAAAGATAGTAACAGTTTGAGAAGGACTTGACCAGCCTTGGCTGGCTTTGAAGATGGAGAAAGAGACCATGGACCAAGGAATGCAGGCAGCCTCTAGAAGCTGGAAAAGGCAGGAAATGGGTTCTTCCCTAGAGCCTCCAGAAGGAGTGAAATCCTCAATTTCAGCTCAGGAGCGTTCAGGATGGAACCCAAGGGGGAGAGAGGCTAAGTCAGGACCCCTAAGAGCGCCACACAGATGGGATCAGCACTCAGCTGGTATTTACTGGATGCCTACTGTGTGCCAGGCACTGTTCTGGATGCTGGGGATGCAGCAGTGGAGGAAACACATAAATCCCTGCCCTCATGGAGCTGACATTCCAGTGGGGAAGATGTACAATAAACAATCCAATAAAATGCATAATATAATGGCAAGTGGTAAGTTCTCTCACCAAACATGAAGCAGGTTGCTAGAGGGACAGGGTGTTCATGGAAGGATTCTCTGAGGAGGTGACATTTGAGCAGAGACCTAAAGAAGTGAGGAGGGAGCTGTGTGGATATCTGCAGAAAGAGTGGTACAGGCAGAGGCAACAGCATGTGCAAAGGCCCTGAGGCATTAATTCTGGTGAGCTGTTGTTTTGGGGACAGATGGGAGATGATGGGAGAAGAATTGATGCTACTGAGTACATCCATCCAGTGACCCAGCGATTCCATTTTTTTTTTTTTTTTTTTTTTGCGATACGCGGGCCTCTCAGTGTTTTGGCCTCTCCCGTTGCGGAGTACAGGCTCCGGACGCACAGGCTCAGCGGCCATGGCTCACAGGCCCAGCCGCTCCGCGGCATGTGGGATCCTCCTGGACCGGGGCACAAACCCGTGTCCCCTGCATTGGCAGGCGGACTCTCAACCACTGCGCCACCAGGGGAACCCCAGCGATTCCATTTTTAATCATAGTCCTTAGAGAAATACTTTGCCTAGTGCATAAAGAGATATGTAAAGACTGCTCACAGCAGCAGTGTTTGTAAAATTAAAAACCAGGACTTGACCTAAAAATCCATTGAGAGAACAGGCAAGTAAATTAAGGCATATTCAAACAATGGAATAGTGTAGAACAGTCAAAAAGGACGTAGTTAGATCTATACAGTAATAATTTCTAACATTTATTGAGCGCCTACAATGAACCAGGTACTGTGCTAAGCACTCTGTGTGTGATAACAAATAGCATCCCTTAGAAAATGACCCTAAAACAACTACTGAAAAGTACCTGCTAGGGACTTCCCTGTTGGTGCAGTGGTTAAGAATCTGCCTGCCAATGCTGGGGACATGGGTTCGAGCCCTGGTCTGGGAAGATTCCACATGCAGCAGAGCAACTAAGCCTGTGCACCATAATTACTGAGCCTGCACTCTAGAGCCCTTGAGCCACAACTACTGAAGCCCGCGTGCCTGTGCTCCGCAGCAAGAGAAGCCACCGCAATGAGAAGCCAGCGCACCGCAACGAAGAGCTTGCAGCAACTAGAGAAAGGCCGCGCGCAGCAACAAAAGACCCAACACAACCAAAAATAAATAAATTTTTAAAAAATAAGTAAAATTTAAAAAGTATCTGCTAAAAAGAGAGTATTAGTACCTGTATTTTCCAAATCTGGGAGTTTTAAAATATGTCCATGAATTCTTTGACAATTTCTTCAAGGAGATGGAGGCTAATTCTCCTCTTCTTGAGGGTGGGCTGGACTTAGTGACTGGCTTTTCTTTTTTTTTTTAATTTACTTTCTGGTGCTGCGTTGGGTCTTTGCTGCGTGAGGGCTTTCTCTAGTTATGGCAAGCGGGGGCGATTCTTCGTTTCAGAGCGCAGGCTTCTCATTGCAGTGGCTTCTATTGTTGCGGAGCACAGGCGTGTGGGCTGCAGTAGTTGTGGCATGCGGGCTCAGTAGTTGTGGCGCACGGGCTTAGTTGCTCCGTGGCATGTGGGATCTTCCCAGACCAGGGCTCGAACCCATGTCCCCTGCATTGGCAGGCAGATTCTTAACCACTGCACCACCAGGGAAATCCCCCAACCAATGTCTTGACTGCAACTTCATGAGAGACCCCAAGCCAGAACCATCCGGCCAAACCACTTTCAGATTTCTGACCCTTAGAAATGAGATGATAACTGTTTTTGTTGCTGGTGTTGAATTTATTTATTTATTTGGCTGTGCTGGGTCTTAGTTGTGGCACGCGGGATTTTTGTTGCTGCGTGCGAGATCTTCCTTATGGCATGTGAGCTCTTTTTAGTTGCAGTATGCAGGATCTTTAGTTGCGGCATGTGGGATCTAGTTCCCTGACCAGGGATCGAATCCGGGCCCCCTGCATTGGGAGCATGGAGTCTTAACCAGTGGACCACCAGAGAAGTCCCGATAATAAGTGTTTGTTTTTTCAAACTGTTAAGTTTTAGAATATTTTGTTATTCTGAAATAGTGAGGAAACTGAGGCACAGAGAATCTAAGTAACTTTCTCAAAGTCACAGAGCCTTCACATGGCAGAGCTTGAATTAGAACCCAGGCAGTCAAAAATACAACATTGGGTGAAAAAAATAAGTTGCAGAATTATATATACCACGAGTACATTAATGTCTTTTTTTTTTTTTTTCCGCACCACGAGACTTGTGGGATCTTAGTTACCCGACCAGGGATTGAACCCGGCCACGAAAGCAGTGAAAGTGCGGAGTCCTAACCACTGGACCTGCAGGGAATTCCCTGTATTTTTTTTTAATGCACAAAATAATCCTGTTCACTGTTCATGGATATATATGCTTGAGAGAATGTACATATATAAACTTTTTAACATATTGTTTGTTTCTTAAAAAGATGAAAAAGACCTGAAGTAAATATGACAAGTGTTAACCATTTATTGTCAGCCCTGGGTGGAAGATACAGCGGTGTTTGCTATATTCATCTTTGCACTTTTCTCTCTTTTTCACTTTTAAAAATAAATTTATTTGTTTATTTATTTATTTATTTTTGGCTGCTTTGGGTCTTCGTTGCTGCATGCGGGCTTTCTCTAGTTGCAGTGAGCAGGGACTACTCTTCGTTGCGGTGCGCGGGCTTCTCATTGCGGTGGCTTCTCTTGTTGCGGAGCGCGGGCTCTAGGCACACGGGCTTCAGTAGTTGTGGCTCGCGGGCTCTAGAAGTGCAGGTTCAGTAGTTGTGGCGCACGGGCTTAGTTGCTGCGCAGCATGTGGGATCTTCCCGGACCAGGGCTCGAACCCATGTCCCCTGCATTGGCAGATGGATTCTCAACCACTGCGCCACCAGGGAAGCCCTCTCTCTTCTTCACTTTTCTCAAAATTAAAAATAAATGATTATAAGGACGAGAGAAAGTCAGTCGTGGAGGACTTAAATAGGTGCAGAGGAAGTGGGAGGGCGTTCCAGCAGAGGCACCAGCTTCACAAAGACCTGGAAATATGGGTGAACTTGGTCTTTTCAGGAAATGAGGATACCTAGAATGACCATACTACACCCTGGTGGCACATTTGAATTATGTACCCAGCCCCCACTTCAGACCAATTAACTCAGAATCTCAGGGCAGGCAGGGACAGGGTGGAAGGTGGTGGCAGGATTTAATAGCTCCCCAGGTGATTCAAATAGGCACACAGTGTCAGGAACCATTAGATACACAGTCCAGTGCAGTAGCCACTTAATACATGTTTGCTGAGTGGTAAATGAATTATCTGGGGAGAGTCATAGAGAAGGTGAGGGGGATGGACAGGCCTTGGCCAGCCTGTCGTTTGGACTTGGGAGCGGTTGGGCACCCAAGATCCAGTTCCCTTCATTGTACCTAAATAATTGCCATCATTAGCCTAAGAAAATTCCAGGTGATGATAAGTGCTATCAAGAAAATGTAAGAAGATGATGGGACAGGAAGCAATTGAGCAGCTTTTGGAGCCAGTTGGTCAGGGAGAGCTTCTTGGAGGAGGTGACATTTAAGTTGACACCTGAAGGGTGAGCTGACCCTAGAGATGTGTGGGAAAGGTGTGCCAGGCACAGGAAACAGCAAGAGTGGAGGCCCTGAGGAGATGACAAACATATAAACAGGTGGTTGCAGCACAGGGTGACCAGGACTGTGATGGGGGACTCCAGAGGTGGCAATTCAGCCCTGTCACTCCTCAGCAAAAATGCCCCTCTCCCTCCGCTCCCCTTCCCCTCCCCGGCCCATCCCTGAGAGAAACAGCACCTGAATAGACGCATTTATTTTATTTTATTTTCCAAGGGGAGAGAGAGTGAACACGATCACCCTACATCCATCTGATTTTAAATTTAGCCCAGTGCACATGGAACTCAGTTCGGGAAAAACAAGAAGTTATAAAAATATAATTCCATTTTTCATCACGGGCAGCGGCAGAGGGAGTGGGGCAGGGAGAGATGGAGAGGTGGGATTTGGAGGGTGAGGAAGATGTAAAACTCCCAGGGCAGCTACAGAACCCGAGCTGCTGTGATAGGAGACTTCTGGGGTCCCATCCTGGGCCCCCCACCTCCTCCAGTCCTGCCCCCTGACAGCGCTGTCCCCGCACAGCCATAACCAGAACGACCAAGCTAAAACCTAGATTCCTCCCATCCCACGCTGCCCCCAAACGCCCATGGTTCCCCACCGCCCTGTCAGCGAAACGCAAACTCCTCTCTCCCCGCCCCACACTGTGCTCCCGCCCAGAAAAACCGCCTTCCAGCCCGAAGAAGTCACGTGTGCTGGCTTAGTCATCTCTGGAGGCACAAGAAATGACCCCAAACGTAAAAACTGCAACCAGCACACGTCACTACCCATAGATTCTGTGGGTCAGGAGCCCAGCGCTGCTTAGCTGGGTGCCTTGCTTCGGAATCTCACGAGACCACGTTCAGGGAGACATCTGGGGTCGCGGTCTCATCTGCAGGTGCAACTAGGGCAGGCTGGGCAGCCCAGTCTGGCCAGGTGCTGTTGGTGGTGTTCAGTGTCTTGACAGGTGGCCTTCTCCATCAGGGTGAGCTTGTGGGGAGAGAGAGAGAGAGGAGAGAGAGAGAGAGAGAGGAACAGCAAAAAGGAATTTACAATCTCATGTAAATTAATTAACCTCAGAAGTAACATCCCATCACTTTTGCTATATTCTATTGTTTAGAAGTGAGTCAGATGCCCCATCACACCCAGTTGGAGGGGATTACACAGGGTGTGATAGAGCAAGAGGTAGGGATGCTTGGAGGGCCATCCTAGAGCTGGGGCTTCATTAAGGATATCACTTTAGGCTCACACTGTGGAATACTACACAGCTGTTAAAAGTGTTATGGAGTTTTAATTTAGACTATTATCCTGTTACTGTTGAAAAATATCTATATATATGTTGAAAAAATGTCAGCACCCCGCTGAAACTCCTGAATATCAACTCTTTTTTCTTAGATGCCACCCCCATCCCCCCACCCCAGACCCTGGGACATCAGTGGTCTTGACCCTGTCTCTCAGCTTCATCTTTTTTTTTTAATATTTAATTAATTTATTTGTTTTGGCTGCTCTGGGTCTTAGTTGTGGCACACAGGCTCTTTAGTTGCGGCATGTGGACTCAGTTGTGGCATGCATGCAGGATCTAGTTCCCTGATCAGGGATCGAACCTGGACCCCCTGTATTGGGAGCACAGAGTCTTACCTACTGGACCACCAGGGAAGTCCCTCTCAGCTTCATCTTTATTGCTAGGCAACCCAATGCTCTTCACTCTCTCCTCCAGCCCCCCAATCCACACTCGTTTCTTGGGGTAGAAAAGACTAGCTTGTCCCACCAGCCCGCCTCCTCTCCACACCCAGCCCCTGAACCCCCGGCCACATTTTCTGAACCAAATTGGCCTCTGGATGAGGGTCCCAAAGCAAGCCGGCCCCCTCCCTCATCCCCCTCCACCTCTTGGTATCATCCAATCCACAGCAGTCCCCCGGTCCTCCGACTCCATCTTTCACATGTTCTAAGCACTTTCTTTGTGCCCATTTGCTTAATTATCACCCAGCGAGGTGCCACTGGGTCCCCATACAGATGAGGAAGCTGAACTGTCAAGGGGGGCACAGCAAGTGAGGACTGCTGGGACTCGCACCTGAAGCCACAGGGGGTCCCAGGATAGGCGCTGTGTGACCTTGGGGAGGCCCCTTTCCCTCTCTGGTCCCCCCACCCCCACTCCCAGCCAGGCAGGGAGAAGGTGAGGCCACAGGATACATTTCAATTTTGCCTCCCTGCTCTCAGCTGAGTACCTGGGGAGGTGGGGAGCAGATGGAGGGACCCAGAAATAGAGGTGGGGCCCAGCCTGGTAGAGAAGGGGAATGTGGAGCTCAGAGACACGCAGCACTGGGGGAGGGTGCCCAGCACATCTAAGATCCCTGCTAACAAAAACTGAAATAGAATGTCAGAGGAGGGACTTCCCTGGTGGCACAGCTGTTAAGAATCCACCTGCCAATGCAAAGGACACGGGTTCGCGCCCTGGTCTGGGAAGATCCCACATGCCACGGAGCAACTAAGCCCGTGTGCCACAACTACTGAGCCTGTGTTCTAGAGCCCGCGAGCCACAACTAGTGAGCCTCAGTGTTGCAACTACTGAAGCCCACGCTCCTGGAGCCTGTGCTCAGCAACAAGAGAAGCCCCTGCTCGCCGCAACTAGAGAAAGCCTGCGTGCAGCAATGAAGACCCAACGCTGCCAAAAATAAATAAATAGTTAAAAAAACAGTTAACAATTTCCTTAAAAAAAAGTCAGAGGAGAGGCAAAGAGATGGGGGGGAACAGACCATCTCCCCACCTGTGACCAGTGACAGAGGGGTGTGGGTCCCCAGTGGCGTGGGGGAGGGGAGAAAAGAGAGGAAGAGAGTGAAGGAGGTGCAGTGCGAGGGAAACTGGAAAGGCGGACAAGAGTAGGGGATGAAGGAGGGAGTGAGAGGGCAGGGAGGGGTCTGAGAAGGAGGGAAGTTGTGGGAGGGAGGGAGAGAGGCAGTGAATGCAGCGGGTGCCTCATGGGACGGACAGAGACAAAAGGAGACCCACACAGATAGAGGGAGAGAGACACAGACACACAGAGACACACTAGGGATCAGAGGTAGACAAGGATAAGGAGAGATGGAGAGAGATCAGGGAGAGAGACCTGGCCAGCCTCAGACTCAGAGGGTTATTCAGATCATAAATGTTTCAACAGCTGTTTTGTCTTTTTTACCAGCTATCTTTGGGTACCTGTGCAGGTACTGGAGCCCAGGTGGTCTCCCACAGACCAACCCCCAGGCCTCATGGTCAGGCTGGGGTGGAGGGGAGCTGGAGCTGGGGGTGGATGTTGGCCAGAGGGGAACAGGGAGAGGAGGCTCTGGTTTGGGCGGGAGAATTAAGGCTGCACTGAAAGGGGCTTGGAGCAGGGGCATTAAAAGGTGAATAGGTGACCAATCACTAAGAAGAAAATACTTTGGGGAAAGGTATTTCTGTCAGAACAGCATGTGCAAAGGCCCTGAGGCAGGACCCTGCCTGGTGTGTTGGAGGAACAGTGAGGAGGCCTGTGTTTGGAGCAGAGTGAGCGAGGGGGAGAGAGGGAGGAGGGGAGGGCAGGGAGGGGACGGGGCAGGTCATGCAGGACGCTGTAGGCCACAGGGAAGACTTGAGCTTTTTGTCTCAAAGGAGGTGGGAGCTCTGGAGGGCTGTGGGTAGAAGCAGGATGGATCTGGCTCAGATTTTAAATCGATCATTCTGAATTCTTCCACAGAAGAAAAACAAAAATCTCAGGCCAAAGTGACAAAACATTAACTGTGTTCATTAACTGAGGCTGGTTCTTATGTGGTGGTATTCTCTGGACTTTATGTTTAAAAAGAGAAAAAAAGTCTCCAAATATAAATCAACTAATAAATGAACAAGAACAAGTTGAATTTGATTGGTGTTCTTCAACTCCAGCCCCAGCTGGACCCACTGACTGGACATCCAGGCCTCCCTTTGACCTGCACATTTGGCCCTTTCCAGGGGCTGGGCATCCACGTTGCTGCCCCCTCACCTTGAGCCTTTCTGGCAGGGAGCCTCGCTTCTTCCCTGAACTCAACGATGGAATTCCTCAGCTCTGAAAGCCTAATTGTGCGTGAAATCCAATCGAATTATCAGGCCCTGATGAGCAATTCCTGAGATTATTTAGCTCAGTGAAGTAAATAATGACATTAGCATCTCCTGTGAGCTCCTGGAGCCCCCCACTGCCCTCCTTCAGTCCTGCATTCTAGTTCCCAGCATGGTCTTTTGCCTGAATGGTGGGAACAAAGATGGGGGATGGGGCTCAAAATCCTTAGATGTTAGCGCAGGAGGGACTCAGCACTTTCCTACAGATGGGGAGACTGAGGCCCAAAGCAGGACCTGTCACACAGAGAGTTAGGGCCTCTGGAATCCATCTCCACCTCTTTAGCCATTCCTGCAAGCATTGATGACCCACATGGGCAAACCCCACTCACTTCTTTCCTTGGGTGTGCCAAGGCAGGACTCAAATACCAGCAAAAGTGACATGCTGTGTGCATGCTGTGTGTGTGTGTGTGTGTGTGTGTGTGTCGGGGAGAGGGTGGGGAAGGCTGTGGTGTGCATGACCCTAAGGTTTGTCTTGTTGAAAGAGGCAAAGAGACATGGATTAACTTTCTGCTATGACAAGCTAAGTATACATGTTTTTTTAAAAATGTATTATAAGAATGACTACTGAGAGGATAGAAATAGAATGAATAATTTCCAAATCACTAGAGGGAATAAAAAAGGAAATCCACAAATTCAGCAGAATGTTGAAGAGAAGGTAAAAAGGAAGCAACGGAAAAAAATCATGTTGAACAGAAAGCACAGTAAAAGAAGGTGATGGGAATATATCCAAATACGTCTGTAAGTGCAATAAGTATAAATGGATTAAACCCACTACTTTAAAGACATAGACTCTCAAGTTAGATGCATACAAACAGAAACAAAGAAACAAAATCCATCTCTATGTTCTTTGGAGGACACACCTAAAACAGAATGCTATATCATTGACAAATAAATTGCAAGGAAAAAAGAAAAAGACGTAAAAAGAAATCAACCAATTATGTGTGTAGATCTTATTGGGATCCTGCTTCAAACTGTAG
>NW_006787698.1:852678-859747 GCF_000442215.2 Lipotes vexillifer | reverse complement strand
GAAAGAATTATGACACTTTTTATATAATTGGAAATTTAAAGACCTGTGGAATATTTGATGATATTATGGAAGTATTAATTTTTTAACTAAGATAATTAAATTATCTTTATTTAAGATAATGAGTCCTTATCTTTTAGAGACACAAACTGATCTATGTCTGTATACATTATATGATTCTGGAATTTTCTTCAAAATAATACCAAGAGAGATGAAACAAGATCAATAATTAACTGATAAATTTTTGACGTTGATGATGGGTACATGGGGTTTCATTGTATTATTTTCTCCACTTTTATACATGTTTGAAATGTCCCATAATAAAGTGTTAAAAGAAAAAAAAAGGATGATGCAGATAAGGTTAAATGTCAAAGAACAGAAAAAAGACTTACCAGGAAAATATGAACGCCCCTCAAAAGAGCCCTCAGAATAATAAACCAGTTCCACCTCTGCATGGGTGGACCCTTACTAACATCATATTCCCTTCATCAGTTCTTTTTTTTTTTTTTAATTTATTTAATTATTTATTTATGGCTGCGTTGGATCTTCGTTGCTGTGCGTGGGCTTTCTCTAGTTGCGGCGAGCCAGGCTACTCTTCGTTGCAGTGCACAGGCTTCTCCTTGAGATGGCTTCTCTTGTTGCAGAGCACGGGCCCTAGGCCTGCAGGCTAAAGTAGTTGTGGCTTGCGGGCTCTGGAGCACAGGCTCAGTAGTTGTGGCACACACGGGCTTAGTTGTTCCGCAGCATGTGGGATCTTCCCGGACCAGGGCTTGAACCCATGTCCCCTGCATTGGCAGGCAGATTCTTAACCACTGCGCCACCAGGGAAGCCCCCCCTTCATCAGTTCTTAAAAAGAATCCCTTCTCTGGTTCTGACCCCAGGCCCTTTGCACATGCTATACCCCCTGCCTAGACCATGTTCTCTCCTCTTCCCACTCTTACTCAGCCTTCAGGTCTCAACTTCAATAGCCCCTGCTCTAAGAAACCTTCCTTGATCCCCAGACTGTGCCAGGTGCCTCATCTGCACCCCCCCAAATTCCTGGATGTCCTACATCAGGACCCTCACCACCCTAAGTTGTAATTGCTTGGTTTCAAGTCTGTCGCTCCCATGGGACTGTGAGCCCCATGAAGACAGGGCCCCAATCAGTCTTAGCCACCACAATGAACCCAGGACCCCCAGCATGGGACCTGGCACACAGTAGGTGTTTGGTACATGTTTTCTAGGTGAATGAACCTGTACCCCTCAACAACCCCTCCCCATCTTTAGGCCTGAGTTTCCTCTCCTGTAAAATGGAGGGAAACCCTCCCACGCAGGCTTAGGGTGGGGTGTGCCAGAGAAGGGAAGGAAAACACCCAGGGGGTCACACCCGGGGGAAGCATCATGAGTGTGGCCTCCCCAGCTCAGTTCAGGCCTGGGTGGTGGAGACCACCCCCATTTTAGGAGCAAATGTGTCCCTGTCTCTGGGACCCAGCTCTGGCTGAGTGGGGATCAGGGTCCTGATTCTGATCAGGAGGGTCTCACGGCTGAGCCCATGGCCTCTCCAGTGGGGAGACCTGATGTTAGGGACTGTGGTCCCTCAAGGAGGGGTCTCAAGTAGCAGCTAGGGGAATGGGGGGCAGGTAAGCAGGACAGGACCAGAGCCCTCGGCCCAGAGGGGACAAGTGAGAGGATGCGCTGGGAGCCTCTTACACACTTCTCTCTGTCCCTCTGTCTCCTTCTGTCTCTGTCTCTGTCCCTCTCTGTCTCTCTCAGTCTCTCTCTGGGTCCCTCTCTCTGCGCCTCTCTCTCTCTGGGGGCTCAATCCCAGTCTCTCTGTCTCTCTGTGCCTCCCTTCATCTCTGACTATCTTTGTCTCTCTGTCTCTGTCACTATCTGTGTGTCTCTCAGTGTTCTTTCCCTGTCTCTCCTCACCTCCTCCATCACTCCTACCCCTGGTTCTGCTTCTCTCTACCCACCCCCATTCTGGTTCACACAGAGACCCCCCTCCCCGCCTTGGCCCTGCCTTCACTCCAGAGAGGGGCGGGTGAGCACGCTGCCCTCTGGTCCAGTGTCCTGCTGGACCGACCAGCTCTCTGACCAACCCCTTCCCTCCCTCACTGCTTCCCTGTCTTGATTCCCAGGGGGGTTCCCTCCTGCAGAAGCACCATCTCCACCAGCGCTTTCCCTCCCGCTGCTCCCACACCTCTCATTGTCGCTGCTGCTGCTGCCCAAGGCTGCACAGTGAAGACGCACAGTCTGGTCCCCTGGTCTCTCCCATCTCTCACTTTGCCCCAGGCCCTTGGAACAATGGAGAATCAAATGTTTTCTCTCTTTTCCAGACAAGGCATGAAAAACTCCCTCTCCATGTGGAGAGACCAAGGCCCTGTAACCTGGCCCTTGAGGGCAGGCCTGGTACACAGCGGCTGCTTCATAATCATTCGCTGGATAGATACTTACTGAGCACCTACTGTGTGCCAGGCCGTATTCTAGGCATAGGGAATCCTGTGGGGGTCCAAGATGGACAGAATTCCTGCCTTCCAAGAGGTGACCTTCAAGAGCAGGAGACAAACCAAAGTCAAACACTCCCCCGCACCCCACCCCTGCTGCCCCCAAACAAATTCATGCCCACCTGGAACCTTGGAATGGGACCTTACCAGCAACTGGGGTCTTTGCAGATGTAATTGAGGATCTTGAGATGAAATCATCCTGGACTTAGGGTGGGCCCTAAATCCAATGACCAGTGTGTTTATGAGAAAGGACAGGCTGATTAGGACACACAGGGAAGACAGCCGTGTGATCATGGACGCAGAGGTTGTTGGGGTGATGCGGCTACCAGTCAAGGAACACCAAGGTTGCCTCAAACTTACTGGCTTGAAACAACACAAATTTATTATTTTAAAGTTCTGTAGCTAAAATCCTGGTGTGGGCAGGGCTGATCCTTCTGGAGGCTCCAGGGGAGAATTGTTTCCTTGCCTTTTCCAACTTCTCGAGGCCTCCCACATTCCTCAACTGAAGGAACAGCGGCATTGGGGGTGGGGGGGAACCCTTCCTCCACCTTCACAGCCGGCAATGTGGAGTCTTTCTGCCTTACGTCACTCTCATTCTTTGGCTTCCCTTTTATAAGGTTCCCTGTGATTACACTGAGCTCACTCGGATAATCTAAAATAATCTCTTTAACTCAACTGTCCACTGATTAGCAACCTTAATTCCATCTGCAACCTTAATTCTCCTTTGCCCTGTCAGGTTAAATATTCACAGATTCTTAGACGGGGACACCTTTGGAGAGCATTATTTTGCCTACCACAGTTGGTTATACAGCTTTAGACACCCAGAACGTGTGGAATCATTCCTAACCATGCCACGATATTCCTCCTCCCTGCCCTCCTTTGGGACTTGCTTCTATTCATCCTTCAGATCTCAGCTTATGGATCATCTCCTCCAGGAAGCCCTCCCTGATGCCTCCTTTGGTCCCCACTGCCACCCGTGTGTCATCATCACAGCCCTTACCACACTATGTGGGTTACCTGGTGATGTCTGTCACTCCCACTAGATCCATTAGGAGGTGTGTCTTGCCCCTTCTGGGTCCTCGCACCTAGCACAGAGCCTAACACACAGTCGGCGCCCAATAAATGTTTGCAGCTTGCATGAGTTGGATGCTGCTCCACTCAGGTCTATAAATAGCTCCAGCCTGGTGATGATAAACATAATAAGAGCATACACAGGGACTCACAGACTTGGCAGGCAGGTGGGCACTGGTGGCCACGGGACCCCGTAGCCCTGGCTAGGCCTGGCCCAACCCAGTGCCTGCTGCTCCAAGCAGCTCTTCTGGCCTCCTCCTTAAAGCAGGCCTTTTACTTAGGCCGACGCTGCCAGTTCTAATTGATTGCCTGCCTCCCCGGGGAAACTCGAGTTCCTGAGGTCGGCAGCTGGGCCAGGGCCAGGCCACGGCAGGTGGGAGGGAGCCCCGCTCCAGGATTGGGAACAAGGCCTGAAGGCTGGACCTTCTGCCTCACCAGAGAGGGCCTGCCCTCCCTCCAGGACTAGGGCACCCACTGACCTGCAGGCTCAGAGTCCCTTCCCAGGCTCATGCAAGCCTCTGGTACGTTTGACCTTCATATACTTGGTGACACCAAGAACAAAGGACACACCAAGATGCACACAGACACTCAAACACACACAAGCCCACAACCCACAAATCCAGACAGAGACGGTGTAGCATGGTGGTGAGACACGTGGGCACATAACCCCTCTGTGCCTCAATCTTCCCATCTGCAAATGGGATTATAATAGTCTCTTCCCCACACACACCCATGGGGCTTCCAGGAAAATTAAATAAATTAATAGTTAGAAAATACTTAACACAGGGCCTGGTGCATACTCAGTGTTCTATAATGCTTATTATGTATGCATTTGACAGGTATTGATTGAGTACTTAATGCATGGCAGGCCTAGCAGTTATGGCAGTGAACAAGATATGCACAAATTCCTGTTCTGGGGACCTGACATCTGAAAGGGGAGGGGGAGAGTAAGCCTAATAAAAGAGTAAATGTTGGGGTGAGCTGGGAGGACACAGGTGGACACAAACACTCAGACACCCCTGGAGAGGTACATTCTCTGAGTTTCTGTGATTATTCCCATTTCACAGATGGAGTAAATGAGGCTCTGAAACAAAAGGAAAATGGGTTTATTTGGGGCCAGCCAGTTTCTGAAATTGTCAATGCTTCATGTGGCCCCAGGGCCTTTGTCCCTGCTGTTCCACTGCCAGGCAAACCCCTCCCCCCATCCTTCTGTTCTCAGCTCAAGTGTCACTTCCTCAGGCTAGTCCTTCCATCCCCTCACTCCCCTGCAGTTCCCTGCCTCTTTCAAACTCTCTTGGCTATGGCTGCATCTGTACTGGGGAACTTCTTTCATTAATATCTGTCACAGATGCCTCTGAGTTCCCAGAGCCTGGTACACAGTGGGTGCTCAATAAATGCACACTGGCCCTGGGACACAGCCCCTCCCAGACAGAACTTGCAAACTGGCAGCTGGGGTAGGCCAGGTTGGGGGCCTCCTACCTCCCAGCCTTGATCCCGGCTGTCCCTGCTTCAGCCACCACCAGCTTCTAGAACCTGTTTCTAGCTTTTCATCCTCCCTAGAGAGGCCTCATTACCACTCCCAGCCCGAGAGACAGGAAACCGCAGCCTCCTGGGCTTTGAAAACAACATAGTAAAATAGAAATTGATGCCACCACTTGGGCACCCTGGGGCCTAGACTTTGGGCTGTGAGCCCCTGGCCGCATGCTGTCTCTTTTAGCCCTTCCTTTGTGAGCTGAAGGAGATGACAGACTTTGGAGCCCAGAGCATCGGGAACTGGTAATAACAGTCATTAGGATAATGATTTTAATTATTATCTAATAAAAGTATATTTAGCAGGGCTTACCCGGTGGCGCAGTGGTTGAGAGTCTGCCTGCCGATGCAGGGGACGCGGGTTCGTGCCCCGGTCCGGGAAGATCCCACGTGCCGCGGAGCGGCTGGGCCCGTGAGCCATGGCCGCTGGGCCTGCGCGTCCGGAGCCTGTGCTCCGCAACGGGAGAGGCCACAGCAGTGAGAGGGCCGCGTGCCGCAAAAGCGGCTGGAGAGGCCACGGCGGTGGGAGGCCCGCGTACCGCAAAAAAAAAAAAAAAAAGGATATTTAGCAGCATCCATTTCGTGAGCCTTTACACTGTTCAAGGCACTTTTCTTTCGGCTGCGCTTGCGGGATCTTAGTTGCTCCACCAGGGATTGAACCTGCACCCTTGGCAGTGAAAGCGTGGAGTCCTAACCACTGCGCCACCAGGGAATCCCCTCAAGGCACGTTTTAAAACCCTTTTCTTGATCCCACATTCCTCTCTGTTGACCACCCGGTTTCCCGAGAGTTGGCTGTTTACACTCACCCTTTCTCCTGTTGCCTCCAGAATCTGCTCCAGTGGGTCTCTCACGATCCCCACACCAGGAAATTGTACTCTGGGGAAGTTGCCCCTGGCAGGGGCACCCACCTTGGTGACTGCCAGGCAGGTGGAGGGGGAAGCTGCCACCTCCACTGCTTGGAAGGAGAAGGCTGGGGGCTGCTGGCCTGGAGGGGCTCTGGGATGGGGAAATCACTCACCAAGCAGGGGAACCAGTCCCAGACACACCCACCTCAATCCCTGACTCTAAGCCTGGGGGCCTGAGAGGCCCTGGGAATACCAGCCCTTCACAGTCACACACCCAGCCTCTCTCATGAAGAATACAGACTCAGAGGGAAAATAGGAGAGAAAGCTAATATTTATGAAGGGTGTGTTCCATGCTAGGGGGTATGTGTAGTAACTCCTTTAATTGTAAAAGCAACCTTATGAATTAGATACTATTATAGTGCCCCCCCACACCTTTTTTTTTTTTTTTTTTTTTTTTTTTTTGCTGCACCGCGCGGCATGCAGGATCTTAGTTCCCGGACCAGGGATGGAACCCGTGCCCACTGCTGGAGTCTTAACCACTGGACAGCCAGGGAAGTCCCTATAGTATCCATTTTATTGTTGGGGAAACTGCGGTACAGAGAGGTGCCGTGGCCTGGCCAGTCACATAGCCAGTAAGTGGCACCCCGAGTCTGAACCCTTGTCTCTCTGAGTTGAGAGGCGCAGCCTGTGCTAAGTATCATTTCCCACCCAGGAGCAGTGGAATCCACAGAGCCACGTACCAGGTGGGTTCTGTTATCTGCCCATTGTACAGATGAGGAAACTGAGGCTCAGAGGAGCTGCTGGGCTGTGCTGGGAGGACATAGCAGAGCTGGGGCTCCAGCCTGAGGCCATGTGCCCAGAACCGGGTCTCTTAACCACTCCAGTCACCAAAGGCTCTCCTGGCCTCTGTTTCAGCATCCATAAGGTGGGTTTAATTGCAGAATCCAGGTTTTGAGGACCACATGCGAGCAGGCTTGTAAAGCACCTCTTGTGGGGTCTGGCCAAACAGTAGGGTCTGATTTGCATGAGTTGGGGACACAATGAGGACGGCGCAGGGAAAAGTTTTCCCATGGGTCCCGTCCATCAACCTCTCTGCAACCTGGGGCAGTTAGATCTGCTCCCCCCCCACACACACACACT
>NW_006787698.1:842651-852668 GCF_000442215.2 Lipotes vexillifer | reverse complement strand
CCCTGCGGGACCCCCCCACACACACACACACACACACACACACACACACACACACACACACACACACACCGCCTGAGATCCCCTTCCCTGGCGGTCACCTAAGTGCCCTCCGGCCCCTAGCAGGGAACAGCGCCGCCGCCTCGGTGTCAGGCGCGGGGCCAGCATCCCTCCAGGTTTGTCAGCGTTGCCCAGAGACGGGAAGGGAGTCGGCGGGCCCCCGCCCCCTGCACGCAGACCCCTGCCCGCCCAGCCCCCAGGACCCCGGATCCAGAACAATGGGCAGGCCGGAGGAGGAGGCGGGCAGGCGGGGCTGGGGCCTCGGGGAGCCTGGGAACAGAGCGGCTCGGGGTTGGTGTGCAGGGAGGGGGATCCTGAGATCAGACAGCGCCTCCAAGAGGGGCGGGAGGCGCACCCAGCCAGGAGGAATCTCGCGGAGGCGAGGGAGCTTAGCCCCCTCTCCCACGGCGGCTCCAGAAGGAGAGGCCGCCCCCTCCCCCCGGCCCCGGGGCTCGTGCCGGGAACAGGTGTGGGGGGCTCTGAAGGCAAGATTAAGGGACACAATCCCTTTCGGAAGTGAAGTGACATCGGGGCCCCGCACCGCTATAAATACGGACACAGCTGACTTGGGGGAGGGGGGATCGGAGGGAACCTGAAGGACCCGAGAAGAGGGCGGGTAGGGTAGCAGGATGGGAGGCGACCCTGAGCCCTTGGGACGCGGCCAAGTTTCTGGGTGGATGCGAAACCCGGTGACGTGATACACTTCGGACCCCGGCGTCCCGAGGCCGCAGCGGAGGACAGAACCGGGCGGGTCCATAACCTTTCTGAGCCCCGCCCTCGCCGAGCCCCACCCCTCCCTGAAGCCCCTCCCGGTTCTGAGCCGGCTCCACTCTCTCGGCCCCTCCCCTTTCAGCGCCCTCTCCTCTCCCTTGACCCCCTCCCCTGGCTGAGCCTCCTCTTCTATCTCAGCCCCCTCCTCTCTCTCAGCCCCCCTCTTTCTAAGCACCACCTCCCATCTTTCACTTCTTTGGGGTGGGGAGTGTCCTGGGACAGCCCCTTCCGGCTGTCCAGATCGAAACTTGACTCCTTGGCTGGTGGGGGCTTCTCTGGCTCCTCCTCATCTGCAGCATCACCCTCATATTCTGTGACTGGAACAACCAGAGCTTTTGAGGTTCCGCCCTCCCCGGGCGCCCCGCGGGCCCGGTTATACAGCAAATACCTGCAGAGATCCGCTACCTCCAACACCCAGTCCCGGGCTAGGTTCCTCGTCAGAAGCTGCGAGAAAGACCTTCAGGCATGCATACCCCCTTCAAATTCCCGCTTAGATCTCTCATTCTTCCCAGATCTAGGAGCCAATTTTGAAATGGGGGATGGGTAGAAATTCTGACTTCATTCATTCATCTTTTCACTCATATTCTTCAACAAACATTTAATGAGCACCTACTGTCTGCAAGCCTGTGCCGGAGGCTGCGGATACAGCTCACGGTCCAGTGGGGGAGATAGTCCCTGGAGTGATGGGGGTCAGAGGGCTGTGATGGGGGCACACAGGCAGCTATAGGGGTCAGGGAGCTGGTGGGTCAGGGAAGGAAGTCTTCCCACAGGAGGTGTCATCTAAACTGAAGGCTAAAGATATTAGGGGCCAAGAGAGGGTGTTCCTGGCAGAGAGAACAGCAAGTACAAAGGTCCTGAGGCAGGAGCAAGAGCCCCTGGCTTGCAGTCCCAGCTTTGCTGTTTATTTGCTGTGTGACCCAGACGAGTGACTGTTTCTTTCTGAACCTTAGTTACTAGTGCTCGACGGAATGGCTTGGCAGGGCACCCGGTATACAAGAGGTACTCCATAAATATTTGCCAAATGTTGATGAGGGAATTGGGGTTTCGAGGGTTGTCATAAAAGGCCCCTGCCTGGGGATGAGTGGATTGGGGCAGCTCGTGACCTCTTTTTCTGGCCAAGGTGCCCCTGTCCCCTGGGCCCCTCCCCCCAGGCCCACCCGTCCTCCACCAGCTGTCCCTCCATGTGTGCGGCTGCCTGTCAAGAGCAGGCGCCTGTTCCGGAACACCTGATGCCTTGCTTCCCAGGGATTTCAGAGGAGTAGATGCACGGAAGTTCAGCTGCCATGGGGGCTTAACCCTGGAGCCTGGGCGCCGGGTCTTCAGAGGCCCAACAGCATCCTTCTTGACCCTATGAAGAGCCCTGGCACCACTACCAACCTTAGCTGGAAAGACCCCACTTCAACTCCTAGCCCTGGCATTGCTTGGCTGTGTGGCCTTGGGAAAGTTAGTCAACCTCTCTGGTCACCACCACCACCAATAATGATAACAGCTGACACATCCTCAGTGCATATTATGTGCCCAGGGCCATGTTTAGAGCCTTTCTATGAATGAACTCTATCTTCTAGCAGATTCTGAGTTCCCAAGTATTGTTGACCCCATAGATGTGAAAACTGAGGCACAGAGCAAGGTTATATGACTCACAGGTTGAAATAACCCCATCAGTAATAACTACAGTAACACCTATTGAGTGCTCACTGGGTGTCTGCTTTACATGGATTAGCTCATTTAATTCTCCCCCAAACCAAATGAGGTGGTGGAGACTGCTAATAGAAGTCCCTTTTTACAGATGTGGAAACTGAGGCCCAGAGAGAATAAGCAATTTGCTCAAACCTACAAAGCTGTATAACTTTGAAAACACATCATCATAGAAAGTTCTACTGATGAACACTGCTCTATGAGAAAGTGCTTGCTGTCATCTGGTAGGAGCCCAGGCCCTGGTAAGTTACAGTTAACTTGTAGGTTTCTGTCTGGTAGAAAAAAACTCCAGTTATGGTTTTGCTGCATGTAGGACATTCACTAGTTTGTACCCAGCCTAATCTTATTCTAACATTCTTAAGAAAAAAATCCTGATAAATACCCAGTCCCTTAAATGCTCTTAGAATCAGCTTGGGGACTTCCCCGATGGCGCAGTGGTTAAGAATCCACCTGCCAGTCCAGGGGACACAGGTTCAATCCCTGGTCCTGGAAGATCCCACATGCCACAGAGCAACTAAGCCCGTGAGCCACAACTACTGAAGCCCACGCTCCTAGAGCCTGTGCTCCGCAACAAGAGAAACCGCCGCAATAAGAAGCCCGTGCACCGCAATGAAGAGTAGCCCCCGCTCACGGAGGATGACCATTTAACTGGTTCCCTGAATAATGAGTTAATTAATCACTGACCAGAGTTTATGTTTTCAACTTTCTGAGAACTGTACCTTGACAGCCCCATTTTGCAAATGGGGAAACTGAGACAAGTTCCCTGCCTCCCCCGCCCCAAGCCTGGGGACCCAGTCATTGCACACCTGGCTCTCCACATCCAGGCAGCCCCCGTCCAGCTCCCAGAAGCAGCACTGAGAACCTGTCTTCCCTAAGCAGCAGAGAACCAGGTCAGCCAACCGCTGGGACATCAAAGGGAATCTATAAATACAGCTGCAGGAGGAAAAATAGACACTTTTCTAGCCTCTCCCAGCCTTGCCTCTCTCCCTGTCCAGATCTTTCCTGGCTAGGCTCCCACTGTGGTAGCTGGGCCGAAGCCCCCAGCCCCAAGGACCCCTGCTGGAAGACAGTGGGGAAAGCTGCTGGCAGTTCCTCGGTTTCCCCCAATGAGCTCAACATCTTCTGCCCTCCCCTTCCCCTGCCAGGGGACTGAGAAAAGAGGGGAATCACTGGGCCTGTCCCTGGGAGGTGCAGATGAGGTTCTAAGCCCAGAGGTGAGAGTTACTGATTTGTAGAAATCTTCGGATTCCAGAACCCTGGAATCTTCCTTCTTTCTCATGGGACACGTAGGGCTTCTGCACTGTGTTGGGTGCTGGGAAGCTGGCAGGACCAAGGCAGACAGTTTAGACTTGGCCAGGGCAGTCAGGAAGGCTTCCTGGAGGCAGTGACATGAGCTGAACCCAATGTAAGACGGGACAGATGGGGAGGGAAGAGCGAAACAGGGGAGGAGTTTGCAGGGGAAGGAATTCAGAGTCCTCCTGGATGATTCCCATTTCCTTGCTCCCCAAGTCTTTGCATCCAAAATGACTCTCAAGGGGCTTCCCTGGCAGCCCAGTGGTTAAGACTCCGTGTTTCTAATTCAGGGGGCGTGGGTTCAGTCCCTGGTCAGGGAACTGAGATCCCACATGCCACCCAGGGCAGCCAAAAAAGAAGGCCTCTCAAATCTGCCTATTTCTCTCCACCTCCTCAGCCCCTGCCCCTGTCTAGGCCCCCATGTTGCTCCCCCAGACTAGTCCCTCCTCCCCTGTGGCCTATTCCTGCCCTGGGTGCATCAGTCTCTGCAAGGCAGCCAGAGGGACCTTTTTAAACGTTAAATCAGATCATTTCACTTGCTCAGTATAAACTGTCCCATGGCTCCCTAGTGCCCTTGAAATAAAATCCAAACTTTTCCCCATGTCCCCAACACTTCTCTGCCCTCCCCTCCTCCCTCTCTCCCCCTCATTCTTTCTGCTCCAGCCACACGGGCCTCCTGGCTGTTTCTCCAACATGGTCCTTCCCCAGGGCCTTTTCACATGTTCCTTCTGCCCTTCCCCTCTTTCTTCTTCCCCAGACTGGTTCCTACTTCTCCTTTAGGTCTCAGCTCAAAAGTCATCTCATCTGAGAAACCCTCCCTGATGCCTCCAGACAGCCGCTGCTCTTCATTGTCTTTTCTCCCTGGCCTTTATGATGATCTGAAATTATTTTAGTTATTCACACAGTTCTTCATTGTCTGTCCATGAATGCCCCGAGAGGGCAGAGACCCTGCCAGAGACCTCACCCACCATGGGCTTCAGTTTCCTTGTCTATAAAATAGGCAGGCTTGTGACAAGCTGCTCCCTTGGGGAGGCTGCCTGCCTCATTTGTTGTTCAAGTTACTATTGATATTTCCCTTACAAACTGTTTAAAATCAATATGCTAATTGATGCAGATTTTATGTAAATGACACAAGTATTTATTTCTCCTACCCCTTCCCCCCAACAAATTCCCCAGTGGCCTAAGGGACCCTGGAAGCTGGAGGGGGGGTGGGTAGCTGTCTCAGCCCACATTTCTTGGGGATCTTTGGGGGTAGAGGGACAGTCTTGGGGGCAAGCAGGAAAAGGGGCAGGAGGTGGGTGTGGGGGATAGAAATCTGGAGACCTGGGGGAAGATTGAGACCAAGACAGTAAACCAGCAAGATGGAGAGATGCAGAAGAGGGTGGGGAGATGGCGAAACACAGAGAGGATAGGAGAGAAGCAGAGAGGGAGACTGGAAGGAATGAGGGAGGAGGGCCAGGCAGGGGTCCCTTGCCCCCTCAGGGCGTACTGGGGGCAGACCTGCTCCCCACCACACACTTGGATCAGTGGAGTGACCTTCCCACCTTCACTCTGATCATAACCTATTGAAATCTTCTTGCAGGGGAAACTGAGGCAGGACAAGAGGAACCACTGGCCTCACTGGCCATTCCAGGACAGGTCTGGGATGAGAACTGGTCCACCGCTCCACGGGATCCTGGAGGTAAGGAGGCTTCCTTGACACTTGCCTGGACCTTAGCCAATACTCCATTGTCTTTACTGAGTGCCTACTGTGTGCCAGGTCTGTGTTGGGCAGTGCTGGGATCAAGACCAAGTGCCTTGACCAAGACAGCTTGCGGTCTTTGAGGAACCAAGTGAATTCCAAAGTGGTCCCCATGGCCCTCGAGGCCCTGCATGACCTGCCCCCCACACACATACCCTATCACCTCTTCCGTCTCTCCCCCTGAATCATGCTGCCCCTGTTCCTCCTCTAGCAGGTCAGGAATCGTCCTTCCCCAGGGCCTTGGCACTGGCCGTTCCCCCCCATCTGGAGCTCCCTTCCCCCACGTACCTGCATGCTTTTCTCCCTTACCTCCTTCAGGTCTCTGCTCAGATGTCACATCCTCCATGAGACCTCCCCTGACTACCTGCCTAATATCTCCCCGAACTTGGGCACTTCCCATCTTCTTTCCTTGCTTAATTTTTCTCCTTAGCACCATCTGGCTCAGCATAGATCTCACTTGTTTATGTTGCTTCTTGTCTGTCAACCCCATTGGGACGTCAGCTCCACGAGGCCAGGACTTCTGTCTATTGTTTGCTGCTGTGTCCCCAGTGACTAAAACAAGCGGGGCATCCAGTAGGTACTCAATCCATACTCGTTAAATAAGTTCATCTTTTCCTGCCCTGAGCTGTGAGCATTGCCAGGACAGAACCTGGCTCTGTCTTGGTCACCATTGTGTCGCCAGCACTACCCGGCAGAGACTGGTACACAGTAGGTGCTCAATAAAGTTAGCTGAATAAATAAGCCAGTGAGGGTCAAGACCTACGGACTTGTCTCTGCTTCCTGAACGCATCAGAGGGTTTGTAGCCAGAGCCGAGTTTGTCCCAGGCAGGTCCCGAAGGGCACAAGGAGGCTGGGCTTGGAGGGTGAGCTCAGGGCCCACCAACTGCACCTCCACACACTGACATCAGCGTCACTTGAGTCGAGACCCTTGGTGGCAACGACGGAATCGCCACCACATGAGGTCATTCACACACACCCTCTACTGTCACTGGCTGTTTTGTTTTTTTTTTTTTCCCGTAACAGTTTTGATTTGATTTGATTTTTTTTTGTGGGAAAATATACCTAATGTAATATTATTTTAACCGTTTGTAAATGTTCAATTCAGTGGCATGAAAGACATTCCCATTGTTGTTCAGCCATCACCACTACCTAGACCCAAACTTTTCCACCTTCTCAAACTGAAACTCTGTCCCCATGAAACACTGACCCCCCATCCCCTCCCCCAGCCCCTGGCCCTCACCATCTACTTCCTGTCTCTATGGATTTGACGCCTCTAGGGACCTCCTATGAGTGGAATCAGACAGTATTTATCCTTTCGTGTCTGGCTTCTTTCACTGAGCATCACGTCCTCAAGGTTCGTCCATGTTGTAGCAGGTGTCACATTAACTGCAGTGGCCACACCCATTCTACCACTCCATCACTGATTAAAAAATGAATTAACAAAAGGTCTCTTGGAGAAAAGGATATTGGCCAAACACATGAGGATCTTCCCAAGGAGAGGGAACAGCAAGTGCAAAGGTCCTGGGGTGGGGCTGAGCTCCATATGTTTGCTAGGCTGGAACAGGAAGCTCAGGGGAGGGTGGATTTTGAACAGGGAGAATGTGACAATTTTTCACCTCCCTCCAAGTGATGCTGGCTTCCTGCCCTTTCTGTGCCTCAGTTTCCTATCCACACCCAGGACAGACCCCAGGGAGCTCAAAGGTCCCTGGGTCCCTCACCACTTCTCCCTTCTGAGTACCAGGGTGCCCCTTGCCTCATTTGCATATTCAGATGAGGCCTTGGGGCTGGGGGTTCTGGGAGGACCCTGGACACACCCATGCCTTTCTGGGGATGTCACTGGTTCTGACCAGGCGGAAGCACTGTAATTGCTCCAATTTCCACTCACAAATCAGGCAGGGAATGCTACTGCTTCTCTCTCTACTGTTTCCCAGGGGTATGTCTGGCACTTGGAGCTCCAGCCAGACACACAGTCAGCTCAAGCTACAGCCCTGGGTCCAAGGGGCTGCGGAGAGGGTCTCAGGCTGAACAGCCCCCAGCCACCCCCGCTGGCTGCCTGGCTGAAGGCCTACTGTGTGCCAGGCCTGGCACTCACCCTCTCCACTGCAATGGAGGGGGACTCGGGCAAACTCTAGGGCCAAGCATCCTGGGTTTAAATCCTTGCTCTGGCTCAAAATGTGTACAGTACCTGGAGCTATGCAGTGCACACAGCAGGCACTTAATAAGTGCTCCTGAAGTTATTACTTCACTGGATACCTCTCCCCCAGCCTGAAGAGGTGGCCTCATGTTGCCCCATTTTGCTGCTGAGGGGACTGAGCAACCCTGGGCTCCTGCCTAGCTAGGCCTCAGTTTCCCCATCTGTACAATGAAGACAGAGCTCTCAGGCCCCCATTCATTCATTCATTTGTTCAACACATTTGTTGAATGCTTACTGTGTGCCAGGCCCTGTTCTAGACGCTGGGGACACAGCCATGAACAAGGCAGACTCTGGCCCTGCCCTGGCAGAGCTGATTGCAGGGGTGGGGCAGAAGAGGGGGCAGGAATGGGAAGAGAAACAAGTAAATGGATAAAAGAAATACTGTTGGTGGGTTTCCCTGGTGGTGCAGTGGTTAAGCATCTGCCTGCCAATGCAGGCGACACAGGTTCGAGCCCTGGTCCGGGAGATCCCACATGCCCACTGGTTCTGACCAGGCGGAAGCACTGTAATTGCTCCAATTTCCACTCACAAATCAGGCAGGGAATGCTACTGCTTCTCTCTCTACTGTTTCCCAGGGGTATGTCTGGCACTTGGAGCTCCAGCCAGACACACAGTCAGCTCAAGCTACAGCCCTGGGTCCAAGGGGCTGCGGAGAGGGTCTCAGGCTGAACAGCCCCCAGCCACCCCCGCTGGCTGCCTGGCTGAAGGCCTACTGTGTGCCAGGCCTGGCACTCACCCTCTCCACTGCAATGGAGGGGGACTCGGGCAAACTCTAGGGCCAAGCATCCTGGGTTTAAATCCTTGCTCTGGCTCAAAATGTGTACAGTACCTGGAGCTATGCAGTGCACACAGCAGGCACTTAATAAGTGCTCCTGAAGTTATTACTTCACTGGATACCTCTCCCCCAGCCTGAAGAGGTGGCCTCATGTTGCCCCATTTTGCTGCTGAGGGGACTGAGCAACCCTGGGCTCCTGCCTAGCTAGGCCTCAGTTTCCCCATCTGTACAATGAAGACAGAGCTCTCAGGCCCCCATTCATTCATTCATTTGTTCAACACATTTGTTGAATGCTTACTGTGTGCCAGGCCCTGTTCTAGACGCTGGGGACACAGCCATGAACAAGGCAGACTCTGGCCCTGCCCTGGCAGAGCTGATTGCAGGGGTGGGGCAGAAGAGGGGGCAGGAATGGGAAGAGAAACAAGTAAATGGATAAAAGAAATACTGTTGGTGGGTTTCCCTGGTGGTGCAGTGGTTAAGCATCTGCCTGCCAATGCAGGCGACACAGGTTCGAGCCCTGGTCCGGGAAGATCCCACATGCTGCGGAGCAACTAAGCCCATGCACCACAACCACTGAGCCCGTGCGCCACAACTACTGAAGCCTGCGCGCCTAGAGCCTGAGCTCCGCAACAGGAGAAAGGCCGGGGGCAGCAAGGAAGACCCAATGCAGCTAAAAATAAACAAATAATAAGAATAAATTAATTATAAAAATTTTAAAAAGAAACTTCCAAGCTAGGAGGTCCCTTGGAAAAGATTAAAAGCATGGGGTTCAAATTCCAGTTTTATCTCCTGGCTATGTGAGTGGCCAAGCTCAGTGGGCCTCAGTTACCACACCTGAAAAATGGGGCAATAACAGTAGTCATGCTCTAGAATCATGGGGCTACATATAGTAGGTGCTCCATAAATGTTAGCTCATCATTATCATTATTACTATATGCACAAAATGGGTCATTTTCCCAGCCCAGGGGTGCTGTGTCGTCTCTGGAAAGGGCCACACCCTCTCTGGGCACCAGGTCCCCCAAATGCTCCAAAGGCCCCAGGACTATTTTTGAATCTGGAGAAGAGTCCCAGAGAGGAGCCCCTCAGCCTGCCCTGCGAGCAGGCAGGGGTCAAAGGGCAAGAGGCAGGGATGGGTCAAGGCCATGCCCCCCACACACACGCACATGCACACACACCCCACCATGGGCTCTAGGCGGTTAGCTCTGCGGAGGGACCAGCTGGGCGGATTTAGCCAGCGCATCTGCCGCCGGAACAGCTGCCGTTGGGGGGGGGCGGGGCTGGAGGGGGATATGGGACGAGGGAAAAATCTGTCCGAGGAGAATCGCGTCTGCGCTAACCAGCTGCAGGCTCAGACTGGGGGGACACCCCGAATCCGCCCGGACCCCGGGCCCCTCCCCTGCTGCGGTCGCCCCCACGTGCCTCTGGGGGGAGGGGGCTCGGGGAGGCCCTGACGTCACAGGCGGCCTCAGCCAATCGGAGCTGCCCTTTCCG
>NW_006787698.1:840129-842641 GCF_000442215.2 Lipotes vexillifer | reverse complement strand
GCCAGCCCCCCCCCCCCCCCGCCCGGAGATTCCCAGGCCGGAGCCGGGACCAGGGGCGCGACCGAGCAGCTAAGACCCCCAGCCTGGGCTTAAAATAGGGCCAGGACCTGACTGGGGAAACTAAGGCTGGGACCCTCCAGGAAGGGGGCGCGGGACCCAGCTGACCCCTCCGAGCCTCTGCCCATCCGCCTGGCTCCAGCGCGACCCAGAGAGGGGCATTGGCCGGCGGGAGTCACACAGCAGGGCGGCGAGGCGGGGAGCCCAGATCGGGGGCGCGCAGGCAGCGGGGCGGGGTTTTCCTTCCCCGCAGGCGCCAGGCACCAAGGCCAGGCTTAGCCTCAGCCCATCCCGGGGGATACAAAGGCTTCTTGACCCACTCCAGGTCTCCCCGGGACCCCTCGGACCCGGGGCCGCGGCCTGGACACGCAGGGAGGAAGGTGTTGGTGGCCGCGGGCACCCTCAAAACCCGCCCTGGATTCCTGCGGGTCGGAGCTGGACGGGAGCGCAGAGCTGCCCAACCTGACCTGAGAAACTGAGGCCCAGAAGGGCGGGGCTTTGCTCAGAGTCACACAGCTTGAAGGGCTCTGCTGGGGCTGGTGACCTCGGGCAAGGCCCTACCCCTCCCGGGGCCTCCCTGGCTCACCCGGCGGGCAAGCTGTGAACTTCCTGCCACCCTCTTTCAGGTCAAGGCTCAGACAGTCAGGAGCCCAGGGCAGGGGAGGGAGCAGCCCGGTCTGACCTTGCCCTGGTCCGGGGCATGAAAGACCCATTCATGACTGCCGAAGCCTGGACGGCAGCTGAGCCGGCCCTCGGGGGTGGGGCCTCCCTCAGGGCCTTTGTCCCAGCGGGTCCCTCTGCTTAGTATACCCTTCCCACCACCCCCTGCACCCCATGTACTCCGCCAGATCTGTCTGTCATCCTTCTATGGCCCCCACATCACCTCGTGGACCTCCTGGGCCGCACAATGTCCCCGTCTATCTCAGCAGGTATCTGTACCTTGAGTTCGGCAGCCACTGGTTCTTCTGTCTCCCCTGCTAGACTGTAGGCAGGAAGCCAGTTTGCCTTGCTGACTGCTCAGTCCAGGACCTGGCACACAGTAGATGCTCAATAAATGTTTGTTGATGAAATAGGTGGCTGAGGAGCCCAGTTGGGCCAAGGCTGCAAGTGGGAGGGCACAGCACAGTGGAAAGGTATAGAGGTGGGAGGGGAATGCAGAGCCTGGACACCAAGCTGAAGTGCTGGGATTTAACAAGCCCCCCATTGCCGGGCTGGCCTCAGTCTCCCCAGGGGGCAGGAGGCAAGGGGGTAGAGTCCAGACAGACACAAGCAGGTGCTTGGCTGATTTGCCTGGGACTCTGGCTCAGCCGGAAAGGAAAGCTTGTCAGAGCAAAACCATGGGCAGGAAGGCCTGGCTGCTGGCGGAGGTTTGTGGTCGCCAGGATGACCCCTGGGCAGCTGCTGGGGGCCTGGAAGAACCCGGTTGTCTCCACGGATGCCAGGGAGGCTGCAGGTGGCCCAGGATCGATCCAATGTCCCACTGCGTGTGTGCACCCCTGGGAAGCCACATAGCCTGCCTGAGCCTCCAGACTGCTGGGAGCCCTGGGTGGGACTCAGCGGGCAAGGCACGCACCAAAGGTGCTTAATAACCAAAGGCAAGAGGATTTATGCAAGCTGGCTGACCTCTCTGTGCCTCAGTTTCCCATCTGTGGGAGCCTCGTGCGGCTGCCCTGAGGACTGAACAATGCGATTTATGCATCAAACATAAGCACACAGCAGGTGTGCAAGAAATGTCACTTAGATAAATATACAATAGTAAAACTTTTATGGAGCACCTCCTGTATACTAGAGATGCCAGAGGGACCAGGACAGCGTGCAGCGCAGTGGGGGAGACATACACAGTCACACCCATATGTAGAGGTGCTTTGGACAGAGAGGGACATTGAGGTCCTGAGAGGAGCTCTCTTTCTAAGGTCACAAAGGGGCAGGGAGGTTACAGGGAGGTCTTGGAAACAGGAAGACCAGTTTGTCTTGGAGTCCCAAAGGCAGGGGGCCAGAGTGCTCCCCACCGGCTGAGGGTATGCTGCAGCCCCCTGGGAACCTCTTTTCCCGTCAGGCCCCATGGGTGCTGGGACAGAAGATAGCCATGGTCTCTGCAGCCAGCTTGATCTGTTCAAATCCCAGTTCTGCCACTTTCTAACTGGGTGACCTTGGACAAGACGCCCCCCATGCCTCAGTTTCCTTACATGTCTACTGAGTATTGTTTAATATAATGCTTGTGGATTGAATAAATGTCCTCATATATGAAGAGGGCCATGTAGACCCCCGGAGTGCCTGACGCCGCAGCATCCCCATCATCCCCGCGGATCCGATAGAGGATGGATTCTGGGTATGCGGGACTGGCCAGAATGGACCGGGGCAGTAATTTGGGGAGGGGAGCGGCGATCAGGCCCTCCACCGGGACAAAACAGGGTGCCTTCTCTTGGGTCACTCCTCCAACCCCCACCCCCGCCCC
>NW_006787698.1:823271-840025 GCF_000442215.2 Lipotes vexillifer | reverse complement strand
AGAGGAGATGCGGACGCGGCGCGCCCCAGGTCCGGCCGCCGCGCAGCGTCCCCCCCGGAGCCGACGCCAGCGCGCCGGGGGCCGGGGCTGAGCCCCCTCCCCCAGCGCAGCGCAGCGGGCCCGGGGGCGGGGAGAGCGCGCGCCCCCAGCCCCCCTCTCCACCCCGGGATGCCTGGCTGAGCGGGCCGGGCTGGGACAGGTGCGCGCACGAACCGCCCCCCGCCACCCGCGCCCTCCCACCCTCGAGCTCCCTCCCGCGCACTCGCGGCGGCCGCGGCTCCGAGGTAAGCGCCCCGGGGCGTCTGCAAGAGGGGGGGCTGGGGAGGCGCTATCCCGGGGGTGTCTGTCGGCACGCAGCTGGGGACTGAATTGTTGGCTGGGGTGGCCGGGTCAGGCGCTATAATGGGGGACCTGGGGGCCCCGCCACTGCGAGGGGGATGGATTAGGGCCGGAGAGGGGGTTTGTGGAGCTCTGTAACGGGAGGATCTGCCAGCAACAACTGGGGAAGGGGCTGGATTTTAGGGGGGTCGCAGTATGGAGCGATATAATGGGGGTCCAGTAACAACGCTTTGAAGGGTCTGGATTTGGGCCGTGGGCCTTTATCTCTTGCAAAGGGAGTATTCCAAGCCCAGGGCCCATTCTTACACAGCAATTCAAGTCAAAAGACTAGGTGCATGAGACTACATTTCCCAACAGGCTACCACTTGCCCCTCACTTAGCTTCTGAAATAGCAGATAAAGCATACAAAATCCGGCAGGATCATTGCCCATCTTGCATTTGGAGGTGAAGTTAAGTCCAGTGGAGGCCCTGAATAACTGTCTGCAGCTGGTTTGCTCACAGAACCTCTCTATCATTTTGAGACAGCACTTTGCCAGGGTCACTAGAAGAGACAGACCCAGCAGAACGATGAGTCTTCCCTAGAAGATGGCCAGGAACCTCAACCAGGAACCCCAAGTGCCATGGTTGAGCTCACTAAACAGGTCAAAGAATGAGTGTAGGAGGGACTGTGTGCATACTGCTGACAACCATCCATCCACCTGAGCATGGATTTTCTCCAGCTTCTCCGAGTTATTGATACAGAGTTGACCCTTGAACCACATGTTTGAAATACAGAGGAATCACAGAGGAACCACAGATACACAGGAACTGAGTACTGTATAGGAGGGCCAAACAGGAAGATTTTCAACTGTTTGGAGGGACAGCACACTAACCCCCACCTTGTTTCAAAGTCAACTGTATATACAACAAGAAGTCGCGGCTGCGCCGCTGGGGAGCTGGATTTGGGCCCAGGTGGGGGTTTCAGGGCAGGCAGGGGGACTGTTGGCCGAGGGTGGGAGGTGGTGCTGGGGGGCGGGGCCCCGGGCGCTAAGTCTAGTGCCCCCCGGGGCTTGGTGCGGTGGTCCCGGCGAGGTGAGGCCCCTCCGCCCCACTCCTTGGTCCAGCCGCCGCACCTTGGGCGCCCCTGAACGAGTCCAGGGCCCGGGCCGCGGGGTAGGGGCCGCGGTGCGGGGAGAGAGTCAGCCGGTCCGGTTCCCCCCCCCCGCTGCAGTGGGAGCCCAAGGGTTCGGGGCCCCCCAAGAGCTGACAAAGGGACAAAGAAAGCGTCTCTCTCCGAGAGCGCTGGGAGGGGTGGGGGGCGCCGAGTGTGGCCCCCTCCCGTGGGCGCTGATTGGTCTCCAGGGTGGGGGTCATGTGCCCCCTGTCCTGCTCTCCCCCTCGGGGTGCCCTCCGAGTTTGGGGCACCTCGTCCCTGCTCTGCCCCTGCCCGGACGTGTAGACGCTGAAGCTGGGAGTTTTTGCAAGCGTCCTGGGGCTGGGGGTGATTCCCAGACCCTCAACCCCTGTTTGGCCCTCTCTGACTGAGGTCTTTGGCATCCTCCCCCTTGAGGCTGTCATCTTTGACTCCCAGACTGGAGGGGAACTGGGGCTTGGGGTTAGGGGATTGGGCCCTTAAGTTTTGGGGGTCTCTTTTGGGTTTAAGGAGGAAGGGGGGACTGATGGCTGGGGCTTCAGAAGAGCCCCCCCAGTTTGCAAAATTGCATTGCTTCATATTTTTTGGGTTCCCTCAGCTTCTCAAAGGTACAGCGCACTCTCCAAAATCAAAGTTCAGTACCCCCGGGGCATTCCTCCCCTACAGACGCTGGCCAGTCCCTTTCCCATATCCTAGTATATATGTTTTCTTTCAAGGATGAAATTTTGAAATTTTTGAATGTATTTGAGCAATTGCTGAAACTCTATTTAGACAGAGTACAGGGTGTGGGGAGAGGCTGGGAGTCATAGGTGGGGTCAGTATTCTCCTGGGAGGGGGTCCTGAGCTCTTTGGGAAGGTAGCTGGGGGCTCCCTGTGGCACAGAGGACCTTGGATATTGGGTAGGTGGCAGACTGGCAGGAGACTCATTAAACTGTAGCGTGTCCACCCTGAACTGGCCCATTCCCAAGAACAAACAGGGAGACTGAGGCCCAGGGAGGCATCAGAATGGGTGGAGAGGGAAGCCAGGCCTCTCCACTGCTGGGGCTGTGAGATGGGGTCAAGGGGGAAAGGAGCCTCCACATCTGCTGAAACCCCAAATGCCAGCCCAAAGGTTTCCTTGGAAACCCTTGCCCCCCACCTAGCCAACCTGGGCAGGGCAGAAATTAGACCTGGAGCTTCCAAAGCCTCACCCCTCTCTAAAAAAAAGCATCATAGAGAAGGCTGGGGCCTGAGAGGAGGGGTGCTGCTGTGTGGCCTCAGACAGGTCTCTAGCCCTCTCTGGGCTGTGATCTCCCCAGAAGGTTTTAGGACCTGAGTGGAGGGAGACAAGACAGAGAGAGGTCCCAAGGAATACCCTGGATTTGTAACCTCTCCCTCCAGTCCCCACCTGCCTTCTTCCAGGGCTGAGCACCCATGGGGCCTAAGGGTCCTGTCGCCTCCTGTGCTTTGAGGTGAGAGCACGACTCCCAGCGGAGGTATTGAGTCACCAGGGAGGGGCCATTCACTTCTGTCCTCTGGTCAAAGAAGGTGCTGGAGATGTGAGCTGCAGGAGGGTTTGGCATCTGCAGTGGCTGCCCAGGGCTTGAGCTGAGAGTTGCTGGGGTTACCGGGGGCTGGACCAGGAAGATAGAAATCAAACTGTCCTTGCAAAGGTGACCCTGACGTCAGCTGGCGGGACAGGTAAGCTGGGTCCCTCGGGGCTGAAGGATGTGCCGGTCGCTGCCCATCTCCCGGGAAGGAGGGTGTCCCTAACTGACCCTGTGGTGTGGCCCTGTCCTGTGTGCCCAGCCCTTTGCCAGGTGATGATGGGGAACCCAGAAAGGACTCAGCCAGGGTCAGGACAGGTGGAAGCAGGGATGCCAGTGCCAGCATCCCCTGCCTGGAGGAGGGGATGCTGGCACTGGCCTTGAGGGGTGAGAAGGTGGTTGCTAGGAGGCGAGGGGGACAGGGATCCCAGGTGGAGGGAGCAGTGGGGAAAACCACGGAGGGTGTGTTGGGGGACTTCTGAGTGACTGGGCTATTTTAAGGGTGGGAGACAATAAGCAATGAGGCCTGAGAGGTGACAGGGGCCGCGGATGCCAAGCTGGGGAGTGGGCTTTATCCCAAGGGCAATAGGGAGCCATCGAAGATCTTAGAGCAGGGGAGGGAATGGGCCACATTTCAGACCTTGAGCAGCCGTGGGGAAGGATAGCTACCAGGAGACAGGTTTTCCAGAATGCTGGAAAAATGTTTAGGATACAGTGATTCCAAACTTCTAAGCCATTTAAGGGGCTGCAGATTCTCAGACTGATTCATCCAAGACCCAGTGGTGATTGGGGTTGACCGTGGGTGGGGCCTCACTTAGCAGAAACAGGGACACTGAGGCTCATGGCAGCCTGGGAGGGGGCCCTGGCCACCTGCCCCACATCCCGTGGTTAAATTATCTAGGAGTCAGCTTCAGGGGACAGACCCGCATGCTAGATACCCCCACCATTGTGATCGGTGTAGGTTTGGCTTGCCAGAGCCAGGGTTTGATGTGTGGCCTGAGAGGTCTGGGCCTGAGCCACATAATTCTCTCTTATTATCACAGTCGTTCATCACCTGCCCTTGACGGATGTCCAGATGAAGTGGCAGGCATCAGAATGTGCTAAGGAGGTGACTTGGGGGGCCAAGGACCCCTCTTCCATCTCTTTGGGCAGGGATACAGGGGTGGCCTCCTACCAACCACCCTTGAAGCTCCTTCACTGGCCCCAGGGTCCAAAGGTGGTAGCCCCAGGGTCCAAAGGTGGTAGCCCCAGGGCCTGCTGGGAGGGAAGCCTAGTCTAGTGAGGACTACATTTCCCAGGATGCATTTTGTCCCAGGCTGAGCCTGCCTTCCAAGGGCTGACCTAGGAGAGAACTTCCCAACTGCAGGATCCCAGAGAGGATTGTGGGTACATGGGTTTTCAGGAGGGCCCGGGAGAGACCTGGTCCAGAGTGGTAGGGAAGGTCAGTCACTAAACAGATGCTCCCAGTGGCCTCTGTGTACCTGGCCCTGGGCTGGGTGATGCTGGGATCACAGAGAGGGAGATTTAGCTCTAGTGCCTGGTTGGTTCTCAAGGGTCTTCCAGGCTCAGGGAGGGGAAACAGGCAGACCCTGGACCTCTTGGCTACATGGGATCAGAGTTGGGGCAAAATGGGGCTGAGGAAAGCTGGCTCTTCCCAGGGGATCAGAGAAGATGCATCAAGGAGGGGTGTTGCCTCTAGGACCATGACAGATGTGTAGGAGTTCACCAGGGGGAAACCACATGTTTTCTGATAGTTTCAGAACCTTCTCCCTTTCCTGAAGGCCCAGTAAGAATCCCCTGGGGCAGTTGAGACAGCCCCTCTGAATTTTTGTCTTTAGAGATTGCCACAACAGTTGGATCAGACTTACCTGGGTTGGAATTCATCTCTTCATTCACTCACTCCCTCCTGCCCCCTCTCTAAGCCTCAGTTTCCCCATCTGTGAAACATGGATGCTATTCTCTCTCCCTTAGGGTTGAACATTTAAACAAGAGGATGCAGGGAAAGTGCCTGGTCTGGACCTGTTCTTTTCTTACTCTAGAAAAAGGAATCATTTTGAAAAGCAGAAGCTTGTGGCCTCTGGTCCTGATCTCATTGAGAGCTGTGGGGTCTTTGCTCTCATTTCATGAGTTGACAGATATTTAATGACTGCCTACTATGTGCCAGGTGCTGGGAACCCAGCAATGACCAAGGCAGACCAGGCCCTTCCCTTGCCAAGCTCACACTAGATGGGAACATGGACACTAACTCAGGAAAGAAAGTGAATTGAGTATAACAAGTGCCCCGAGGAATGACACTGAGAAGGGCGGGGCTGTTTTAGCTGATGATGTCAGGGAGGGTGTCTCTGAGGAGGTGGTGTTTGAGCTGAGACCTGGAAAATGAAAAGGAGCCAGTCATGCAGAGAACTGGAAGAGCCTTCCGGGCAGAGGGCACAGCCCGTGCAAAGGCCCTGGGGCAGGACCGTGCACGGTGTGTTGGAGGAACAGTGAGGAGGCCCCTGTGTCTGGAGCAGAGGGAGCGAGGGGGAGAGAGGGAGGAGGCGAGGGCAGGGAGTGGATGGCGCACGCAGGTCATGCAGGTCCCTGTGGGCCACAGGGAGGACTTAGACTTCTATCCCAGTGCGGTGGGAGCCCTGGAGGACTCTGGGCAGAGGAGAGGCGGGGCCTGACTTAAGTGCTCACAGGCGCCTTTTGGCTGCTGCAGGGAGCACAGACTGTGGGCAGCAAGGGCCAGAGCTGGGGGACCAGGGTGGAGGCATCTGCACTGGTCCAGATGAACCATGATGGGGGCCAGCCAGGGTGAGGCAGTAGAGCGGAAAAGAAATGGGTGGATCAGGGTAGATTTTGGACTTGCTAGATGTGGGGAACTGAGAGCCCCTTTCTCTGGGGAAACATAGTGCTAAGGTTAAGAGTGTGGTGTCTGGACCATATGGCCTGGGTTCAAAAACCAGTCTGGCCTTTTCCTAGCTGTGCAACCTTGGGCATATTACTTGCCCACTCTGGGCTGCCTACAATTCCTCACCTGTAAAATGGTGAGGAAACCCCTCCTACCTACCCCACCAGTACTTTCTGCAAAGCCCTTTGCACAGGGCTTGGAACACAATAGTTGCTCTATAAATGTTTGCTGTTATTCCCCTTTGAATGTCTAAGTCCCAGGGTCTGGGAAGAAATGAGGCACAGATTGGGGTGGCAAATTCCCCGAGGTCACCCAGCAAAACTGGGGCTCCTGTCCCCTCGCCGTTTTGCTCCATTGATGCACAGTTCTCACGCTCCAGCCCCCAGAACCCACGTCACTCTGCCGGCATCTCCACCATTCCTGAGCCCTGACTCACCAAGACTTGTGGTCCTCTAGGACCCCAGGACCCATTTCCCGCCTTTGTCTAATTCAAGTTCATCGCCAGGTCTTCCATTCCCAGCAGCACTTGGCACGGCCCCGCCTGCCTCCCGCCCAGCATTGCTTAGCGGTGTCCCCATCCAGACCTGCCTTTCTGGTCTCATCCCACTTGGGGATCCCTGTGGCCTCCCAGACAGGGCCTCTAGGGAGGGACAGTGACTGGGGGACTTCTGGTTGGGAGGATCAGCCTGGGGGAGAGGAGGGCTCCCAGAACCCCAAGTGAGAGGGGCCGGGCTCACCATCTTCTGCTTCCTCCAGATTGTGGACCCCAAGGGCAGGGACCAGATCTGTTTGCCCTCCCTACAGTGGAGCCCCCTAGAGCCGAACATTACTCCCCTCTGTCTCCCAAAGCTGGGTCCCAAGAGCAGCACCCTGCTCTTCTGTGTTTCCTCCAAATTGTGGTTGAGACCCGGGTACGTTTGCCTCCAGGCCAGCTCGGGGCCCCCCACTTGGGAATGTGTGGGTTCCTGACCCCCAACTCCCAGCGCCATCCCAGATTCCCTAGGAGCCCCCAGCCCCCTCGAGTGGCCCCCTCGAGTGGCCCCCTCCCAGGCCCCCTAATTACCCGCTGGGTATAAATGACACTTTAATTTCCTCGGAATGGTCGCCGCATCACCAAGAAAACAGCGCCCCCCTTCCCCATTCCTAATTACAAGTTGCTGCTTCCGATTTGCCTCCTGGCAGCCCAATTTCCAAACCATGATTAAAATTAATTACCCAGGAGTGCCCCCTGTCTGTCTGGCTGGGAGCCCCGGGGACCTGTCCATGTCCCCCACTCAAGGTCCTGCTTCTGACACCTGGTCTCCCCACTGGCTCTCTGAGTGGCCTGGTACTGGGGCAGCCTCTCTCTGGGTCTATGCTTGCGTATCTGCAAGATGTGCAATTAGGCTGTGCAGCCTCGTTGACAGATGGCACATTGTGGGCACTTGGTAAATGACAGCAAGAGGCAGTTTAGTCACGTGGCCTGGGTTCGAATCCCAACTACACCCTTCTGTGCTGTGAGACCTTGGCCAAGTGTCTTAACCTCTCTGAGCCTGAGTTTTTCCCTCTGTGAAATGGGGATAATGGTGCTGGTCACTGCCTCATAGGGTTGGTGTGGGCAGGAAACCAGTTCAAACATGTGAAAGGCCTGGTCGAGCAGCTGGCACACAGTAGGGGCTTCATCAAATTTTAGCTTAAATCCCTGCCCTGCTGGGCTGCTGTGGGGTGCACCAGTGAGTTGGCGCAGGTACTCTGAGCACCATTCTCTTTAGACGAGATTCTCAGCATTAATGGGCTGCTTAGTGCATGCCCAGCTCTGTGCATGATCCTGGTCAGGGCTGAATCCCCTGCCATGTTGGCACACAGTAGGTGCTCAGGAAGTCTGGAATAAACAGATCCTTTTAGCTCTTTCATAAACTGGATCTTTCTGTGGAACATTCATTCAGCCAGTATTTGTTGAGTGCCTACTGTGCACCAGACCCCTTGCTCCTGTGCAGCCAATGTTCTCATCCCTGACTTACAGAGGCAGAAGCAAACCCAGAGAGGGGGATGATGTAACCCTAGGCTGCACAGCAGTCAGTAGTTTATTAAGCACCTACTATTTGGAGCTTATTTACCCATCATGATAACCTGTTGGGGATGGTTACCATGCTCAAGTCACTGATGGGGAAGCTGAGGTTCCGGGAACCGAGAACACAGGGAGGAAGGCTGAGGACCAAGAGGATGTGCTGGCCGCCTCCCAGGCTGGGGAGGGATGAGTTAACCAGCATGGTGCGAATGTTGCGGGGCGAGGGAGCCCCTCTCCTCAGCGCCCCGGTGGCCTGGGCCCCAAGGGACTCCCTCTGGCTACTCTGCCAAGTTCCTAGACAGCCCCAGAGCCCGGCTGGGCTGCGCTGGGGGCAACTGAGGCAGGTGGAGGAGGCAGCTGTAAGCAGAGCTGGTAACTAGACCTGGACGACGCAGGGGCCCGGCTGCGTCGCCAGGTTACTCGATCCCCTCGGGGACGCCGGGGCCCCGGAGCTGGAATCCTGGGGCGGCTGGGCTGACAGGAGCTCCTTCCATGGAACTAGAGATGGGCATCCCGCCCCCATCCTTACCACGGCAGATGGAGAAACAGGGGCTCCGAGCCTGGCCTGGGGTCACTGAGTCACCTGCTGTGGTATGGAGAGGCCCAGAGAAGGCAAGCTGCTGGCCCAAGGTTACCCAGCAACGTCATTTCACAGAGAGTAAACATGTGTGCCAGGCCCTGTTCTAGTGCCTTATTTTACAGATGAGAAAATTGAGGCTCTGTGTCTTGTCTGGAAAAGGGGGAAAGTCCCAGGGCTCCTCTCTTATGATATGGCAGCCTCCCCGCCCATCGGCATCTTCTTGCTGTTTCTTTGACGGTTCCAGCCTCCAGGGCTTTGCCTTTTCAGTTCCCTTTCCAGGAGGTCCCCTGACCACCAGCCAAAGCAGCCCCTTTGCCATCAACTCTCCATCATTCTCTGCATTTTCATCTTCAGGCTTCGCTATTATTGTCAGAAGCTGAGTTCTGTTTTCTGGTAATGCATGTACCCCTATCTCCCCACTGGACTGGGAACCCCCCAAAGGCAGGGCTTTGCAACTGTCTTGGCCATCGCTGCGGCCCCATGCTGGGAACAGTGTCTGGCACACAACTGGTGCTCAGTAATTGCTCATCCAATGAGTGAATGAATAGCCTCCAATTTGGGGTACAAAGAGCCAGAGCTGGTCACAGATGCTCCCAAGTTGGTGAGGTTGGGTGGAGCTGAGGGCGGGGTCACGGCTGGAGGAGCCCGGGGAAACGGAGCTCCCCAGGGAAGGCAGTTAGAGAAGGCTTCCTGGAGGAGGGGGCATCCCCGTGTAGACTTTTTTTGGGGGGGAGGGGGCTGCACTTCACGGCATGCGGAAGTGCCCCAATCAGGGATTGAACCTATGCCCCTGCCATGGAAGCATGGAGTCTTAAACACTGGACTACCAGGGAAGTCCCAGGATTCAGCATTTCTAACCGCTCCCAAGTGAGGCTGCTGGTGGTGGTGGTCCGAGGACCATATTCGAAGTAACAGAGGGTCTAGAGGACCCTTTGAGAGTGTGACATTGGACCCCAGGTGGGTGGTGGGTGCATGGGGAGGGAAGGGGTTGCTAGAGTCCAGGGGGTGGGGGTGGAGACCTGAAATAAGGAGGGAGCCATGTGGGTATCAGGGAAAAGGCTTTCAGGAGTGAGGAACAGCCCGTGCAAAGGCCCTGGGGCAGGACCGGGCCTGGTGTGCTGGAGGAACAGCGAGGAGGCCCATGTGTCTGGAGTAGAGTGAGCGAGGGGGAGAGAGGAAGGAGAGGACGGCAGGGAGGGGACGGGGCAGGTCGCGCAGGGTCTTGTGGGCCCTAGGAGGACTTGGATTTTTACTGGGAGGGAGGTGGGAGCCCTGGAGGGCTGTGGGCAGAGGAGGGGCGGGGCCTAACTCGGGTGCTCACGCGCGCCCTCTGGTGGCGGCATCGGGGATGACAGACTTTGGGGATGAAGGGTGGGAGCTGTGGACCGGGTGGAGGGGACTGTGGGGTCCAGGCAGGAGATGCTGGGGGCCGACCAGGGAACAGACTAGAGAGGGGTGAGAATTCTGGATGAATTTGGCAGACCCCACAGGACTTGCTGGCATTGGATGTGAGGGTGAGAAAAGAAGGGGCCGGTGCTGAAGGGAGCTGGGGCGGGGGGTGACTCCCAGGTGGGGCCTGAACCATTAGCGGAGACAGGGAGCCTGTCCGTCAATAGATCAATTTGGTCTATGCGTTCAGCACCATTCCGGTGAAAATCCTAACATGTTTTATGTTTTATGTTATTTGTTTTGGAACTTACCAGCTGATCCTAAAATGTATGCTGAAGCCCTGGGGTAGCCCAGGTAGCCCTGGCCAGGTGGGAAAAAATGTTCCAGAAGGAAATTTGAACTTTTGACGAAGTTAGAGTAGCTAAGGCCATATGGTACCTGGGAAGGTCGATGGGAGGGCGAAGCCAGGTGGCCTGGGGGGAGTTTCCATCCCTGCCTCAGTTTCCTCATCTGTATAGTGGGACTGTACCAAGGCTTGGAGTGATAGTTGGGAGATCAGGCAGAGAGGCCGTGCCACAGCGCGAGCCCTCCCGGCTGGGGGTGGACCTCTATCTCTTTATGACCGTCCCTCCCACCTCCATGTGCATGGATGCGTGTCTCCAGGGCTGCAGGCAGGCAGGCAGACACATGGGTGCCCTGCACGCCAAGGGGTGCACACGCTGGCCATGCAGCTCCCCACGCCCGGCCCCAGGGTTGGGAGGTAGTGCGGCTCCCAGTGACCAGCTGCCAGGGCCGGCGGTGGGGCCATTTCCAGGCAGCTGGGCGCCGGACAGCTGCTGGCAGAGATGCCTCGAGTTTCATGGAGAGAAGCAGATGGTCTTGGAGGGGTGGGAGAGGTGCCACCTCTCGGATAACCTCAGGTCAGGGGGGTAAACTGAGGCCAGGTGCAGTGGGTTGGCCCCGACGTGACCCAGACTCCCCCAAAGGGCATGTGGGGTTCAGCTCTGCATGATCGTCAAACTAACAAATGTCGATTGAGCGGGTTTCAGTCTTGGCTCCACCGTTTCCATTTGGGCAAGTGACTTCGCCTCTCTGTGCCTCAGTTTCCCCATCTGTGTAAGGGGCACAGCACCCACCTCTCCGATGTGTTGTACGGATCAAGTGAGTTCATTTAAGTGCTTAGGACAGTGCCTAGCACATCACAAGTGCTTGGTGTTTGCTACTTTTATTCTTTATTGAGCTTCTACTGAATGCCAGGCCTTATGCCAGGCAGTGGGGACGCAGTGGTGGCCAAGACAGACTCAGTCCTGCCCTCTCGGGGAGCTCAGAGTCCAGTGGGGAAGATGAACAGTTAACCAGGCATTTGGAAGATAGGGTGAGCAGGGCCCTCCTGCACAGGCAGGCAGGAGCCCAGAGGAAGTCAATCCGGGCTGATCTGGGGAGTCTTCCTGGAGGAGATGTCTGAGACCTGACGAGCGAGCGTGTTCACCAGGTTACTGGGAGCAGGAGGAAGGTGTTCCAAGCAGAGGGAACAGCATGTGCAGATGCTCAGAGGTGGAGATGGAAGGGAGGGGACTTCATTTCAAGGGCACTGGGGAGCCATAGAAGGGTTTAGAGCAGACGTTCTCACCTGGGGTGGTTTTGCCCCTCAAGGGATACTGGGCGGTGTTTGGGGACATTTTTGGTTGTCGCAATTGAGGGATGCTCCTAGCATCGAGTGGGTGGGGGCCAGGAATGCTGCTCCACACCTGGCAGCGCCCAGAACCTCCCCACCGCAAAGAATGACCTGGCCCTGAATGTCAGCAGTGCCGAAGGGGAGAGACCCTGGTTTAGATCAGGGAAGAAACAAGTGAGATTTGAGTTCTAGAAAGATTCCTTTGCTACCTTGAGGAGGATACTGAAGGGGCAGGACTGGAAGCCAGGGGACCAGGTAGCGGGTGGGAGCTGGGCTATAGGGCCCTCAGGGCATGGGAGGGACTGGGAGACCGACATCCTTGTCTTTGGCTCAGGAACAATGGGGCTGGTAAGAAAAGCCATTTGGGTTTCAGGGTTCCCAGGTTGGTTCAGAGGGGCTGGGGGCAGCTGTGGACAGAGGGAGGACAGGAACAGCCTTCTAGCCCCGAGTTGCTGCATCACAAAGTTATGAAAACCAGGAGAAAAAATGAGCCGTGAGGTCCCATCCCGACCTGGGGCCTCAGTCTTCCCATCTGTGAACTGGGTGTTAAATAACTGCTGGCCTCACTGGGTTGAGGGATGGCAGAACGGGTGATTATCAATCTTGCCGTGACCATTCGTACGCTGAACCCCCAGGAGCAAAATCCTGGTAGCAGAGAGCCCTGGGTTCAATCCAGCTGCTACATCCTCTCTGGTGGGTCATGGCCCCTCAATCAGCCCCTCAGTTTCCCCATCTGCAAAATGGACTGAATGTTATACCAACCGTACTAGAGCCATCAGGGGTCTCCATGAAGCAATTCCTGGAAACCACCCAGCCCGGCCTCTGATACTCAATATACCAACAGCAACAATAATAATAATAATAATTAGCATTTACTGAGCACCTGCAGCATGCCAGGCACTTTGCTAACACCCACCACAGGCCTGTCAGGTTGATACTGTTACCATGCCCATTACACAGATGAGAAAACTGAGGCCCAGAGGGGTGGAGTGACCTGTTCAGGGTCACACAGCATGTACATAGCAGAGCTGGGATTTGAACACTTATGGCCTTGGAGCTCCTCCCCTCACCACAATGCTGCATGGCCCACGAGTGGAAGCTGTTGTCCTGAAGTTTCTGAAGTTAAAAATTATTCTGGGGGGCTTCCCTGGTGGCACAGTGGTTGAGATTCCGCCTGCCGATGCGGGGGATGCGGGTTCGTGCCCCGGTCCGGGAGGATCCCACGTGTCGCGGAGCGGCTGGGCCCGTGGGCCATAGCCGCTGAGCCTGCGCGTCCGGAGCCTGTGCTCCGCAACGGGAGAGGCCACAACACTGAGAGGCCCGCGTACCGCAAAAAAAAAAAAATTAAATTAAATAATTCTGTGGCTTCCCTGATGGTGCAGTGGTTGAGAGTCCGCCTGTCGATGCAGGGGACGCGGGTTTGTGCCCTGGTCCGGGAGGATCCCGCGTGCCGCAGACCGGCTGGGCCCGTGGGCCGTGGCCGCTGAGCCTGCGCGTCCGGGGCCTGCGCTCCGCAGCGGGAGGGGCCATGGCAGTGAGAGGCCCGCGTACTGAAGGAAGGAGAAAAAAAAAAATTATTCTGATAAGACATGGGGTAAAAGGCACAGAGCACCACCTCACACCCATTAGGATGGCTACTATCAAAAAACAGAAAATAGTGTTGGGAGGAGAAATTGGAACGCATGGGCAATGCCAGTGGGAATGTAAAATGGTGCAGCCGCTTTGGAAAAGAGCATGGCAGTTCCTCCAAAAGTTAAGCATAGAATCACCATATGATCCAGCAATTCCACGCCTGCATATACACCCAAAAGAATTGAAAGCAGGGTCTCAAAGAAATATTTGCACATCCATGTTCATAGCCATTCACAACAGCCAAAAGGTGGAAGCAGCCCCAGTGTCCATCAACAGGTGAATGGATAAATAAAATGTGGTCTATCCACACAATGGAATATTACTGAGCCTTAAAAAGTCAAGGTATTCTGACACTCATCACAACATGGATGAACCTTGAGGACATGATGCTCAGTGAAATAAGCCAGACACAAAAGGACAAACACGATCTGATTCCACTCATAGCAGGTCCCTAGAAGAGTCAGATCCATAGAGACAGGAAGTAGATGGTGGGGGCCAGGGGCTGGGGGAGGGGATGGGAAGTCAAGTTAATGGTGACAGAGTTTCAGTTTGGGAAGATGAGAAAGTTCTGGAGATGGATGGTGCGGATGGTTGCACAAGAATGTGAATATACTTAGTACCACTTAAAAATGGTTAAGATGGCAAACTTTGTTATACATTTTACCACAATGTTAAAAAAAATGTTTAGGGACTTCCCTGGTGATGCAGTGGTTAGGAATCCGTCTGCCAATGCAGGGGACACGGGGTTCAAGCCCTGGTCCAGGAAGATCCCACATGCCGCGTAACACCTAAGCCTGTGCACCACAACTACTGAGCCTGTGCTCTAGAGCCCACGAGCCACAACTACTGAGCCCACGCACCGCAACTACTGAAGCCCACGCAGCTAGAGCCTGTGCTCCGCAACAAGAGAAGCCACCGCAATTAGTAGCCTGCACAGCACAAGGAAGAGTAGCCCCTGCTCGCCGCAGCTAGAGAAAGCCCAGCGCCCAGCAACAAAGACCCAACGCAGCCAAAAATAAATAAATAAATAAATCTTAAAAAAAAAAAAAAAAAGGCACAGAGCAGACAGAACACCAGAGGCGGGGTGCCCCGGCAGGTGTTGTAAGGAGGAAGCTTGTAGGCTGGGGTAGGCAGCAGCGGGGCTGGTGATCCCGTTGGGGGTCTTGAATGCAGTGTCTGGGGCCTGGCTCGGGGGTCGCTGGGAGCCACGGGACGTTGCTAAGCAGGGGAGGAGCCGGGGAAGGAAACTCTTAAGGAAGTAGAGCCAGATCCGCGCACATGTGAGATCCTGGCGTCCGCTGAGTCACAAATCCTGGAAGTTCAGGGTCACAGAGAGGAAACTTCGCTGTTCCACGCAAGGCCTTCCTGTTTTTTGGCCCTGAAACCTCAGAGGCAGGCATTCCAGGGCCAAAGTTCCCGCCTCGCATCCACCTCCACGGGTTCGGGATCCCCTCACCCCAAGGCTGGGGCAGGGCTCGGAGATGTACCTGCTGCTCAGACGGGTAAACTGAGGCACGGGGCTTGCCCGGAGGCTGCGGGTGTCTTCTTGGGGCCTCCGGACTGCACTCCTTCTGGGAGGGGCGTGGAGGGCTGGGTTCCAGAGGGTGAGTTCTGTTCACAGCGCCCACCAGGTCATCACTTGGGACGGGTGGGGGGTGCTCTCCAGTCTACACACTTGGAAGTTTCTCCAAATTCCCTTGAGCGGGAGCAGGAAACAGGCCCCCTGAAGAGGTCGTGAGGCTCCTATCACAGAGGTATTCCAGGAGAGGACAGAAAGGCTGTTATCGGGAAGGAAGTCAGACTTACCGGGGCCTCTGAGGTCCCTGGCCAGCTAGAATATTCTGCTATTCTAAAGTACTGCAGTTCCCAGATTGTGGTTTATAAAATTCCGAGAGCCTTTGAATTTTTGGTTTTTGAGACTTTCATTTTAAGGTTTTTGTGTTTTAACTCTAAGAATTCTTTTTTTTAAATTTATTATTTATTCATTAATTTTTGGCTGCATTGGGTCTTCGCTGCTGCACGTGGGCTTTCTCTAGTTGCGGCGAGCGGGGGCTACTCTTCGTTGCAGTGCACGGGCTTCACATTGCAGTGGCTTCTCTTGTTGCGGAGCACGGGCTCTAGGCCGACGGGCTTCAGTAGTTGTGGCACACGGGCTCTAGAGCGCAGGCTCAGTAGTTGTGGCGCACAGGCTTAGTTGCTCCGCGGCATGTGGGATCTTCCCGGACCAGGGCTCAAACCCGTGTCCCCTGCATTGGCAGGCAGATTCTTAACCATTGCGCCACCAGGGAAGCCCCAATTCTAAGAATTCTTAAAACATATGTTTTGAGGTTGAAGTTTTTATAAATATATGTTTTGAAATGTATTATTTGTTTTAATATATTTATTTAATTTTGGCTGTGTTGGGTCTTCGTTGCTGCACACGGGCTTTCTCTAATTGCAGTGAGCAGGGGCTACTCTTCGTTGCGGTGCACAGGCTTCTCATTGCGGTGGCTTCTCTTGTTGCAGAGCACGGGCTCTAGGCGCGCGGGCTTCAGTAGTTGCAGCACGTGGGCTCAGTAGTTATGGTTCGTGGGCTCTAGAGCCCAGGCTCAGGAGTTGTGGCACTCGGGCTTAGTAGCTCCGCGGCATGTGGGATCTTCCCGGACCAGGGCTCGAACCCGTGTCCCCTGCATTGGGAGGCGGATTATTTTTGTTTTTAACATCTTTATTAGAGTATAATTGTTTTACAGTGGTGTTGTTAGTTTCTGCTTTATAACAAAGTGAATCAGTTATACATATACATATGTCCCCATATCTCTTCCCTCTTGGGGAGGCGGATTCTTAATCACTGCGCCACCAGGGAAGTCCCTGTTTATCTATTATTATTATTAATTTTTAATTTAAAATTATTTAATTTTTAAAATATTCTCACGATTATCCATTTTTTGTTAGAAACCGTTTCCTGAGCTTTCACTTAAATGTGGTCAGAAAGTTGTTCTGGTAATTAATAAGTGCTGGTGTTATTGTTGTTGCCATGATTGTTGTTATTTTTAAATGATTACCCCCCCCAATGGGGAATTTTTCTGGAAATTGAAGGTCCCCGCCGCCGCGGCTCTCGCGCTCCCTCTGCTGGCAGCAGTGGGGACTGCAAGCCACACGGCTCACCGCATGGCCCTTCGCTCGCAGGTGTCACCTCCTGTCGCCCTGACCTCGCCATGCGGACCCCGCGAGCGCCCCCTCCCCGCCCGGCCCTACTGCTCCTGCTGCTGCTACTGGGAGGCTCCCACGGCCTCTTCCCCGAGGAGCCGCCGCCACTCAGCGTGGCCCCCAGGGACTGTGAGTGGGGGGCCTGGAGAGGGGGAGTCCCAAGGGAGGGTCTTGCTCCCCAGCTGGATCTGCTGCCCCCTCCCCCGGGGGCTCACCAGGCCAGGCTCACCCTGGCCCTGGATCACACCCCTCCTCGCCCTCCCCCCAGACCTGAACTACTATCCCGTGTTCGTGGGCAGTGGGCCAGGACACCTGACCCCCGGAGAGGGCACCGACGATCTCAACATCCAGCGGG
>NW_006787698.1:816355-822632 GCF_000442215.2 Lipotes vexillifer | reverse complement strand
TCTTCATCGGGGACAGGTACGAGGGACTGTCGGGCAGAGTGTGCAGCGTGAGGTGTGGGGGGAGGTGGTAGCATTTTAGGGAGGTTTGCATGCTGGGGCCTGTTGTTTGGCTGGAGTGTGAATGTGTGTCCCTGGGGTGGGATTTTTAAGGGTGCTGAACTCTGGGTGTGGTTGGAGCCCAGAGCTTGCTATGATGTGTTACCAGGTAGGGACAGCTGTTTGGTCAAAATTCACTGGGTGCTAGAGGGGGTGCTGAAGTGGCACTCCAAAGGCTTTTCTGAGAAGGTGACATTTGAGTTGAGAACTGAATGATGAAGAGCCAGCTATAAGGAAATCTGAGGGAGAGGGAGAAGTCAGGGCATAGGACACAGCCCGTGCAAAAGTCCTGGGGCCAGACTCTGCCTGGCATGGTGGAGGGATAGCAAGGAGGCCCATGTGGCTGGAGCAGAGTGAGTGAGGGGGAGAGAAGGAGGAGGGGAGGGCAGGGAGGGAACGGGTCAGGGAGGGCAGGGCCTTGTGGGCTGCAGAGGAGGACTTGAGCTTTTACCCCCAAGGGAGGTGGGACCCTGGAGGGCTGTGGGCAGAGGAGGGACAGGACCTGACTCAGGTGCTCACAGGTGCCCTCTGGTGGCGGCTGGGGGAAGACAGACTGTACTGGTGAGGGCAGGAGCCACTAGACTAGGACAGAGGGGACAATGCTGGTCCAGGTGGGCAGTAATGGGGGCTCAACTAGGGTGGTGGTCATAGAGGATGTGAGAAGTGGGTGAACCCTCGCTAGATACTGAAGGCAGAGGTGACATATTGGGAGGGAAGGAGAAGGGAGTTGAAGGTGACTCCCACGTCGTGGGGATAGAGTTACCTCAGCTGAGATGGCGGACAGGGCGGGAGCAGATTTGGGGGATGGTCGGGTGCTGTGTGGTCAAGCTGAGTGTGAGACAGAGTATGAGACACCTTTGAGCCCCCTCGTGGAGACCTTGAGGGTTAGCTGGACCCCAAATCTGGAGCTCAGGGGAGGCCCTGGCTGGAGACCGGACTGTGGGTGTCATCCAGGCAGAGACGTGGTTCCAGCCCTGAGAGTGGACAAGGCGGCCCAGGAGGGGTATGAATGGGGGAGGGAAGAGGCCAGAGGACCCAGGTGTGGGCCCACCAGGGACAGAAGAGGGCCCAGAGAGGTGGGAGGGAAGCCAGGAGAGTGCAGGGTCCAAGAACCCAGTGAGGATGGAGTTCCCAGGACGAGGGTGGACTGGCCGGGGGAAACGCTGTGGAGAGGACAGAGGAGTGACCGCTGGACTTAACAGGGGCCAGTGACCTTGATTAGGGCAGTTTCTGCGTCATGGGGGGAGTGGTGAGAGCCTGGGAGAGACTGAGGAGTGCTGAGAGGGGGACAGCGGATGTAAAGGCATCAGACAGTGCGTTGTGTTGGGTGTAGGCCATGGGGTGTGTAAGCGTGAGGTGGCGTGGTAAGGCATGTGGGGTGTGCCAGAACCCGTGGCTCACTTTAGGGCACAAGGAGGCGTGTCAGGGCATGCACATGCGGAGCTGCACATGGCAGAGGCGCTGGCACGCCCCTGTTTGGCACGTGTTGGACCTCACGTCTGCTGTCAGAATAGTGGGCAGGGAGGGGAGTCTCTCCGATCTCATTAACTACACCCCTCCTCTAGGGACAACCTGTACCGGGTGGAGCTGGAGCCCCCCACGTCCATGGAGCTGCGGTACCAGCGGGTGAGGAGGGGGTGCAGGCGGGAGGGGAGGGGGTAATGCTTGGGGCTCCCGCCAGGGGGCCCGGACACTGAGCTGGGGAGCAAGGTGGATTCGGGCCTCCCTAGCAGGGTTCCTAGGGCTGTCAAGGACCCCGCTCACCTCACCAGCTCTCTGTGTCCCAGAAGCTGACCTGGCGCTCCAACCCCAGCGACATCAACGTGTGTCGTATGAAGGGCAAGCAGGAGGTAAGTGGGCCCTGGCCACGCCTCCAACCACGCCCCAATCCGTACTGGCCACCCCCCAGGGCAAATCTGCGTTCTTTCTAAGCCAGGGCCCTGGTGTTGCCATGGCTACTCCCAGAGCCTGGCCACGCCCCCAAGGTGGTCCTCAGTCGTGGCCGTGCCCTTAGCCCTCGTCTTGCCATAGCTCCACCCCTTCAAGTGCCCAATTTCCCTGTCTGGGCCCCTCCCTTAGTCATGGCCTCGCCCCCAGCCGAGTCCTAGTTTAGCCCCCTGATTTTGCCTTGCCTACATCCCTGGCCCCTCCTTGCAGGCCCCGCCTCTTCCCTGACCCCGCCCACACCCGTGACCACACCCACCCTGGCTTCTCTCTTCCCGCGGCCCCAATCCAGGGCGAGTGTCGAAATTTTGTAAAGGTGCTTCTACTTCGGGACGAATCCACGCTCTTCGTGTGTGGTTCCAATGCCTTCAACCCCGTGTGTGCCAACTACAGCGTGAGTCGCCGCTCTTCAAAGCCCTGACTGCCCCAGGTTCAACCTCCACGCCTTTGCTCACTGGCCCTCCACTGGTCATGCCCTATCCCCAGGCCACATCATCTCCTACAGGAAGCCTTACTGGATATGCCCTCCCAGACCCCTCACCCAGAGCTCCAGAGGAGGCTTCCAAAGGAGGCCTGTACAGGCTGCAGCAACTTAAACTACAAACCAGTTATAGGATGAATTAGGATTGATTCAGACCCATTTATTACAGATCAGTAAATTGAGTCCCAGAGAGGTTAAATGACTAAGTCACACAACATCCAAGGTGGCGCCAGGATTCCCCTTGGAGGGGGTGGCTGGGGGAGCCAGGGGCTGCTAGGTATAGACAGGAGCTCTGTCACTCAGTCCCTGTCCCCCCTGCAGATGGACACACTGCAGCCCCTCGGGGACAACATCAGCGGCATGGCCCGCTGCCCATACGACCCCAAACACGCCAATGTTGCCCTCTTCTCTGGTGAGTGCCCCCAACTCTGACCATCTGATGGGGCCCCAGTCCACAGCAAGACATGGCATTTTCCACTCTTGGAGTCAGGTCATTTAGAAGATGGCTGGGAGACCATCTCTCCAGCTATGAAACAGGCAGAATCTCAAGGGCAGGGCTCAGCCGAGGTTGGGGATGAGCTGAGGAGTTGGGGATAAGCCTGAATCAGGGCCTCGGCAGGGTTGGGGCTCAGCCTGGGGCTTAGGGCTCACTTAGGCTCAGGGCTCAGTCGTGAAGTCAAGTTTTGACCCACCCAGCCTCCGGCCTCTATGATCTAATCTCTCACCTGCCTCCCCCTGACTCAACCCCATCCAGAAGGGATGCTCTTCACAGCCACCGTTACCGACTTCCTAGCCATCGACGCCGTCATCTACCGCAGCCTCGGGGACCGGCCCACTCTGCGCACCGTGAAACACGACTCCAAGTGGTTCAAAGGTGGGGCGATAGGGGCAGACCTGGTAGGGCTGACATTCATCAAATTCCCCCACCAGAATAACAGTCCCAGAGGAGACGGGCAGGGAACTCCCATCTCATCTTTGGAACCTACTAGCCTCTTTGAAGATAAAGTTAGAGGAAAGACTTAAGTTGGATCTAAAGTAGAACTTGCTGGAAATGGGTGGCTTAGTAACCTGAAATGGAACAGCATGAGCTCAGCTCAACACATGAGGGAGGAAGGTGACAAAATAGTAGACGTTGCTGTCTGTGGAAAGAACACATGGTGATTTTAGGATTCTGACACCAACTCCCTCCAAAAAACCCCCCAAATTTTGGTCTCTTTTATTTTGCCTGGGTAATCAGCTTATATTTCCCCCCCTTCACTGTAAAAGCAGCCACCCAGGCTACTGTGTTCCCAGCCCCAGAAACTCCCTTTCTCCAGTCACGGGCTGTGTTCTGACCCCTCCTCTCCTACAGAGCCCTACTTTGTCCACGTGGTGGAGTGGGGCAGCCACATCTACTTTTTCTTCCGGGAGATCGCAATGGAGTTTAACTACCTGGAAAAGGTAGGGCCCTATTTCCCCTCCCAAAGAGGCCCAGGCAGTGGGGCATGCAGCTGAGAGGCTCTGATCTCGGGAAGTGGGGAGCAGAGGTGGTTCCGTGAAACTCCACCTGGGGCGAGAGGGTCCCTCTGGTCCTCAGGGCCCTCCACTCCAGCCGGGTCCAGGCCCCTGGGGCTTGAAGACATTTCTGGAGCAGCCCTGGGTGAGGGTCCCGGGTCTGAAGTCAGATACACCCCTGACTCCAGATACACCCCTGACTCCAGTCCCAGTGCCGTTGCTGTTCACCTGTCCACCCACCCATCTACCATCATTTATCCATCCTTCCTCAACAGCCCATCTGTCTGCCCACTCACTCTCCCACTCAGCCGCCCTCTCACCTACCCACCTATCTGTTCTTCAGCCCACCCACACTTCCAATCAAACCGCTTATCTATTCATCCGCCCACCCCGACTCAGCCATCCTCCATCCATCCGTCTACTCATCTACCCTTCCATGCACCTATATATCCATCCACCCACCTCCCACTCATTGCCTTCTTTATCCATTCATACACATACCTGTCCATTCATTCATACACCTAACCATCTATTGATCTATCCTCCTACTGATCAGCTCATCCATCTACCATCCATCTCTCCACCTACCTGCCCACCCCTCTATAATCCAATTATCTCTCCTATCTCTTCCTCATCACCTGCTCATCCACTCCATTCAACCTTCTATCCACCCATGGATCCACCCATCCACTGATCTGTCATTACCTCCTTCATCTGCCTTCCCATCCATCCATTCATCCATCCATCCACCCACCCGTTCATCTACCCATCTATCCATTCATGCAGACTCACACCCATTTACTCATCCAACCATCCAGCCAGCCACCGGTTCATCCACACACCCGTTCATCCATCAGCTGATTATCTTCACTGTCCATCATTGTGTCCTTCAAATTCATCCATCCATCCACTAATCCATCCATACATCCATCCCATCCCTCAATCCACGGAGACACTGAAGTGCAGAGACTGCCACTTACTACTAGTGTGACCTTGGGCCTCGGTCACTTTCCTTTCGCTGTGCCTCAGTTTCCCCTCCGTACCCCGGGGATATCAGTAGGCCCTCCTCTGTAGAGCTTTGGGAGGAACGTGAGAGATGAGGAGGATAAAGTGCCTGGTACTTAGTGAGTGATCTGTAAGTGGAAGCGATGATGATTATGCTTGTCGTGGTGGCTGTGATCATCATCATCCCCACATTTCGCTGGGGAATCTGGTGCTCAGGGGGCTAAGGTGGCTGGCTGGGGCACCCACAGTGACCCAGGGCCAGGATCCTGCATCCCAGCCTGGGTAGCGGGCAGCGCGACCTGCGGTCAGGCCTTGCGGAACGCAGGGCTCAGCCCCCGCCCACTGCTGTGCCAGGTGGTGGTGGCCCGTGTGGCCCGGGTGTGCAAGAATGACGTGGGCGGCTCCCCTCGCGTGCTGGAGAAGCAGTGGACGTCATTCCTGAAGGCGCGGCTCAATTGCTCGGTGCCGGGGGACTCCCACTTCTATTTCAACGTGCTGCGGGCCGTCACGGGCGTGGTCAGCCTGGGGGGCCGGCCCGTGGTCCTTGCTGTTTTCTCCACACCCAGCAACAGGTCAGCGGGCACCGTCGGGAGCAGACTGGGAGCACCGGGTGGGCACGGGCGGAGAGTTCCCATGTTACCTCACCACATATCCCCTGGGTCCTGCACTGGGCAAGATTCGACTCCTGGGAGGCCTTGGTCCCAGGCCAGGGGGCACCAAGCCAGACACTGACCCTCCGAGGCCCTTTGGCCAGAACTTGGCAGATGGGGGTCGGGGGTGGGGTGTCCTCATCCTCTGCCTTTGGAGGAGGGGTCGGGGACGGCTTTCTGGAGGAGGCATCAATGGTTGTGAGATGGAAGAAGCGGGAAGAGCATTTCAAGTTGGAAGAACAGCCTGTGCAAAAGCCCTGAGGCTGCAATGAGCTTGCGATGTTTAAACCATAGGGAGGAGGCCCGTGTGGCTGGCGTGGAGGGAAGCAAGGGGGAGTGTGGAGGATATGAGGGCAGGGAGGTGACGGGCTGTGGGGAGGAGCCTGGATTTTATCCCGAGAGCACTAGGGAGCCATGGGAGAGTAAGGAGCAGAAGAGGGACCATGTCAGGTTTGCATTTTTGGAAAACTCCCTGGGGAATGGGTTGAAAGGGAGCAAGGGTGGCACCTGGGAGACTGGATATGCAGGCAAGTGACGGGGGGGCGGCCTGGACACGGGTGGCTGTGGAGGGGCTGAACTACCATCCAGTCTGAGAACTGTTCAGCAG
>NW_006787698.1:813213-816172 GCF_000442215.2 Lipotes vexillifer | reverse complement strand
TTCCTCCACCTGCTTGCCCAGGGCAGTCCCCCACCCCTACCCCACCCCTGGCCAGGCTCACTGCTCCTTTCATCTGCCCCCACCCACAGCATCCCCGGCTCGGCCGTCTGCGCCTTTGACATGACACAGGTGGCTGCCGTGTTTGAGGGCCGCTTCCGTGAGCAGAAGTCCCCTGAGTCCATCTGGACACCCGTGCCGGAGGACCAGGTGCCACGGCCCCGGTGAGAGCCCCCTCGACCCTGAGACAGGTGCCTGGGTAGGATCCTGACCCTGGACCAAGGGCTTGGACTTCCAGGCAGTTAGTTATTTCAATAGCTGTTGCCGAGTTCAGCTGTACCCATTATGCAGGTGGGGAAAACCGAGGCCCTTTGGGCAGGGCAGCAGGTCCCCTGGTGAATCAGAGCCCCTATGGGGGGGCCTCCATGTCCACCCTGACCACCCCCTCGTCCCCCCCCCAGGCCCGGATGCTGTGCAGCTCCCGGCATGCAGTACAATGCCTCCAGCGCCTTCCCAGACGAGATCCTCAACTTCGTCAAGACACACCCCCTGATGGACGAGGCAGTGCCCTCACTGGGCCACGCACCCTGGATTGTTCGGACTCTGATGCGGTCAGTCCTTACACAGGGCCGGGGTCCTGGTGGCCGGGCTGGGTGGGAAGGAGAGCCCTGGCCAGGGTGGTGGGCAAGGAGGGAGGCACAGGGCTAACTTCAGACACGAGGGGGAAGCCGGACACTCAAGACAGCTGGGCATGAGGCTCCGGGGATGCCCAGAAAGAGGGAGAAACAGAGAGAGGGAGATAGAGACCATTTGACACAGAAAGATGGAGGGAGACAGGGAGAGAGACAGGCAGGCCCAGGTAAGAGTCAGGTTTGGGGGTGTGTTTCTCTCCATGATGTGCCCCCTCGGAACCACACCCATGTCCACCTTGCCGGGCGTTGGTGGTGTCTCTGAGTGCGCCCAGGACCCCCGGGGGCTGGGAGGCAGCCTGACCTCTGCGCAACCCTGGCCCCAGGTACCAGCTGACGCGAGTGGCTGTGGACGTGGGCGCCGGCCCCTGGGGCAACCAGACTGTCGTCTTCCTGGGTTCTGAGGCAGGCACTGTCCTCAAGTTCCTTGTCTGGCCCAACGCCAGTGCCTCGGGCACCACCGGGCCCAGTGTCTTCCTGGAGGAGTTTGAGACCTACCGGCCGGACAGGTGAGGCCGGGCAGAGGTCAGGGGACAGGGCCAGTGGGCAGGGAGATAGGGCGTGCTCCTTGAGTCTTACCAATCTGCTCACCCCCAGGTGTGGACGCTCTGGGGGTGGCGAGACAGGGCAGCGGCTGCTGAGCCTGGAGCTGGATGCGGCCTCGGGTGGCCTGCTGGCAGCCTTTCCCCGCTGTGTGGTCCGAGTGCCCGTGGCGCGCTGCCAGCAATACTCCGGATGCATGAAGTGAGTACTCCTGGGCCAGCTATGGGCAGGGGAGGGAGGGGAGGTGAGCACGGGAAGAGGGAGAGAGTCAAGTTCAAGTCCAGGCCCCAGCAGCATCCTGACTCACTGAACGATGAGCAGGGCAGAGGGCAGAACATGTGCAAAGGCCCAGGGGCAGGACTGGGCTTGGTGTGTTGGCGGAACAGAGAGGGGGCCTGTATAGCTGGAACAAAATGAGCAAGGGGGAGAGAGGGAGGAGGGGAGGTCAGGGAGGGGACGGGGCCGGGGGTAGGTCGTGCAGGGTCTGGGGGCTGTGGGGAGTACTTGGGCTCCTTCCCCCACGCCTGGAGTGAGGTGGGAGCCCTGGAGGTCTATGGGCAGAGCAGAATGGGATGTGACTGACATTTCTAAGAGCATCAGGAGCAGAAGCTGGGGACCAGGGAGACAGCTGTTTGTCTGCCTCTAAAATGGGTGGGAGGGACTTCCACGGGGGTCCAGTGGTTAAGAACCCACCTTCCAATGCAGGGGACATGCGTTCAGGCCCTGATCGGGGAACTAAGATCCCACATGCAGCAGGGCAGCTAAGCCCACGTGCCACAACTAGAGAGTCCACGCAGCCAAAAATAAAAAATAATAATAAAATAAATTTTTAAAAATTAAAAAAAAAGACAAAATGGGTGGGAGGGATGTCCCTGACGGTCCAGTGGTTAAGACTCCATGTTTCCACTGCAGGGGGCATGGGTTCAATCCCTGGTCGGGGAACTAAGATCCCACATGCCGCGTGGCACAGCCAAAATATAAAATAAAATAAATAAAATGGGTGGGAAGATCACATGCAGATAAAACACTGGCACATCTCTGGACTCACAGTGTGCCCTCTACACACTGGAGAGGAGCGCCCAACCCTGTGCCCGCCGACTTGGCAATAATGATGCCATAGCACACACCCAAAGCACAGACTCAGGGGCAAGCCTGCCTGGGCTCCAACCCTGGCTCTGTCCCTTGGGCAAAAGTAAACTTTCCTGAGCCTCAGTTTTCTCATCTGTAAAATGGGGAAGAAATAGCCCCCACCGCTAAGTCGTACCTTGAGAACTCCCAGAGTTGACAGTAAGAGGTGCCTCAGAAAGGGCTGTGGTTGATCTGCCCTCCGGGTCCCTTGTCTGCTCCAGGAACTGTATTGGCAGTCAGGACCCCTACTGCGGCTGGGCCCCGGATGGTTCCTGCATCTTCCTCAGCCCCGGCACCAGGTACTGGGGACGAGGGAGGTGGGGGGCGGGTATGTGACCCACGTGATGATCGGGAGTGTCCCCCCACCCCCACCCTGCGCAACCACAGCTCTGTGCAGAGGTTTCTGCTGACTGCGCCTCTCTGTCCCCTGCCCTCATCAGAGCCACCTTTGAGCAGGACGTGTCCGGGGCCAGCACCTCAGGCTTAGGGGACTGCACAGGTAAGCGGGAGAGAGGGGAGGAGGCCTGGGGACTCGGAGTCCTGGTCTTCCAGGGTTCTCACACCCTCTGCCGCCCATGCCCAACGGGGGGGGGGGGGGGACC
>NW_006787698.1:812096-812987 GCF_000442215.2 Lipotes vexillifer | reverse complement strand
GGGGGGGGGGGGCGGTACTGGCTTCCGTCAGGGCTTGGGAAGGGCAGGGGGCCCCACTTCCGTAGGGAGGTGGGAAAAGGACCGACAGATGGCGAGGGGGCGCTGGGGACCGCAGAGAGAAAGGCCAGGAGACAGATGGGCAGACAAACTTTAAGACAGATGCCAGGGGACAAAGAGATGGGCAGACGGGCGTTGAAAGGGTCAGAGAGGCGCCACGAAGCAGAGAAGCAGACAGACGTTGAGTGCGTAAACTAGCCGGAGGCCGCGAGAGGTGCGCAGGGGACTGTCCCCGGCCGGGCCCCTCCTCACACGCCGCCCTCCCGGCCAGGACTCCTGGGGGCCAGCCTCTCGGAGGAGCGCGCCGGGTTGGTATCGGTGAACCTGCTGGTGACGTCGTCGGTGGCGGCCTTCGTGGTGGGCGCCGTGGTGTCCGGCTTCAGCGTGGGCTGGTACGTGGGGCTCCGCGAGCGGCGCGAGCTGGCCCGCCGCAAGGACAAGGAGGCCATCCTGGCGCACGGGGGCGGCGAGGCCGTGCTGAGCGTGAGCCGTCTGGGCGAGCGCCGGGCGGGCGGCCCCGGGGGCCGGGCCGGGGGCGGCGGCGGGCCCGGGGTTCCCCCCGAGGCCCTGCTGGCGCCCCTGATGCAGAACGGGTGGGCCAAGGCCACGCTGCTGCAGGGCGGCTCCCACGACCTGGACTCGGGGCTGCTGCCCACGCCCGAGCAGACGCCGCTGCCCCAGAAGCGCCTGCCCACCCCGCACCCGCACGCCCTGGGCCCCCGCGCCTGGGAGCACGGCCACACGCTGCTCACGGCCTCCCTCTCATCCTCCCTCCTGCTGCTGGCCCCTGCCCGCGCCCCCGAGCCGCCCCCCGCGCCCGGCGAGCCGGCCCCC
>NW_006787698.1:795432-811943 GCF_000442215.2 Lipotes vexillifer | reverse complement strand
CCCACCGCCCACCGGCAGCCTCCGGAGGCCGGGCGCGCACGCCCCGCCCGCCGCCGCGCTGCGGCGCACGCCCACGATCAACAGCGGCGAGGCCCGGCCCCGCGGCCGCCACGCCCGGCCCGGCACGGACTTGGCCCACCTCCTGTCGTACGGGGGCCCGGACAGGACTGCGCCCCCAGTGCCCTAGGCCGGGGCCGCGCGCCTCGGCGGTGCCAGCCACGGGAACCAGGAGCGAGAGACCGGGCCAGCTCCGAGTGGGTGCTCAGACCCCCGGCCCAGCCGCGCGGGGTGGGGGGCGCCCTCCGCCGCCCGGAAGCACAAGGGGCTCGGCCCCCCGCCCCGCCGCGCCCGGGGCCGCAGGACCCTGAGGCGGTCTGGGGCAGGCGGGCGGGCGGGAGGAATGTGCTGTGGATTTGAGGTTGACCTTCTGCGCGTGGATTTTTGGTTTGTTTTCCAATTTGCTTTTCTTTTGCAGTTTTCTAACCAGTTGCACAACTCCGTTCTCGGGGTGGCGGCCGGGGGCTTGGCGGTGGGAAGGGGAGGGGGCACATCTGCAGATCCCAGCTTCCCCACCCCGCCCCACCCAGAGGTCCCTCCTCGACCCCGCCCCCGGCATGTATGTATGTGTGTGTGTGTGTGTGTGCGTGCGTGCGCGCGTGCATGCCGTGTCCGTGTGCAAGGGGCCGGGAAGTGGAGGGAGGCGTGCGCGTGTGCCCGCGGGCTGCTGCGGCGTGTGCGTGGGGGCGGCCACGTGCGGTGTGTGTGTCTGTGTGCGAGTGCGGAGGCCCCAGCGGCCTGGGCGTTGGCTGAGCCGACGCCGGGGCTTCCAGAAAGCCGGGGGCCTCCAAGGTGCCGGTTAGGAGTTTGTGGGGTGATGAGGAAGGGGTTTCAGGCAGGGGGTCAGGACGGCCTGCCCACAAGTCGTATTGGCGGCTGTCTAAGGGCTCGGGCGGTCTGGGAGATGGCGAAGGCGGGCGGGCCCCCCTGTAAATATGGCCCCAGGGTGGTCAGAGGGTCCCATGCCACCCATTCTCTGTGACCTCCCCCTTGACCTCCAGCTGACCATGCATGCCAGCTGAGTGGCCAGCTGAGAGTCCTGGACCCTCTCTGGAGTTTGCCTCCCCCAACCCCCCGTCAATAAAACTGTTTACAACCACCGGCCCCCAATGCTCTGGGTCTGCTCTGTCTCCTGGGGATGGGACTTGGACAGTGGCCTGGCCTGGCCTGGGGCAGTTGGGAGCACCTGGGAGAGTCCTGGCTGGGTCATTGCAGCAAACAGAATGATGGGGAGCTGGGTGTGGAAATGTGGAGAGTTGCAGGGGTCCCAGTCTTCATCTGGATGGGGGCCAGTCTCTGGTCCTTCAGCAAAAATTTATTATGCACCTACTGTGTGGAGACAAAGACCCCTGTCCTCATGGAGTTCGCAGCCTAATGGGGAAGACCAACCACATAAAAGCAAATTAAGACTTGATTTGAATTAGCAATATGTGTAATAATGAAAAAGGCAGATAATGTGTTAGGTAGGGGGTGATTGTGTAGTGGGGGGAAGTTGAGAGCCTGCCAGAGGAGGTGACATGTAAGCTGAAATAAGATGGGCTAGAAGGAGCAGCTGTGGGAAGATGTGCAGAGTGTTCTAGGCAGAGGGAACAGCCAGTGCAAAGGCCCTGCGGTAGGTAGGAAGCTTGGAGGAGGGCCCAGGCCATTAGTATGCCTGGAGCAACCACACTAGGTGAGTGAAAGGCGAGCAGCTGGAGATAAGGAGGGAGAGGAGCACAGGGCCCCAGGCAGGCAGGGCCTCACCAGTGAGGAGTACAATTTTTTTTTTTAATTGTGGTAAATAACATATACGATCAAATTTACCACTTGAACCATTTTTAAGTGTACTGCTCAGTGGCATTAAGTACATTCACACTGTTGTGCAGCCATCCCCACCATCCATCTCCAGAACTTTCTCGTTTTCCCAAATTGAAACTCTGTCCCCATGAAACACAAACTCCCCACTCCCTGCTCCCTCCAGCCTTAAGAATTTTAAGTGGGACAGGAAGCCATCAGAGAGTTTTAAGCAGGGGACATGATCTGATTTCATTTTAAGAGATCACTTTAGCATTATGTCCCTACAATTCACAACTCTTCCGGCCCATGTCGATTAAGCACCTACTGTGTGCTGGGCTCTGGGGATAGAACAATGAACAGGACAGAACCCCTGTCCACTGCTTATCATGGGGAGACTGATTGAAACAAAGAAACACAAAACACCATGACAGCATCTAGCAGCTCCTCCTGTACCTGTGTGTCTTTTTTCAGCTTGATTGAAATATATTTGACATATAAGATTGTGTAGGCTTCTGGTGCATATCTTGATGATTTGATATGTTTGATATATATTGTAAGATAATTATCACAATAAGGTTGACACATCCATTACTTCACATAGTTACTTTCTGTGTGTGTGGTAAGAACATTTAAGATCTACTCTCTTAGCATCTTTCAAGTATACTGTACAGTCTTGTTAACTAATCACCACGCTGTACATTACATCCTCAGGACTTATGCATCTTATAGCTGGGAGTCTATATCCTTTAACCAACATCTCTCCCTTTCCCTCACCCCTCAGTCCCTGACAACCACCATTCTACTCTTGGTTTCTATGAATTTGGTTATTTTACATAACTGAGATCACTCAGTATTTGTCTTTCTCTGCCTGACTTATTTCACTTAGCTTAATGCCCTCAAGTTTCATCCTCGTTGTCCCAAATGGGCAGGATTTGCTTCCTTGTTATGGCTGAATTATATTCCATTATACATATATACACCACATCTTTATCCATGCATCTATGAATGGACACTTAGGTTGTTTCCATGTCTTGGCTATTGTGAATAGTGCTGTAATGAACACGGGAGGGCAGATATCTCTTCAAGATACTGGTTTCATTTCCTCTGGATACATACCCAGAAGTGAGATTGCCAGATCATATGGTAGTTCTATTTTTAATTTTTTGTTTGAGGAACCTCCCTACTGCACCAATTTACATTCCCACCAGCAGTGCACAAGGGTTCCCTTTTCTCCACACCCTCACAACACTTATCTCTTGTCTTTTTGATGAAGCCATTCTAACAGGTGTGGGTGACATCTCATTGTGGTTTTGATTTGCATTCTCCTGATGATCAGTGATGTCAAGCACCTTTTCATGTACCTGTTGGCCATTTGTATGTCTTCTTTGGAAAAACGTCTACTCAGGTCCTTTTCCTGTTTGTGTGTGTCTGTTTTTGTGTGTCCATCTCTGCAGATACGTTGTTCTCTCCCGTGTGTCCTGCTCTGTCTGTGTCTCTGGGTCTGTCTATGTATTTTTCCCTGTCTCTTTGTCACTATGTATGTCCGTGTATTTCACGCAGATGGTTATCTGTCTTTCTTTATCTGTGCCGGTCTATGCCAGCCTGTGTGTTTCCCTCTCAGCCCGTATGTCCACTAAGACAGAATGCTTAGTCATCCTCACAGCTGAATAGGGACAAAACCCTTCAGAGATTGGGCTGGGAAAAAGAGGCCATAGCCAGGCATGCAGATAAAGATAATATATCACACCTGAATGTTTAGAACTCAACAAGAATTTAAGCACTGAATAGCCAAACCTGTGAGATGCAGTCAAACAGTTCTCAGAGGGAAGTGTGAGCCTTCACATGCACTTATTAGGAAATGAGAAAAGTCCAAAACAAATAGCACATCAGCTTCAGCTGAAGAAAGAAAGAATGGAAGGGGCTCTCGGAGACTGAGTTCAGCTTCCCAGATAGGGAAACTGCGGCCAAGAAAAGTTAAGCCACTTGCCCAAGTTCACAAAGCAGAGCAGTCACAGAAGAGCTGGGATTCAGAACCAGGTTTAGTCCCTCCCAGACCATTGTTCAAAGACTGTGGAGACTTTTGGCATCACTTGCTTTTGAATTCTTTTTTTTTAATTATTTTACTAAAAAAAAATATGTCATGAATATAAGACAAGTGTTTTTTTGTTCTCTTCACTGAGCTTCCTGGTTGCTCAAATTTATTATAAATAGTACCTCTTGCTCAAAGAGTTGTCCCCATCTCCCAGGACAGACTGGCGCCTTACAAACTTGACCCTTGATTCCTAGATTGGGGGAAGTGGGGACTCAGCCTCAGAGACTCTTGGGTACCCACTCCCCAAAAGCAGGACTCAGGGGAAAGAAAAACTAGGTAGAAGCAGGGTCGAGAAGGTGGTGGGCAGCCCACCTTCTGTCCTCCCCCTGCCAGGAAGCAATTTTGCAATCCTGACCCCTCCCTTTCCCCTGCCTGGCTCAGGTCCAGCCCCTAACGGGAACAGGATGTGGGTGGAGACTTCCCCATGGCTGGTGCCCCTGTCCCCAGCCCAGGCAGGTATAAGGCCACCTTGCCAGACCAAGGGAACCTGGATGGAAAAGAGAGAGGCCGCCATGTCCTCTTGGAGCCCAGAGCGAAAACAGAGGTAGGTCCCCACCCCGCCCACCCTGGGCAGGCCCGGACACCAGACAGTGCAGAGATACATGGACATTCCGTCTGACCCACTGAAGTCACAGGGCCAGACGTAGGCCTGCAGGCTGGAACAGACTGACACTCAGGCTCCATCTATGGACAGACTCATTCCCATACACACACTCCCTGCAGAAGGCCCAGGTGGTCCAGGGGCTGTAGTAACCAAGGATGTTCAGGTGGTCTCTAGGGCTGCTGGGCTAGGGCATTACTGCTGGAGGGACCGGGAGGAACAGAAGCCCCAGCCCTTGAAGGGTTCCAGTACCAACTGTAAATCTCATCATCCCAAAACCAAATGCCTGCCTCCAGACCTGTACAAGGCAGGATGCACTTTTCATGCTCAGAGTCCCATGTGTATCTGGAGTCCAGAACTTTGGAGCAAGATGGGGCTGGGCACAGATAACCTAGACAGGGCTAGACAGAAAGAGGAGCAGATGGGGAAACTGAGAATTCTGCTTGGGAGGGTCAGAGAAAGCTTTGTGGAAAGGAGGCCATTGGAGCTGGGGTTTTGCAGGATGAGTAAGAGTTCATAGGCTCTGCCTTCAAAACATGGAGCCAGGGAGACAAGAAATGACCCAGAAAACAAGTGAGAGCAGAAGAAATTAGCAAGTTGGACTGCAAATAATTAATAGTCCATTGGGGCTGGGCTGACAATGGGGAAGGGTAGTATGTAGGGGTCAGACTAAGAAACTCAGGTTTCACAGAATTCTTCCTGGAACAGGAGCTACTTCTGGCAGCTGGGGGTGGGGGGGCGGGGGTTGAGGGTGTAAGCCAGGAGAGGGGAAGGAGGGGACTACTACACTAGTCCAGGCCAGCAATGAGGTGGCATGGTCCAGGGTGGTAAAGTAGAGGTGGGAAGAAGCAGGCAGATTCTGGGTATCTTTTCACTTTGCTGGGTATATAATATTATTTGGACTTATTAAGCACTTTCTGTCATTGCCTGCAGCCCAGTAGGCTGGGACTCCCATCTTTCTAGAATCCTCTTCCTGCTGCTGTTATTTGTGGTCTCAGCCCAGGGGGTCACCTCAAAGCCAGACACCTGCCTGGTGTCCCACTCGGGTAACGGCAGCTCCATCTCCTGCCAACCACCTGCTGGACTCCCCCACTACATCCCAGCTGACACTGTCTACCTGGCCGTGGAGTTCTTCAACCTGAGTCAGTTGCCTGCCAACACCCTCCAGGGCATCCCTAACCTCCAGGAACTGCACCTTTCCAGCAACCAGCTGGAGGACCTCTCCGCCAAGTTCCTGCTGCCTGTGCCTCAGCTAAAGGTGCTTGATCTGACCCGCAACGCCCTGACCCGGCTGCCTCCTGGCCTCTTCCAGGTCTCAGCTGCCCTTCACACCCTGGTGCTGAAGGAAAACCAGCTGAAAGTTCTGGAGGCCTCATGGCTGCACAGCCTGAAAGCCCTGCGGCATCTGGACCTATCCGGGAACCAGCTCCAGACGCTGCCCCCTGGGCTGCTGGCCAGTTTCACCGACCTGCTCATCCTTGACCTTGGCAATAACCAGCTGGAGACTTTGCCCCCTGACCTTCTGAGCGGCCCCTTGAGGTTGGAACGGCTGCACCTCGAGGGTAATAGGTTGCAGGAGCTCGGAAAGGGCCTTCTGGTGCACCAGCCAAAACTGCGCTACCTATTCCTGAACGACAACAGGCTGGCCACGGTGGCAGCCGGTGCCTTCCGAGGTCTGCAGAAGCTGGACATGCTGGACCTCTCCAACAACTTGCTGACCACCGTGCCTGAGGGGCTCTGGATGTCCTTGGGGAAGGCTGCCGGGAACATGAAGGACGGCTTTGACCTCTCAGGTAATCCTTGGATCTGCGACCGGAAACTGGACGACCTCTTTGAGTGGCTGGTGGCCAATGAAGACAAGATGTTCTTCAGCAATGACACACGCTGTGCCGGCCCTAAAGCCCTGAAGGGCCAAATGCTCCTAGTGGTGGCCAGGTCCCCTTGAAGGCTGGGGGCGGGGTGGGGAGGCAAGGCTTGGCAGGACGCCGCACCCCACTTAGCAAATAATCCCACCTTCTAAGGGTGAGGCTGGGCTTCTCATAGTTGCCGGGACCTGTTTCGCCCATGTTGCCCCAAACACACCTTGGGCTCTTCCTGCTTCCTTGCCTCTGCTCAAGCTGTATCCTCTTCCAGAAATCTCTTTCCCCTATTTCCCGGGTCTCTTGGTCTCTGGCTTCTCCAACCTGTCCTGGCCACACTGAGGTTGGCTCAATCTGGCTCTGTCTCCCCCAGTTTCAGGGGTTCTCTGAGTGCAGGGCCTGGGGCTGGGTTCCCTCTTACTCAGCATCACTCGGTTTGAGGTCAGACTGGAAGGGGTTAATAAATAACTGTTGAACAGAATTGGATGTATTTGCTGTGTTCCTTGCATTCTCCCAAGGCGAATTCCCAGGTGTCCAGAATGAAGTAGAAGGAAAGGAGAGGCATGCCATGAAATCCCAAATCGATAGCAGTTGGGATCTGATGGCTGTCTGCTCCTCCCCCTTTCCCCATCCTTGGATTTAACTGGTAATAAAACCCTGACCATTGCCCAAGGTGTCGTTTTACCAGTGGATTCCTTCCAGAGCTTGTGTCCTGGGGAAGGTTTAAATTAAACCAGATTGCTTCAGGGCTCCAAACAATTTTTCATGCTGGCCTGTGATAACCAGGGGAGCAGCTGCCCAGGACAAGCATGGGCAGGCTGGATGGGGCTGAACAGCTGGGCAGAGGCCCTGGGGGCTGTGTTTTCACAGCTCCAGAACCTCAGGGCCACCTTCTAACCCAATGTTGGGCATGGTGGGGGTCGAGGTCAGACTGGGGGGACCCTGGGATGTTTGGGGCATGCTCGGTTTTTGCAGCTCCCTGGAAGGAGGGTCATGCCCACGTTGGTGGTCATTCCAGGTGTGGTGATGAAAGCCAGGGTTCTGCAGTCTGGCAGAGCTGTGTTTGAATCAGATTCCTCAATCGCTAGGCAACCCAGGGCAAGTAGTTTAAGTATTTTGATACTCACTTTGCTCATCTGTAAAATGGGGATCCAAGTGAATGGGCCGGCCTGTCTTCCGGCTTAGTTAAGCGGCAGGTTTTAAAAAGTAAAAAGAAAGACCATGAGGACTTGCCCAAGGTCACTGGGCGAAGCGGTGGGGGGCTGTGATCGCTCTCCATCGTCTCTGCGGCAACAGCAGTGAGGGTGACAGGTGGTCAAACTTAGCCAAGGATAGTAACTCAATCCTTGGCATAGAGCGTCCCCAAGTTGCTATGGCAACCGCGGGGTGCTCGGGGAGCCCCTGGGTAGGGCGAGGGGCCCCGGAGCCCCGCCCCGGACACGCCCCCTCAGGCCTCTCCCTATTGGTCGGTCCCCGAAGGTCCCGCCTCCAAGTCACTATAAGCGGGGCGGGGAAGGCTGGGGTCGGAGACTGGAGTTTAAGTCTGGGGTCTGCCGCAGCACCTTGGGGCTGAAGCTGAACGCGCCCGGGTGAGTGCCTCGCGGGCGGCGTTCAGGAGTGCCCAGCAGGCCCGGGGGCGCGGTGGGTGGGTGGAGGGCGAGAGTCCAGCGGCCTGGGGAGAGGAGTGGTGTGACAGGCTGGAGCAGGTGGCTGAGACCCTTGGCCCAGTTGGCAAAAGCTCAGGACCCAGTTGGGAGAGGAGTAGGGTTCTGAGGGCGCTGGGTGCGGACGGGGGAAGAACTGCAGGCGGGGAGTCTGAGGTCGAAGTCCCGCTCTGAGTCTACTTAGCTGAGTGACCTTGGGCCCACCATGGACCTGCTGTGTGCCTTAGTTTCCATGTATATCAAACTGGACTGTGGGTTTACTGGGATTCTGCGGCAACCACCTGCACTCCCGCAGGGGGCTGCTTGCACGGTTCCATCCTGGGCCAGGGCAACAGAGATCTTCCCTAACTGCAGCGGAGGCAACAGCCCACACAGGTGAAGGCATTTGCCCAAAGTCACACAGCAGGTAATGGTCACACTCGAACTCAGGTGTCTCTCTGCCCAGAGCCTATGCTTTGAATCACTGCAGGGCCTCCACTTTGTCAGAGGTTCTCTACTATGCACCTGCTGTGTGCAGAGCCCTGTGCATGCATTGTCCCTGCCCGGGGCGCTCTGAGGTAGGCATTATCATTACCTCATTTTGCAGATGAGGAAAATGAGGCCCCAAGAGGGAAGGAGACTTGCTTGGGTCACCAAGCCCAGCCAGACAGAACCCAAGGCCTGGGTGGGAGCCGGAAGGGCTGACGTGCAGGGGCCCATCACTCTGTCCTGCTCCCAGGGTGACCCTGTTTGCAGTCGGCATGTCAGAAGACGAGGCGGCTCAGGCCCCCAGACCCAGCTTGTGGGAGCAGGACCAGCAGGTAAGGGGCTGCACCTCCCATGGAGCTCGGCACGGGAGGAGGTGGGGGGGCAGTCCCTCCTGGGACAGTTTCAGACTGGGTCCCCCTGCCCTTGCTTCAAGCACCTTACTCTGAGGGCATTTTGGAGCGTGGTTGGGGGAGGCACATTCTACCCATTTCCCAGAGGGGCGAAGTGAGGCCCAGGGAAGGGTGTGTCTCTGGGGTGTGTCTCTCCAGATACTCTCAGCCAGGTTACCTGGCCTCTGCCCAACTCTCTCCCACTCCCATCTCTGGGTCTCTACCTGTATCTCTGTTTCTGTGTCCACCATCATGGCACTCTTAACAACAACAATAATAATAGTAATCACGGCCTATACTCTGCATCATTCACTGTTCCGAGTGCTTCACATATTGTACTCCTTGAATCCCCATCACAGCCCTAGAAACCCATTTTACAGATAGGGAGACTGAGGCACAGAGCAGTTCACGCACTTGCCCAAGCTCACACAGCTTGGAAGTGGAGAACCAGAACTGAACGCAGGTGGTCTTGCTCCAGAGGCTGTGCCCTTAATGACCAGACACTAATGGCTCTTCCCTCAAGGAGACTGAGTCTTTCAGAACCGGTCCCGCTCTGTATATGCTGTTGACAACAGGAGCTCTAGGCGCACCTCGGTGTGGGTGTCCATTGCCTGCATGCAGCTGCGCTCAATATACTTCCCCCCCACCCCTCTCACCTGCCCCTCGTCCCAGCCCAGAGAGGGTGAGTGGGCTCTCTAGCATGTGGCTGAGCACCCCCTCCACCTGGGACCCCTCTGATGCCACCCCTTCCTGCAGAACGTGGTGCAGCGTGTGGCGGCCCTGCCCCTGGTCAGGGCCACATGCACTGCAGTCTCCGATGCTTACAGCGCCGCCAAGGACAGGCACCCGCTGCTGGGCTCCGCCTGCCGCCTGGCTGAGCACTGCATGTGTGGCCTGACCACGCGTGCCCTGGACCACGCCCAGCCGCTGCTCAGCCACCTGCAGCCCCAGCGTGAGTCCCCCTGGCCAGAGTCCTGTGTCCTGTGGTTTGTCCCACTGCCCCACCCTCTCATGCTCCACCTGCATGACAGGTGCTGCAGTGGACCCCCTGAGACGGGTGTCCCTCTGCAGTCTCACCTATGCTGTGTGCCTTTACTCTGTCCACCTGCCTGTCCCCCATCCACCTGTGTCATCCCCTCTCTTGGTCCTTCTGCCTGTGCCATCTCACCCTCCATTCTCTGCCTGTCCTGTCCCCCATTCTACCTGCATCCCTCGTGCCCTCTGTCTGCTTATTTGTCCCTCTGTAGTTTGATCACCTGCCCGTCTGCCCTTAGCTGTTTCCTTGGGGCCCCGCTCCTTTTGTCCCCATCTTGTCTGTCTCACTGTCCTCCTCCCTTTGACTAGCCTGATGTGCCTTGGGTCGCTTTGCCTGTCCAATCTCCCTCCCCTGTCTGCCCCTTCCTCCACCCGTCCTGAGCCTGTGACCAGCTCAGGGGGTCCAACCTGGCAGTGGGGTTGGGGGACAGAGAGACCCTCGGCCTCGCATCTGACCAAGGAAGGGGATCACCTGAGGGTCCCGGCCCAGGGCCTCGCCTGCCTCCTTCTCAGCCGGCTTGTGTGACCTTGAGCCTGCTCGCTGGGGCGTCTGAGCTGGACATGGGTGAGGAGTCACCTTGGTGCTGGCAGCAGCGGTGGCAGGGCAGAGATGGGAAGGGCAGAGAGGCAGGGTCCAGCCTGGTGGCTCACCCACAGGCTCAGGGTCCCGGCCCCTTGCAGGGGGCCAGCCAGGTGCCCCCTCTGTCTTTCCCTCCGTGTGTGTGTGTGTGTGTGTGTGTGTGTGTGTGTCCTTTTTTCTCTGCCTCTCCCTCCAGCATCCCCTCCCTCTATGTCCCTGTGTCCCTCTCTCCCTTGACATCTCCCCAATTCTCGCTCGCTGCCTCTCTGTCTCCAGTGGCCACAGTGAACGATCTCGCCTGCAGGGGCCTGGACAAGCTGGGGGAGAAGCTGCCCTTTCTCCAGCAACCTTCAGAGACGGTACCCAGCACCACCAGATTGTGGGGAAGCTGTAGGGGGTGGAGGTGGCAGCGAGAAACGCAGCCTGAACACCTGGGCCAGCTGGACTCCAGGACCCAGTCAGGTTTTGGTCAACTGGAACAAAACAGCAGCCAGATGAAAATAATTCACACTTGTGTTTACTGAGCACATAATATGTGCCAGCTGGTGCTGGGAATCCCTTCAGCAACCCCGTGAGGAAGATTTGATTTTCCTCCATTTTATGAGGGGAAATTGTGGCCCAGAGCCAAACAGGGGCCAGGGGTCCTTGCCTCGCAGCCCCAGGGAGTTGGGGGCAGGGGAAGGGAGCCGGAGACCTACAGCAACTGGAGCTGGGCCCCTTCCGCCAGGTGGTGACCTCGGCCAAGGACGCGGTGGCCAGTGGCGTGACAGGCATGGTAGGCCTGGCTCGGCAAGGCCGCCGCTGGAGTGTGGAGCTGAAACGATCCATGAGCCACGCCGTGGACGTAGTGCTGGGCAAGTCAGAGGAGCTGGTGGACCACTTTCTGCCCATGACTGAGGAGGAGCTTGGTAAGGCCAGAGCCCTCCCCGCTCGCCCCTGAATCCTCCTGCCCATCCCTGGAGGTTATGGATCAGAGAGGTTCCGGCCTCACCCAAGGCCACATAGCAGATCAGTAGGGAACATGGAGCTCCAGCCCAGGCCTGACCTCCCCCAACCCGCATCCTACTAGAAACCTGACTGCCCAGAGCCCCGAGAGTATATGGAGCTTATAGACTTGAGGGCCACGGCCTCCAGCTGGTGGCCCTCCATACTGTAGTAATTGGCCTGTGTAATGCCTTTAAAATGGTTTAATTCATCACATGCACTTAAAAATCAGGTTTTGCCCTACAAATCCTGATTTCTAACTTGCCTTGGAAAATCAGATATTTGGGTTGAATGGCGTCCTCCCCTTTACATGGTTCCCTTGAACCCCACCATTCTCCAGTGTTCTGCATCTAGTCTGTTGACCCTGGAGACAATCTGACTTCCAAACCCTGCTTTATGGCACTGGAGGAACATGGGGCGTGCCCCCTCCTTCGCAGAAAGGCTGTGAGCCATTTTTGAAGCACCTTCTGTGGGCCAAACACTTGTAAGCAACTCTTTCATTATTATAAGCTCCATTCACAGGTGAGAAAAATCGAGGTAGAGAGACCCGGGGTTCGCACCGAGGCAGTCAGTAAAGTGGTTACGAGTGCCTAGGTTCGAATCCCGGGTCGGCCTCTTGCACCCCGTGGGACTTCACCTCTCTTTACCTTGGGTTTCCTCATCTGTAAATAGAGCTAATAATAGTGCCTACATCGTAGGGCTTGGGGACGGTCGCATGAATTGATATTGTAGAGGGGAAATATACAAGCTGTGGGAGCCCATGGGCGTGTCCACCCAGAAGCGGAGGGCGTGGCCACGCTGACTCCCCTCCCCATCCCGTCCTCCAGCGGCGCTGGCAGCGGAGGTTGAGGGCCCGGAAGTGGGCTCCGTGGAAGAGCAGCGGAGACATCAGGGCTACTTTGTACGCCTGGGTTCCCTGTCGGCACGGCTCCGCCACCTGGCATACGAGCACTCTCTGGGGAAACTGAGGCGGAGGAAACACCACGCCCAGGACACGCTGGCCCAGTTGCAGGAGACTCTGGAGCTGGTGAGAGCCCTCTGCCTGCCCCCCTTTCCCACCCCGTGATGCCGGCCAGCATGCGTGGATTGAGTGCCCGCGGACTACCTGGTCCCCTGCTAGTCTGAAAGGGGGAGGCGGAACCGTGTATGTGCAGGGCTGGGGCAGAGGAGGGACCCGGGGCTGGAGGCATTCAGTGGGGTCAAGGCTCAGCCTGGGGAGGCAGGAAGAGGTTTTGTGGAGGAGGGGAAGTTATAGGCCGTTAAGATAGATGGGAAGAGAGTGAAGGTACCTCTTCCCGGGCTCTCCCATCACCAATCACGATCTTCCCAGCCTTTAGGTTCTAGCTGATAACCCAGCTTCTTACCCCGTTGTGCATCGCTCCCTGCTCCAAAGGAACATAACAGCTCCTGTTTTCTGGGTCTGATGAGCTCAGACGCCCCTAACCTGCTCCTGCTGCATCCCTCGCCCCATCTCAACTGATGACAGACCTGTCCTTCCAGGGCCTCAGGCCAAAACCTGGGGGTCACCCTCAACTTCCCTCTCCTTCTCTCCCACATCCGACATATCAGCCGGTACTGTTGGCTCTGCCTTCAAAGTCCACCCAGAACCCGCCCACATCTCCTGCTTCCTCTTGCTCCACCTGGGTCCAGCCCCCATGATTACTCAACCTGGTCCTGGTTTCTCATCCTGGAGCCCACAGTCTGTCCTTCCTGAAGCAGCCACCAGAGGGCACCTATGAGCACTGGAGTGGGCTAATTTCACCGAGCAGCGTGTTCTCAAGGTTCATCCATGTTGTAGCGTGTTTCAGAATTTCCTTCCTTTTTAAGGCTGAATAACAGTCATCCCTCTGTATCTGCGAGGGATTGGTTCCAGGACCCCCCACGGATACCGAAATCCGAGGATGCTCAAGTCACTTCTGTAAAATGGCACAGTTCTGCATCCACAGAGTCAACCAACTGCGAATCTTGGTTGAATCCACAGATGCAGAGCCCGCGGATACGGAGGGAAGACTGTGTGGATCACAGTTTATTTCTATTAATCTTCTAATACCTGCCCTGTCCTGGGCACTGAAGGCCCAGTGGCCCCCTCAGGACACTCACAGTCCAGTAGGGGGACTAGGGTCATGATGGGAGAGCATGCTGGGTTCTGTGGGACCTGGAGGAGGGATCCACCCAGCCAGGAGCCGGGGAAGGGAGGCTTCTTGGAGTGGGTGACGTCTACAGTGAGACTTGAACTGAAATGAACCAGGCAGCGGGATGGGATGGAGAGGAGTGTTCCTAGCAGAGGCACAAGCATGGGCAAAACCTGGCAGTGAGTCTGAGTTTCAGGGGAACCACAGGTCTCAGGTCTGGCCATGGGCAGGGGAGAAAATGGGCAGATCGACCAGGCTGGATCAGTAGGTGCGGAAGGTTTGCATACAGTGGATGTTCCGTAAGTGCCTATTGAGGCCAAATCCACGCTAGGGTCCTGGTTCCCCCAACACTCCAAATCCTCCAGTTCTGACTAATATGGTCCCCGTCCCCACAGATTGACCACATGCAGTGCGGGGTGACGCCCATCACCCCAGCCCACCCAGGGAAGGTGCATGAGCTGTGGGAGGGCTGGAGCCAGCACTCCCCAGAGAACGGCTGCCGCAGTCAGGTAAGATGGCGTGGAGGAGGTGTGTTGGGGGGGGCGTGGGAGGGGTTCTGGATCTGCCAGGGGTTGCCAGAGGCGGGGCTCCAGCCAGCTCCAACCAAGTACTGAGGTCAGCTGGTTGGAGAGTCCGTAGGGAAACTGAGGCAGGGCGGGGGTCCTGTTGGGGGTCCATCCGGGACACCCAGGCCCCTCCCTTCTCCCCCCGCCACCCGCTCCCCCGCAGGCAGAGCTGGAGACCCTGGTGCTGTCCCGCAGCCTGATGCGGGAGCTGCAGAGCACCGTGGATGCGCTGGAGACCAGCGTGCGGGGCCTGCCCCCCAGCGCCCAGGAGAAGGTGACCGAGGTGCGGCGCAGCGTGGACGCCCTGCAGGCCGCCTTCACCGACGCCAGCTGCTTCGAGGACGTGCCAGCGGCCGTGCTGGCCGAGGGCCGGGGCAGCGTGGCCCGGGCCTACACGTGCGTGGAGGAGCTGCTGGAGCTGGTGGTGCAAGCCGTGCCCCTGCCCTGGCTGGTCGGGCCCTTCGCGCCCATCCTCGTGGAGCGGCCCGGGCCCCCGCCCGACCTGGAGGCCCTGGTGGATGAGGTCGTGGGGGGTCCTGACCCCCGCTGGGCACACCTGAACTGGCCGGCCCAGCAGAGAGCCTGGCAAGCCCAGTATGGGGACGGGATGGGCCTCCCCGGGGACATTCCCGAGGAGGAGCCTGAGCCCCCCAGCCGCCGCAAGTACACCCTGATGCCAGAACTGGACTTCTGACCCGATGGGGCCATGGGGCCGCGAAGGCAGCTGGAGGCTGTTCTGCACCCCGAGATCCCTGCTGCCCCCTAGCAGCCATGCATCAGCATTACTAGCCGATGCCTTGGCCTTGGCCCAGGCACAGAGTAGGGGGCTGGGGACCTAACTCTGAATCCTAGACCAGCTTCACTGATATTAGACCATCCCCAGTCTTCCCCTTGGACATATGAGGACTTGAACCTAATTCAGGTCTGACTAGCCCCAAGCTGCATTCACTGGCTGTGGTCCCGCATTGCCCCACCCCAAGAAGCTGATCAAAACTCCCCAGAGAGTCGCATGTTTTGCCCAGATAGAAGCACACGCTTCTGTTTGGGGTTTTGAAAAGTGAGTGTCCCCTTCCTCCCCCAGCTTGGCTATCCCGGACTGAGGGGTGCCCAAAGATGCTTCAACAGCTGGACCTGCCACACCCACTTGCTTTGCTGTTTGGGGTTTTGCTTTCCAGAATAAAGGTGCTTCGTGTTGTCCAAAGGCCAGTGGCCTCTGTTCCAGCCGAGGTGGGTCTCAGTGGCGGGGTGCTGGGGGCCTCAGAGGTGTGCGACTGTATGGCACAAGCCAGGGTTCGAAATTTGAAAGGAGTGATGCGTCCCTGACCAACTTGACATCTTGTCTGGAGTTCCACCGTTAGTGCCCCACCCACCCGGGTTAAGCATTCAGATGTAGTTTCCTGGAATGGAAGCTGTTCCCACTTTAATGAATTTCTTGGAAACTGCAAAGGATCAAGAGGAGGGGGCTGAGAGGGAGCAGCCCCTCCTATGCCCTCCTCACTGGACCTGTAGGAGCTGAGCTTGCTGTGGCTTCTCTGGCTGCACTGGTCAGGATGGGGGACACAAACGCAGGGTAAGGGGCACAGGCCAGTCTCGTGGGGGCACCCTGTCCTCTGACCGTGTTCTCGGCTGTCCCTTAAACTCCCCTGTGGCCAGGCAGGGTGTTGAGAAAGCACAGTCTGATGTGGTGAGGTCAGGGTGTTCCCTGGCTTCCTTGGGACCTGGTCCAGGGGTGGCTCTGAGAGTCCCAACCACTTCCCACCAGTTAGATTCACTTCCCTGCCCCTCCTCGGGAATGTCTGTGGCTCCCTTTGCCCTTAGACCAAACATCCACGCTCCTCACCCTGGCATTTGAGGACTTCTGGTTTCATCCTTGGGCTGACAGAGACACTGCTGCAGTCCCACTGAATTGTGCACATTCCCCCACCTCAGGGCCTTTGTTCAGGCTGTGCCTGGAATGCCTCCCCCCTCCCCCCATCTCTCAGCTACATCTCATCCATCCTTAAGTCCAGCCCCAATGACACCTCCTCCAGGAAGTCTTCCCTGACTGTCCCCTGGTGGGATAGCTCCAACCCTCTGCAGCCCACCTTCTTGGGGCTCCAAGTGCTTTCTACCTGGACATAAACCACAGGCAGCCTTGCCTTCTCTTCCCTCACAAGGCTGGGGGCTCCTGGAGGGCCAGGCTTGGTGAGGATGAGCCGAATGACACACAGAAGGGGCAGGTGACAGAGGGATCGGCTCAGGCAAAGGCATGGCAGTGGAGAATCAGTTTGACCAGCACTGAGGGGAGGGGAAGAGGGTGAGGGAAGTG
>NW_006787698.1:773387-795332 GCF_000442215.2 Lipotes vexillifer | reverse complement strand
AGAGTGTGAGGTAAGTCCTGGAATGTGGGGGGAGGGAGCAGTAGTTAAGGCCCTGAGGTTGAGTCCCTGCCTTGCCTACACACGGATGGGTAAGCAACTGCTCCTCTCCAGACCTGTTTTCTCCTCTGTGAAAGAGGTATGAAAGTAGGAGTAAGGTAGCAGCCCTCAATCCTAGTAGGCCGTTCACCTGTGGAAGCTATCGTTTATTCACTCATTCGTTGGTTCATTTAACAAATAGTTATTAAATAACGCCTGCTGTGTGCCAGGCAGTCTTGCACCCTGCGGGCACGGCAGTGAGGAAAATGCAGAAAAATTCTGCCCTCTGGGAGGGACAGACCATAAACAAGAAAAATATGTAAGTTATTTGTCTTAGTAGGTGATGAAAAATAAAAGCTGGAGGACGGGGAGTGTGCAGGGGCACAAGGAGGGCGATATTTTTTAAAATAGGAGAGGAGGGGTCCAGGAAGACCTTTCTGAAAAGGTGACATATGTGCAAAGATGGACGAGCATTCCTCACAAAGGGCAGCTGGTGCAAAGGTCTTGGGACAGGACCGGGCCTGGCGTGTTGGAGGAACAGCCAGGAGGCCCGTGTGTCTGGAGCAGAGTGAGCGAGGGGGAGAGAGGGAGGAGGGGAGGGCAGGGAGGGGACAGGGAGGGTGTTGTGGGCCACAGGAAGGACTTGGGCTTTTACCCTGAGGGAGGTGGGAGCCCTGGAGGGCTGTGGGCAGAGGAAGGAAGGGACCTGACTCGGTGTTTATGATCATTTTTGTTATTTTTGGTAGGTTTCTCCCCCTTCGCTATGCTGTGGCAGCCCTGCGGGGAGGAGAGAGGCACACCCTGGGTTTCCCACCCCCCTTTGCCACCACCTTTGGGAAGTATTGGCTGAGGAGCTTGGGAGACACCCCTGTTTTGTTCCCCAACTGTTTGGCAAACACAGTGATGGCTCCAAGGAAACGACCTGGGGGTCATCAGGCCCAGTGGCTGGACCTTCCCTCCTCCCAGCTTAGCACCCAGAGCCATCAACTGGACACAGCTGGGATCCCTGTCCCAGGGGTGGGCAGGGGGCATTCAAGGAGGGCGTAGAAGTCATTTCTCTGCCTGCACACCCACCCACAGACAGCCTGCTGGCATATAGGCTCTGGATCTGGGTTCGAATCCTGTCTCTGCCACTTCCCAGCTCTGTGGCCTCAGGTACAGGATGCCTCTTCCAGGAATCCACCCTCAGTTGGCCCAAGCCCACCAGGCCTGGATCTCACTTCTAGGGCACCTCCAGTTCTGTTGGTGTCCTGTCTTGGTCTGTATTTAGGCCCTTTCTCAAGGGAAGTCCCTTCTGGAGAGTGACACGTTCCCTCACTGCTCAGGGCAGACCCTGCTCCTCTCTTTCTGCCTGGACAATGCTAAGCTGATGTTTGTTGAGAACCTGCTAGGTACCGGGCACTGGGGTTAACAGGTTACATGCGTGACCTCATTTCACGCTTACAACTACCCTATGAGTTGGTCCGTTTAGCCGAACATTTATTAAATTGCCAAGTATCGTTCTATTGCAGGGGACACAGCAGTGAACAAAAGACAGGCCTGGTGGAGGTGAGGGAAGAAGCTGTGTGGGTGTCTGGGGAAGATGCTCCAGGCAGAGGGAATAACAGGTGCAAAGGTCCTGGGGCAGGGCCATGCCTGGAGATTTGGAGGAACAGAGAGGAGGCCTGTGTGGCTGAGGCATGGTGAGTGAGGGGGGCAGAGAGGGAGGGAGATGAGGGCAGGGAGGAAGTAAGACCTTGTGGGCCACGGTGAGGAGTCTGGAGGGGGCAACTGAAGCACAAGGATGGTAACTGGCCAAGGTGGCCCAGCAGAGCGACTTGAACCATGCCCATCACACAGATGGAAATCAGAGGCCGAGGGTGTGCAGGCTGTGCCTTGAGGGTACAGGACCGCCCATGAATCACTCAGCCTGGTGGGGGTGGGTGCCATGGGCAGAGGCTGCCCAGTGCTGAGAGCAGGGGAAAGGTGCTGGGCCCGGGGCCCACGCTGGAGCGGGCAGGCACGTGACTATCCAGGGCCCTCCCTTGGCCCAGTGGCTGCCTGCCTCTGCCGGCCAGGCCTGCACCACCCCAGACCCTATAAGGCCTGGGAGCTGAGAGCAGAGCTGTGCTGCCTGTCACTCCGGGGGACCCTCACACGGTTCAGGTGAGCAATACCAGGGTGAGGCTGGCCTCTGGGCCGGTATCGGGGGACTGCTCAGGGCTATGGGTGTGGGGCAGGAGGCCCGGGACCCGCCGTTCATGCCCCCTCTCTGCCCTTCCAGCTGCTTAGAGGATTACCATGTCTGCTCAAGATGAAGGAGGCCGGGATCCCCCCGAACCCAAGGGCAAGGTGAGGGCAGGCGTGGGAGGGAAAGATCACAGCTGGGGCCTGGAGAGACCCCAGAACCTTGGGAATGTGACCTCCACAGTCCTGGGGTCTGGAGGGGCTTCCCGGGGGGGCGGTGTTGGGGAGGGAGGGCTCTGAAGGCCACAGTGCCAATCTTCCCTCCGGTCCCAAGCTGGAGGGTGGGGGGTGGGAGGATGCACTCAAGCCTCAGTTCTTTCCTTGCTGTGTGACCCTGTGCCAGCCTCGGCCCCTCTCTGAGCCTCAGTTTCCCCAGCTGAGAAATGTGGGCCACGGAAGGAAAAGGAGAGACCCAGAGGATGAACTTTTTCTCTGTCTGTGGGAGGCAGGCTGAACCTGCCCATTGCACAGGCGAGGAGACTGAGGCTCAGAGTGGCTGAGGTCATCCAGGAGCAAGGCCTGAGGCGGTTTGGGAACCCAGGGCTCTCTGATGCTCCCCTCACCCCACCCCCACCACGGCCTGGCTCTGCTCATGCTGCCCCCCCACCCCATGTAGACCCTGGGCAGCTTCTTTGGGTCCCTGCCTGGCTTCAGTTCTGCCCAGAACCCGGTGGCCCACGCCCACAGCTCAGCAAGAGAGGCCCAGCCGGTCGCCCATCCCACAGGTGCTCCAGCCGCCGAGACTGCCCAGCCCCAGGCTGAGGGTGAGTGGACAGCTCCATGGAGGCGGGAGCTCTGGAGATGGACCCCTGCAGGGACTTCTGCCCATCTTGGGGGTGCTTCATAGGTGCCTGCGTCACCTCAACAGACCCCACACAGCTGGCGTGCTCATTTAGCGCCAGATGGGGACCTGAGGCATAAATATGAGTGGCCTAAGGGGGCACAGCCAGCAACGCCCCCCACATTCTCAACCCCCCCGTCCACCTTCCATCACCCTGTTTCTGACGCCCTGTGGACCAGGGGCTGGGCATTCTGCATGTCTAAGCTCATCAAAGATTTTGATCCTGGTTCCAGAGAGGGGCAGCAGCTTCCCTGGCGTCACACAGCCTGCTCAGCTGGGGTGCTCGGGGCAGCCCTAGCCCCAAGTCCTGAAGGGGGGCTGGTGCAGGGGAGCCCAGGCTAGGGCGGCCGCTCTGGGCCCGGAGCCGGAGGCAGCTGACTTTTGCTCCACATACCCAGGCCTGGCAGGCGGCTGCCAGCTGTGGTGGAGTGGGGCGGGGCGGGGCCCTGAGTCCTCTCCCTGCATCATCCTGGGTGGGCGTCCAGCACCAGGACCAGGACCCAGGCAGAGAAAACTCTAGAGAACCCCTGCTCCAGGAGACTGCTCCTGGGGGTTGAGGGAGCCAGACCCATGGCCGTGGATGTCACCTTCTGCCGTCCCTGGCAGGGCAGCTGGGACATTCCTGACCTTTTGGGCTGTGCCCACTGATTGTGCAATGGGCTTCAGGGTGGCTGATGCCAGCGCATATCCCTCCCTGGGTTGCCTGATTGGCTCTTGTCCCCACAGTGGCCACCGACCCGGAGCAGACAACCAGGGGCGTTGAGAAGACGCTGCCGCTTTCAGACAGGGTGAGAGGGGCTGGCAGAGCCTGGTCTGGTCTGATGGCCTCCACCTCCCCTTGGGCACCTCCTCCTGGGATGTTTCAGTTCCTGCCGTCTGCGGGTTGTCACAGGCCAAGAAGCAAGGCAGACACCCCTGTGGGATTCCAGGCCAGTCTTCCCCTCTGAGCCTCTGTTTCTACATCTGTGAAATGGGTGCAGTACTGCCTTACTGCCTGGCACCATGAGGCTCCATCCGGTCTACAGACACCCCCCACCCCCACTCCAGTTCTGTGCCTAGCACATTTCGACCCAAACAGTGGGCACCCTGTGTCAGGCTCTGGGCTCAGTGTTTACATGTGCTGCTTAATAGTTAACCCTCCCAACCGTCCTGCGAGGAAGGGAGCACTAGTACCCCACACAAAAGCTGAAGCACAGAGAAGCCAAGCCACTTGCCGAAGGTCACACAGCAAGACATTGTAGCACGGGATTTGAACCTTGGGCAGTCAGAGGCTGAACAGTGGCCAACGATGCATCCACCTTCGATCCTGGATGACTGGGGACTGCCCATATAACCACGTCCCCAGGGCCAGGGCAAGCGGAGTGGCTGATGTAAGACTGCTGAGGGCCATAGCAGGGTGACAGAGCCCTGATACAACCCTTCCAGCCAGCACACACCCCACACTGGAGTCTTCCTCGACTCCGCTCTGCCCTCAGCTCGGCCAGATCTGAGCATCTCGGAGGGCAAAGAACCACCAGGCTCACCCTGTGGCCCAAATTAAAATGGACCCCGGCAGCTGAGGGGCCCCCTCCCCACTTTTTCACTCCCCCTCCGCCCCTCTTCACTTGCAATAATGGAGCACCTGTTCCCTGGAAAGTGCTTCAGGCACCTTGACTCAGTTTTCTCTACCAATCTTTGAAGGAGGTGCTGTTTTTATTGTTGTTTGTTTGTTTTTTAAATGGCTGGGAGGGGATTATTTATTTATTTTTGGCTGCGTTGGGTCTTCGTTGCTGTGCATGGGCTTTCTCTAGTTGTGGCGAGCGGGGGCTACTCTTTGTGGCGGTGCACAGGCTTCTCATTTTGGTGGCTTCTCTTGTGGAGCACGGGCTCTAGGCACGCGGGCTTCAGTAGGTGTGGCTCGCAGGCTCGAGTGCAGGCTCAGTAGTTGTGGCGCAAGGCTCAGTAGTTGTAGCACACGGGCTTAGCTGCTCCATGGCATGTGGGATCTTCCCGCACCAGGGCTCGAACCCATGTTCCCTGCGTTGGCAGGCGGATTCTTAACCACTGCACCACCAGGGAAGTCCAGGAGGTGCTGTTTTAATTGCCACTCTTCAAATGAGGCTCAGAGAGGGGATGTGGCTTGCCTGAGGTAACAGAGCAAGTGTGGGAAAGAGCTGAACCCAGGTCTCTGTGGGCAAGATGCCCACTTGAGACGATGCTGGGCAGGAGGCAGGTGGTGAGAATAACATTTCAGGGCTTCTCAACTTCAGTCGTCTTGCCCATTCAGGGCCGGGTCATCCTCTGTGTGGGGCCGTCCTGGGCACTGGGGGTTGTTGAGCAGCATCCCTGACCCCACCCACTCACTCACTCAATGCCAGGAGCACCCTCTTCCGTGAAGTTGTGATTGTCAGATGTCCCCAGACATCACCCAGTGTCCCCTGGAGGGGGGGCAGGATCACCCTGGGTCACCCCTAACCTTGGGTTAAGAACCCCTGAATTGGAAATAGGAAACTGCTGGTTGAATCTGGGTGATGGCAACCCTGAGGCCATCACAGCCCTTCAGCAGTTTGGATGAACAAGAGGAAACTGCCCTCATTTTTGACTTACCAAGTTATCGACAGTTTCCTATGGCTCAAACCCAATACCTGGCCCTGTACTTTTCCAGTTATTACTTTTCTAAACAGAGATACCCATATTCCCTTCTCTTACTTGAATACGTTCATGCTAACAAGCATTTGGCCTCCTCAAATTTCTCCCCGTGATGGGGAAACCTGTCTCAAAATTGCCATAGAGATTAGGCAAGATGAAGAAAACATGTAATTCAATGGCTTGCTGAGCACAAGGCTAAGGGATATTGAGCAAGGAGGGTCCCAGAGGTGCTAGGGAAGAGCTGTCAGCAGTGGGGGATCTATTGTGTCAGGGGAACCACGTGGCGCTGTGACAGAGCTCAGTAGGCTGTATCCTGGAAGCCAGGGAGGGAGGTATGTCGGGGTGGGAGGTGAGCAGGCTGGGCCTCTGGGAGGAAGGTCCCACTCCCCAGGGCCATGTTAGGGATGAGGTGGAGATCTGGGGAAGGGTGGGGAGTGAGGTGTCTAGCACTCTCTGCTTGATCACGAATGTCCTTCCTCATCAGGCCATCTCCGGGACAAACAACCTAGTGTGGTCCAAGATGACCAGGACCAAGGATGCCTTCTCGTCTGGGATGGCCAACGTCATGGACACAGCTAAAAGCGTGGTCCAAGGAGGCCTGGGCATGACCCAGTCCACACTCACAGGCACCAAGGATGCAGTGTCCACTGGACTCACTGGAGCAGTGAACATGGCCAAGGGCACGGTCCAGATGGGCATGGACACCACCAAGACTGTCCTGACAGGCACCAAAGATGCAGTGTCCACTGGGCTCACTGGGGCAGTGAACATGGCCAAGGGCACTGTCCAAACTGGCATGGACACCACGAAGACTGTCCTGACAGGCACCAAAGATGCAGTTTCCACTGGGCTCACTGGGGCAGTGAACATGGCCAAGGGCACTGTCCAGACTGGCATGGACACCACCAAGACCGTCCTGACAGGCACCAAAGATGCAGTGTCCACTGGACTCACAGGAGCAATGGGTGTGGCCAAGGGGGCCGTCCAGACGGGCGTGGACACCACCAAGACCGTCCTGACAGGCACCAAAGATGCAGTGTCCAGTGGGCTCACTGGGGCAGTGAACATGGCCAAGGGCACCGTCCAGACGGGCATGGACACCACCAAGACCGTCCTGACAGGCACCAAAGATGCAGTGTCCACTGGATTCACTGGGGCAGTGAACATGGCCAAGGGCACCGTCCAGATGGGCATGGACACCACCAAGACTGTCCTGACAGGCACCAAAGATGCAGTGTCCACTGGGCTCACTGGAGCAATGGGCGTGGCCAAAGGAACCGTCCAGATGGGCGTGGACACCACCAGGACTGTCCTGGCAGGCACCAAAGATGCAGTGTCCACTGGGCTAACTGGGTCAGTGAACATGGCCAAGGGCACCATCCAGACTGGCATGGACACCACCAAGACCGTCCTGACAGGCACCAAAGATGCAGTGTCCAGTGGGCTCACTGGGGCAGTGAACATGGCCAAGGGCACCGTCCAGACTGGCATGGACACCACCAAGACTGTCCTGACAGGCACCAAAGATGCAGTGTCCACTGGATTCACTGGGGCAGTGAACATGGCCAAGGGCACGGTCCAGATGGGCATGGACACCACCAAGACCGTCCTGACAGGCACCAAAGATGCAGTGTCCACTGGGCTCACTGGAGCAATGGGCGTGGCCAAAGGAACCGTCCAGATGGGCGTGGACACCACCAAGACTGTCCTGACAGGCACCAAAGATGCAGTGTCCAGTGGGCTCACTGGGGCAGTGAACATGGCCAAGGGCACTGTCCAGACTGGCATGGATACCACCAAGACCGTCCTGACAGGCTCCAAAGATGCAGTGTCCGCTGGGCTCACTGGGGCAATGGGTGTGGCCAAGGGGGCCGTCCAGATGGGCATGGACACCACCAAGACTGTCCTCACAGGTACCAAGGATGCAGTGTCCACTGGGCTCACTGGAGCAATGGGTGTGGCCAAGGGGGCCGTCCAGTCCGGTGTGGACACCACCAAGACTGTCCTGACAGGCACCAAAGATACAGTGTCCACTGGGCTCACTGGGGCAGTGAACATGGCCAAGGGCACCGTCCAGACTGGCATGGATACCACCAAGACCGTCCTCACAGGGACCAAAGATGCAATGTCCGCTGGCCTCACTGGAGCAATGGGTGTGGCCAAAGGAACCGTCCAGATGGGTGTGGACACCACCAAGACCGTCCTGACAGGCACCAAAGCTGCAGTGTCCACTGGACTCACTGGGGCAATGGGTGTGGCCAAGGGGGCCGTCCAGACGGGCGTGGACACCACCAAGACCGTCCTGACAGGCTCCAAAGATGTAGTGTCCGCTGGTCTCACTGGAGCAATGGGCGTGGCCAAGGGGGCCGTCCAGACGGGCATGGACACCACCAAGACCGTCCTGACTGGCACCAAAGATGCAATGTCCGCTGGCCTCACTGGAGCAATGGGTGTGGCCAAAGGAACCGTCCAGACGGGCGTGGACACCACCAAGACCGTCCTGACTGGCACCAAAGATGCAATGTCCGCTGGCCTCACTGGAGCAATGGGTGTGGCCAAAGGAACCGTCCAGACGGGCATGGACACCACCAAGACCGTCCTGACAGGCACCAAAGATGCAGTGTCCAGTGGGCTCACTGGGGCAGTGAACATGGCCAAGGGGACCGTCCAGATGGGCATGGACACCACCAAGACTGTCCTGACAGGCTCCAAAGATGTAGTGTCCGCTGGTCTCACTGGAGCAATGGGCATGGCCAAGGGGGCTGTCCAGACGGGCATGGACACCACCAAGACCGTCCTGACAGGCACCAAAGATGCAGTGTCCACTGGGCTCACTGGGGCAGTGAACATGGCCAAGGGGGCCGTCCAGACGGGCATGGACACCACCAAGACCGTCGTGAGAGGCACCAAAGATGCAGTGTCCACAGGGCTCACTGGGGCAGTGAACATGGCCAAGGGCACCGTCCAGACGGGCGTGGACACCACCAAGACCGTCCTGACAGGCACCAAAGATGCAGTGTCCACAGGGCTCACTGGGGCAGTGAATGTGGCTACAGGGGCTGTGCAAACTGGGCTGAATACAACCCAAAATGTTTCAGCTGGTACAAGGAACACCATCTCCAGTGGCATGGCTGGTGCCGTGAATGTGGCCAACGCTGCTGCCCAGTGGGGTCTGGACACCTCGAAGGCTGTCCTCACCAGCACCAAAGATGCCGTGTCCACTGGGCTCACCAGGGTAGGGAACGTGGCCCGAGGAGGTGTGCAGACTGGTCTCGGAACCATCCAGAACTGGTTACCTGTTTCCCAGGATGCTGCCTCAGGTGGACTCGCCACTGCTGGAGCCCCAGATGGAGAGCAAGCCATCCTGAACCCTCACGAGGCTCAGTCCCGTGGGGTCTCCAGGCCCCCGGACACTGTGTGTGCACGCCTGGGCCTTGCTGGGAAAGCCACCACCAATACCAAGGGCCTCGTGTCCGCTGAGGTGACTTTCACCCAAGAGGCCGCCCTGGGCAAGAAGGATGACGCAGGGCCTGGGGCCACCCCTTGCGGCCAGGAAGGAGCCCGGGGCTTTGCAACACTCCGGAACGCGCTGGAGGAGCTGGGGGAGATCTTCCGGCCCATGAGCGCCGAGGAGCAAGGTGAGAACAGGACAGCCTGGTCCCAGCTCCCAGGGGCCCGGTCGTCTGTACAGCACACGCCCCTGGCGCCCGAGGGGCCTCTCGGGTTGAGCGGCCCTGTTCCCTTTCAGCTCAGCTGGCTGCCTCCCAGCCCCCGCGGAGGGAGGCCACGGCCGACCAAAGCAGCTACTTTGTGCGTCTGGGCGACTTGGACCCCAGCTTCCGCCAGCGGGCTTTCGAGCACGCCCTGAGCCACCTGCAGCAAGGCCAGTTCCAGGCCCTGGACGTGCTGGCTCAGCTCGAGGACGCCTTCTGGCTGGTAAGAGCCCTCCCTTCCGCCAGTGCCTTCCTCAGCCACGCGTGGGGGACTCGACAGACACATACTGAGCATACGGCCGTCGGCCACTCAGTCACGGGTCTGCTCTCAAGGAGCTTGTATTCCAGGGAGGAAGATGGACACAAGACCCAATACTTGCCACCAGCGGGGTTGCAGAGAGGGAAACAAGACAGTCGTGCAGAGAGGGGCAGGGCAGGAGCGTGTCTGTTTGAGCCAAGTCGTGTGGAAAGTGGGGACCGCAAGGACAGACAGTGGCCTGAGAACAAGCTAGGTGTGTTCCAAGGAGCAGAAGGGCGGCCGGTGGCAGGGGAGGGTAAAGTGAAGGCGCTGACAGGGTAGGGGGAACCGATGCGATCTGGGTGGGGTTCAGTGATGCAAGGAAGGGCCCAGCGGTAGGTGACTTGAACACCACCGTGGGGACAGGCACCGAGCCAGCGGGGTCATGCTCTCGCCAGCCCCACTCACCCCTCCGCCCCAGGCTTTCTCCCCTGCAGCACCACTGACACCCGCGCTGGCTCCTTGTGGGTGCTGGGGCTGACCTGCCTGCGGTAGGAAGTTTAGTGGCATCCCGTCTGTGGCTCACGCAGACGGTGACGGACCCCCAGGTCTGAGCACCTCTAGGTTCCCAAGGTCACGGGTCATAAGTGTCGAACAGCCCCATCTACACAGGTGGCGAGGAACCCAGCCATGCTGCCTGAGTGGGGATTCCTGGGATGCGCTCAGGCATCTGTGTTTTCCGTCAGCGCCCCGGGGGTCTGTGGTGAGCCGCAATTTGAGGACCACTGCTCCAACCCAGAGGCTCTCAACAGGGTAGTCGTGCCCCCAGGGGAAACTGGGCCATGCCTGGGGATGTCTGGGGTGGTCCCCCGGGGGGGGGGGGGGGGGCCCTGGCATTGAGTGGGTGGGAGCAGGGAGGCTGCTCCACACCCCGCAGTGCCCAGGACTGGGGGCTGAGGGTTGGCCTGATGTAACAGAGGTTTTATTTTAAGGGGATCCCTCTGGCTACTGTGGGGAGGACAGGCCACCAGGGTCAAGGGCCAGAGCCAGGAAATGAGTGAGGTTTCTGCAAAAATCCTGGCCAATGCTGAGGGGGTCCTTGGGAGTAGCAACGGCAGTGGCAAGAGGCAGTTGGGTTCTGGATGTGTTTCCAAAGCAGCCCTACCAGCTTAGGTGTGAGAAGTGAGAGAGAGAAAAGACCCTATGAGGCCTCGGGGACTTTTAGCAGGGGACACCTAGAAATGCCCTGGATGGGTGGGTGGTGAACATTAAGGCTTGGTCTTGGACAGGGTAACCTGGAGATGACTAGTAGGCCCCCCGATGGAGTCGCCGGGGTTAAGAGCTGGGAGGGTGATGGAAAGTTGGAGTCAACATTTGGTCCACTTGCTGAGCTCTCAGGAGGACAAGGAAGATTAGTCAATGGGGGTGGGGGGCTCCTATGTGCTAGGGACCCAAAAAGCAAGGAGAAAAAGGTCCTGACAGAGCTCCCACCCAAGGGTGGGAGATAAACAACAAAGAAACGGTAACTCGACAGTGATAGGCCTCTGAGGAGAGACAGAGAGATGGCAGGGAGGGCCTGGGGGGGGGCCACCGTACTGGGCCAGAGGAAGCATGTTTTAGGCTGAGTGGGCAGCACGTGCAAAGGCCCTGAGGCAACAACACGCTGGACGTGCTCGAGGGACAAAAGGAAGCCAGCGTGGCCTAAGCAGAGAGCACAGCGGGATGTCAGCAGGAGGTGAGGTTGCAGGTGTCCTGAGCAGGCCACACAGGCCATGGTGAGGAACTGGATTCGGTCCAAAGGCCACTCACTGGGAGACGTGGGAGGATTTTGAGCTGGGGTGCGACATGGTGCCCCTGCCGTTCTGCTGAGCTCCCTGACAACCTCATAAGGAATTTGGATTTTTGCCTCTTTACGTGAACCATCCTGGTGCAGCTGGCCCTAAACCTTTCCACCACGCCACAGGAAAGGTAGACATGAAGCTCCAGGCCAGGCCTGGGAATGCCGCCCCCGGGGGAGTATCGGGAAGGTCCCTGCCAAGAAGGCCTCATGTCTCTGCTGGGCTCTTTCCAGATTGAGAAGGCCCAGCAGGCTCCAGACTGGCAGCTGTGCCCGGACCAGGATCTGAGCAGCCAAGCCAGCGCCCGAGAGGTGCGTACCAGGGGGCCGGTGCTCCTGCCCCTCCCCTCCAGCCCCGCTCACCTCCCTCCTTCCGCCCACAGGTGCCAGCCGCCGGGGCTCTGTCCAGGGTCTGCAGCCTTGTCCAGCAGCTCCATGTGGCCTACAGCAGCCTGGCCTCCGGCCTCCAGGGCCTCCCCGCCGAGCTCCGATGGCAGCTCAGGCAGGCGCGGCACAGCCTCTGCGAGCTCCACAGCGTTGTCTCCTCTGCCGCCTCCGTGGCGGAGCTGCCGGCTGAGCGCCTGGCCCAGAGCCGCCAGGGCGTACGCCAGGCGTGGCAGGGGCTGGAGCAGCTGCTGGAGAGCGTGCAGCACAGCCCTCCGCTCAGCTGGCTGGTGGGGCCCTTCGCCCTGCACCCCAATGGGCAGCAGCTGTAGGAGCCCCTCCCCCGCCCGAAACCAGCCCCAACCCCCGGAAGCTCCGGGCCCTGCCGGCTGGCACCCCACCTTTCTCCCTGAGCACGGCTGGCCCTTCTCCTGGCCGAGGAGCCCGGGGCGGCTAAGACCCTCGACGGCGGTGGGGGTGCCCGGGCTTTGCCTGAAGATCTCAAGCAAGCGCTTCATTTAGGAACAAGAAGGGGAGTTGTGGGCTTCTCTGGTGGCGCAGTGGTTGAGAGTCCGCCTGCCGATGCAGGGGACACGGGTTCGTGCCCCGGTCTGGGAAGATCCCACATGCCGCGGAGCGGCTGGGCCCGTGAGCCATGGCCACTGAGCCTGCGAGTCCGGAGCCTGTGCTCCGCAACGGGAGAGGTCGCAACAGTGAGAGGCCCGCATACCCCGAAAAAAAAAAAAAAAAAAAAAAAAAAAAAAGAAGGGGAGTTGTGCCTGTCATGAAGGTTCTCCACTCAGCACCCCCAGTAGGGCCCTTTTATCTTTTACCTCTGGGAGGGGGGTCTTCCACCCCAGCCTGGGCCCTCTAGCTATACCAGCTTGGCAGGCGGCCCTGCTCCTCCATCCTGGGCTCCAGGCAGCTCCGTCCTCGCTCTGAAAGCCCACGCCACTCAGCAAACAGCACATGCCAGAAGGTGCCAGAGCGCCACCATCATCCCGAGGCAGGTAGGCCCCCACCGCCTCTGCCGACCCCCGGCCTGGCCCAGGGGCTTCATGAAGGCAAAGCCGCAGCAGCCACTGACAGCTGAGAACCGGACTGTCGGGGTGGGGTGGGGTGAGTACACATCCCTTCCTGCTGCAGCCCACTCACCGGGCAGCGCCCCCTGGTCCTGGGTGATCACAAGGACCCCACAGATGATGTTCTCAGGTCCCTGGGCCCAGAGGCTGCCGATGAAGGAATAAAGGGGCTCCCTCACACGGGATGGGGCCCTAGGGAGCACATGACAAAATGTGCTCGAGGGACTTCCAGGTGGTCCGGTGGTAAGGACTCTGTGCTTTCACTGCCGAGGGTGCGGGTTGGATCCCTGGTTGGAGAACTAAGATCCCACAAACCACAAGGCACGGCCAAAAAACCGAAAACAGAAGAACGTGCTCGACACACGTTCAGGTCTCAGTCACGTGCTCCAGGCCGGAGACCAGCAGCCCCTGGACAAGGGCCCCTTCCTTCCCACCGTGCTCTCCCCGGGGCGCCCTGCGAGGTGGGCTGCACATGGGAAGGTGGGACAACAGAGGGCCGGTCCCCCTGCTCCCCGGGAGATGCTGAGGGAGCTGCTGCGTCAGAAGTCCAGTGGCCCGAGGCTTGTCAAGTCCCCACTTCCCACGCCTGCAGCCCCCCTATCTGGCCACCTCCTTGACGGAGGAAGCGAAGCGGCCCTGCTTCTCAGAAATCACCAGGTGCTCCAAGCCCCGGGACGGATGGGCCAGCTCTCCCCAGAGGGTCACCACGGCTGCCAGGGGCCACGCGGGGCCCTGTGCCACAGGAGCTGGCCGAGGCAAGACACGGGGACCAGTCTGGGAACTTCCCCAAGCCTTTCCTTCCTCACTCCCCAACACGGACGGCCATCGGAGGGGGTGACACTGGAAACAGTCGTTCACGGAAACCAAGCTCAGTGACAACCTCAAATCCAACCAAACCAGACCAAACCAAACGGGGCAGGGGGCGGGGGTGGTACGCTAGGCCCAGGGAGCAAAACCACACCATGCCTCTCTCTCAGCCGGGACAGAGGGGCTCAGCCACCGGCAGGACAAGGGACACACCTGGCTGGGCGCCGCACACACATCCCCCATCTGAATCCAAGCCGACGGGTGAGCACAGAGAAGCCCAGAGCGTGGGGTGTCACTCGGCCCCCGTCACACAGCGAGGCCTGCCCCCAACACCCACGCCCCGTGCACATCGACGACAACAGCCCTCAGCATCCCTCCTGGTACTTTTGGAAAGGCCTTGCTCACTGCCCCCGTCAGCCCTGCAGGGCCTGGAGCACCATCAGAACCAAATCCATATTCGCTGCTCACGGTGACCCTATGGCTTAAAACCCTCTGTCCCTGGAAAAACCCTCTGTCCCTGGACAGCCCCTTGACAACTGCAAACCAGCGATGCTAGAAAACCAAGCCAATAAAAGCAACTTTTTTCATTAAAAAAACCCTTTATAGTCATTTCATGTCCGTTGGAAATCACAGAAATTAGGCAGAAAAAAAACCCAGGGGGCCAAATACGAACAACACAGCGTCTCCCCAACAGTTCTCTGCTCCCTGGGTGCCGGGAAGGAGCCAGGCAGGCCTCGGGGCAGCTGCGAGTGGCGGCGGCGGGGCCCGGCCACGGGCCGCCCGGCTCAGCTGTCCTCGTCGTCCAGGGACTCCGAGTCCACCCGCAGCCTCTCTCGCTCCTGCCGCTCCTTCCCGGGCCCGTCCAGGTCGGGGCCCTCCCGCGCACTGCTGGTGGAGGACAGCACGGGCGGGCAGGGGTGAGCAGGCCCCTCACCGTCTGTCTCCTTCCTTCCACCTACAGAGACCAACAGCCCTCGCCCCCAACCTCCCCCTGCCTGCCTGCCTGCCTGCAGCCCCGGCTGCTCCCGTGATGGGTGTCAGGAGGGAGCCACCCTCCGGGAGCTCAGGCCCAGGCCAGTCGGCCCCGAGCCCCGAGCTCCCTCCGAGGGGCCTGGGGGTCAGTCAGCGTGCGGGAGACTGATGTCCCTCGGGCCCTTACCCAACCGGGAGCAGCTCAGACACCGGGCTGCCTTCTCCGGAAGTCGCCCCTGCGGCCCCAGCGACACTTACTCGTTGTGTAATGGATCTTCAGAGGAGCCGCCCCCCGGCCCCTCCTCTGAGTTCTGTCCTTCCTCCGGCTCCTTGTCCTCCATGCTCTCCCCCTTCTGGGACGTCGCCTCGCCGTTCACAGGGGCCGAGAGATCTGTGGGGAGAGGGTCGTGGGACGCTGTGGGGCAACCTGCCTGCAGAGAGCGAGCAGCGTGCGAGCACCCGCCTGTGCACCTGAATTCACCCGTGCCACCAGACATGCGGGGGCCGCGGCTGCGTGGGGCTCTTTCTCCAGCCGGCCCCTGGCCCATCCACGCGGCCTGGAGATGGGAGGGGCAGGTAAACGAACGGCCGTGGGCAACACCGGGGAAAAGCCTGCCACGGCCATGTCCAAACAGACGTGGGGAGAGACGCCCCCTCTATGCTCTCCTCCGGGCAGCCTCGGCTTCGGCGAAGCCCTCTCGGTGCTGGTCTTAAGGGCGGCTCCAAGCATCTCTCACCAGGACCGCACGACCCCGGCAGGAAGGAACGCTCTCCTGTCCCCGCAGCCACTGTCCCCGCCACAGACGCCCTTGCTCCTCTCAGCCCACCCGTGGCCCTCCCCTCCCAGACCTCTGCGACCGCCCGTCCCAGAAACGCTCGCGCACCTGGCCGCACACACACAGCCTCCTCTGCTACCTGGCTCTGAGGGTCTGGATGGAGCCTATGAGCAGCACAGGGGCGTGTGGCCCAGACACCAGCTGCTTGGGGGACACAGCCAGCCTGCGCAGCGAGTGCCGACAGATGGAGCCACCTGGGCGGTCTGCTCGGCGCCCCTCCCGCCAGCTCCTCACCAGTGCTCCCCTCGTCCTCTGCCCTCTCCGCAGGGGCCTCCTCTCCGGCCAGTATCTCCTCGGCCTTCTCCGGCCCAGTTCTGGTCGCCTTCTGGATGGCCTCGATCTTTGGTCCCAGGACCCGAGACTTGAGCCGGGTGTAGACCTCCGCAGCCTTCTCCATCACCTCCTTGTTGGCCTTGTAGCGGCGGATCTGGCCCACCAAGAGGCCTGGCTCAGGGGACGCAGCCTCCTCACCCCCCGCCCGAGACCCTCCCCCATCACTGCATCCTGCAGCGCCTCCCGTGCGCACGGCTTCCTCCTCACTGACCACAGGCGGCCGTGGCCGGAAGCCCAGCGCCCCGAGCAGACCCGGAGCCCCACCACCAGCCCCTTCAACCCCTGGGCTCCCGCCGCACCTTCTTCAATGTGGCCACCACGTCCGTGTTCTTCTGGAGGATCTGTGAGGTCACCTGCAGGGTCCCCAGTTCCTCTAACGCGTTCAGACACCTCTTCACATCCTGCAAGGCAGCGAGGGCAGCGAGGAGGGTCAGCGCCTAGCTGCGGGGGTTCTAGGGGGCCCAAGAGGGCAGAGAAGGACACCCTGGGCTGAGCGACGGGGAGCCCCCGGGACAGTGGTGAAGCACCCGGAACTTGAGGGGTCTTGGGGCCTCGTGTGGCACCACCTGGTGGGAACGCAGAGCACTGCACCCAGGAGGCCGAGCTGGGCCCTTATCTGGTGGGCGCCCACGTGAACAAAGACCCTGCCCTGCGCGTGTGGCCTGGCTTTGCTTCAGCGTCCCCAGACTTCTAAGGGAGCTCGAGCGATGAGGGGGCAGGGGAACTGAGACCTGACCTCTGCACCCCGAGGAAGGTCTCACCGGATTGTCAACCTTCAGGGCGAACTTGATCTCGCTGTGCAGCTTCTGAAGCTTCTCCTCCACGGAAGGTTCTGTGGCCAAGAGGGAAGGCAGCGCCCGGGCCTGAGCGGGGTCCCTGGTGATGGGAGCCGGCTCCTCCAGGGCCGTCCCTCCTCCCGTTCGGCGACCTCAGGCTGCAACCAGGGCTGGGCAGCTGGCCCCTCACCTTTCTTCTTCTCAACCTTCCGGTCTGGTGGGAACCCTTCCGACCGCTTCCGGGTCCGTTCCATCTTAGCGGGCCTGTGGAGAGTCGCGCCCTTAGAAGGCCCCTGACCAATGTCCCCACTGAGGGCCAGGGGCCTGTGGGGGGACCCATGGCCACTGCAGAAGGAAACCATCAGGAGGCCCGGGAGGCTAGGAGGAGGAGGCTCAAGGCCCGCCTGACCTGGTCTAGGGCAGCACCCGAGGGGACCCAAGACATAACCCTTCCTCTAGGAAGTAAATAATGTGAAAGCCCAGAATTTTTTTTTTTTTTTTTTTCCCTGCCTGCCTGCCTGCCTGCAGCCCCGGCTGCTCCCGTGATGGGTGTCAGGAGGGAGCCACCCTCCGGGAGCTCAGGCCCAGGCCAGTCGGCCCCGAGCCCCGAGCTCCCTCCGAGGGGCCTGGGGGTCAGTCAGCGTGCGGGAGACTGATGTCCCTCGGGCCCTTACCCAACCGGGAGCAGCTCAGACACCGGGCTGCCTTCTCCGGAAGTCGCCCCTGCGGCCCCAGCGACACTTACTCGTTGTGTAATGGATCTTCAGAGGAGCCGCCCCCCGGCCCCTCCTCTGAGTTCTGTCCTTCCTCCGGCTCCTTGTCCTCCATGCTCTCCCCCTTCTGGGACGTCGCCTCGCCGTTCACAGGGGCCGAGAGATCTGTGGGGAGAGGGTCGTGGGACGCTGTGGGGCAACCTGCCTGCAGAGAGCGAGCAGCGTGCGAGCACCCGCCTGTGCACCTGAATTCACCCGTGCCACCAGACATGCGGGGGCCGCGGCTGCGTGGGGCTCTTTCTCCAGCCGGCCCCTGGCCCATCCACGCGGCCTGGAGATGGGAGGGGCAGGTAAACGAACGGCCGTGGGCAACACCGGGGAAAAGCCTGCCACGGCCATGTCCAAACAGACGTGGGGAGAGACGCCCCCTCTATGCTCTCCTCCGGGCAGCCTCGGCTTCGGCGAAGCCCTCTCGGTGCTGGTCTTAAGGGCGGCTCCAAGCATCTCTCACCAGGACCGCACGACCCCGGCAGGAAGGAACGCTCTCCTGTCCCCGCAGCCACTGTCCCCGCCACAGACGCCCTTGCTCCTCTCAGCCCACCCGTGGCCCTCCCCTCCCAGACCTCTGCGACCGCCCGTCCCAGAAACGCTCGCGCACCTGGCCGCACACACACAGCCTCCTCTGCTACCTGGCTCTGAGGGTCTGGATGGAGCCTATGAGCAGCACAGGGGCGTGTGGCCCAGACACCAGCTGCTTGGGGGACACAGCCAGCCTGCGCAGCGAGTGCCGACAGATGGAGCCACCTGGGCGGTCTGCTCGGCGCCCCTCCCGCCAGCTCCTCACCAGTGCTCCCCTCGTCCTCTGCCCTCTCCGCAGGGGCCTCCTCTCCGGCCAGTATCTCCTCGGCCTTCTCCGGCCCAGTTCTGGTCGCCTTCTGGATGGCCTCGATCTTTGGTCCCAGGACCCGAGACTTGAGCCGGGTGTAGACCTCCGCAGCCTTCTCCATCACCTCCTTGTTGGCCTTGTAGCGGCGGATCTGGCCCACCAAGAGGCCTGGCTCAGGGGACGCAGCCTCCTCACCCCCCGCCCGAGACCCTCCCCCATCACTGCATCCTGCAGCGCCTCCCGTGCGCACGGCTTCCTCCTCACTGACCACAGGCGGCCGTGGCCGGAAGCCCAGCGCCCCGAGCAGACCCGGAGCCCCACCACCAGCCCCTTCAACCCCTGGGCTCCCGCCGCACCTTCTTCAATGTGGCCACCACGTCCGTGTTCTTCTGGAGGATCTGTGAGGTCACCTGCAGGGTCCCCAGTTCCTCTAACGCGTTCAGACACCTCTTCACATCCTGCAAGGCAGCGAGGGCAGCGAGGAGGGTCAGCGCCTAGCTGCGGGGGTTCTAGGGGGCCCAAGAGGGCAGAGAAGGACACCCTGGGCTGAGCGACGGGGAGCCCCCGGGACAGTGGTGAAGCACCCGGAACTTGAGGGGTCTTGGGGCCTCGTGTGGCACCACCTGGTGGGAACGCAGAGCACTGCACCCAGGAGGCCGAGCTGGGCCCTTATCTGGTGGGCGCCCACGTGAACAAAGACCCTGCCCTGCGCGTGTGGCCTGGCTTTGCTTCAGCGTCCCCAGACTTCTAAGGGAGCTCGAGCGATGAGGGGGCAGGGGAACTGAGACCTGACCTCTGCACCCCGAGGAAGGTCTCACCGGATTGTCAACCTTCAGGGCGAACTTGATCTCGCTGTGCAGCTTCTGAAGCTTCTCCTCCACGGAAGGTTCTGTGGCCAAGAGGGAAGGCAGCGCCCGGGCCTGAGCGGGGTCCCTGGTGATGGGAGCCGGCTCCTCCAGGGCCGTCCCTCCTCCCGTTCGGCGACCTCAGGCTGCAACCAGGGCTGGGCAGCTGGCCCCTCACCTTTCTTCTTCTCAACCTTCCGGTCTGGTGGGAACCCTTCCGACCGCTTCCGGGTCCGTTCCATCTTAGCGGGCCTGTGGAGAGTCGCGCCCTTAGAAGGCCCCTGACCAATGTCCCCACTGAGGGCCAGGGGCCTGTGGGGGGACCCATGGCCACTGCAGAAGGAAACCATCAGGAGGCCCGGGAGGCTAGGAGGAGGAGGCTCAAGGCCCGCCTGACCTGGTCTAGGGCAGCACCCGAGGGGACCCAAGACATAACCCTTCCTCTAGGAAGTAAAAAATGTGAAAGCCCAGAATTTTTTTTTTTTTTTTTTTTTTAAACAGGTGGTTAAGGCTGAGTGGCTAGTTACGTAGACCCCAGCACATGAGTTACTCTGATATGATGCTGGGAAACGGCAGCTGGCATGTCACCAAGCCTTCGATTCTACATCCTGCTCGGCAGCCTGGCTGCCACATTCCCATGGGGCAGGTTCGTTTACTGATGGCTGGGATTCCACATAGAAAGTGGGCAGGGAGATGGGCTCTGTGCTCCCACCTCAGTGGGCCTTGGACTTTAAAAAGCCTGAGAACCACTGGTCTGGGGACAGTCTCTCCGCCTGAGCACTGGCGACACGGGGGCCGGGTCATCCTCTGTGGGGCTCCATCCTGGGCACTGTGGGGAGAGGAGCAGCCTCCCTGGCTCCACCCAGTGGATCCCAGGAACCGCCCCCACGTGACCACCACAGATGTCCCAGGACACTGCCTGGTGTCCCCTGGGAGCCGGGTCACCCCGCGGGGAGAGGCCTGCTCTGGGGAAGGACCACAGACCTGGGCAGTGACTCCTGCATAACCTGATAGGGCCCCAAGAATCAGACACTTCAACTGGATTCAGTCGCGAAGACCGAATTTGGAAGCTGGGGCCCTCCCTTGAGATGTGGGGACCCCCAGGGGCCTATGGGAGGAGTGGCAGTGTGGGAACGGACCTGGCCCGCGGCCTCTCCTCGGGGCGCCCTCTCTTCTCCCTCTGGCTGGGTCTCCGCGCGGGCTCTGCGTTTTGCAGGTGCAACTTCTTCGCGGATTTCTTCACCTGTAGCAACCAGAGAAAGGGAGGGGCTGGAGCGGCAGGCAGCGTGGGGCTGCCCCAGACCCCTGAGCTGTTCCATTAGAGACACAGAATGACATTCCCTGCTATCACCTTCGCCTGATGGGAGCTGATGGACTGGGCAGGATGGACCCCGTGTCCAGTCCATCCCCGGGCAGCAGCTTCTCAGGGCCTGAAAGGATCACCCAACAGTGGGGCAGCCCCACTGCATTCCTCTTGCTGAGCAACACACCTCCTGTGCCAGGGAACTTGGTCACCCCTTTTGTGACAAAATGGAGAGCAGTGGGGAGAGAACAGGGCATTGTTCGGCTCCCCCACCCCTATCGAGTGGGACCCTGGGCTCGGACCAGAAGGCGATGGGCCCGGGGGGCTCAGATTCCTGGACTCAGGCTGGCTTGTGAGAGCCAGGAGGACAGTGAGCTGACGGCCTGCGGTCACACACGGTGCTGAGGGTCACCACCAACATGCACCAGAGGCCGAACCGCTCCCGTGCTTACCCCACAAGCCGTTCCCCCACAGCAGCCGGAGGGCACCTGTGAGCACCCACCCCTCCTCTGCCCACAGCCCTCCAGGGTCCCACCTACCTCCCTTGGGGAAACAGCCCCAGTCCTCCACAAGGCCCTGCACGACCTGCCCTGTCCCCTCCCTTCCCTCTCCCCTCCCTCTCTCCCCCTCGCTCACTCTGCTCCAGACACACGGGCCTCCTGGCTGTTCCTCCAACACACCAGGCACGGTCCTGCCCCAGGGCCTTTGCACGGGCCGTGCGCTCGGCCAGGAAGGCCTCTCCCCCAGATATCTTCTCACTTCATTCAGATCCTTACTTAATGTCGGCTGCCCACCTGAATTGAAGCCTCTGAAGTCTGCCCTCTTTGCAATGGAAACCCTCTCGCCCCCGCAGCTCACACCCCGCCCTGGCTTCCATCTCCTTGGCACCACACACCATCCTCAGGTGGTCGGCTGCCCGTCCCCCTCCCTCAAGTGTCAGTTCCTTAACAGCGGGGTCTCTGTGTCTCCCTGACCGCTTGGCGCCCCGCACACAGCGGCTGCTGCACGGACGCCACCGGACGCACCTCTCTGTCCAGCTCGGCCTCGGGCTCCGAGTCGGAGGAGGACTGGGGGCCGCGGCCCCGGCCCTTCCGGCCGCGCTTCTTGACGGGCTCGTCGTCGTCCTTGAGCTCATCGCCGCTGCTGCCGGCGCTGCCCGCACGCGCCGCCTCCCCGCGCTCCCCGCGCTCCCGCCCGCGCCGCCGCTCCTTCTCCTCCTTCTCGCGCTCACGCAGCCGCCGCAGCTCCTCCTCCTGCTCCCGGCGCCGCCGCGCCTCCAGCTCGCGCCGCCGCTCCTCGTCCCGGCGCTTCCACTCGCTGATGCGGTCCACCTCGTCGCTGTCGCTGGGGGCGCGGGCCGGTTAGGGCTCCCGTCCCGGCCTGCCCGCGCCCCCGCCCCGAGGGCCCCGCACCCACCTGTCGCTGCTCGAGGTGGTCGGTGGCCGCTCAGCCTTCGGTTTCCGCCCACGGGGCTTGGGGGGAGGCTTCT
>NW_006787698.1:748666-773345 GCF_000442215.2 Lipotes vexillifer | reverse complement strand
GGGGTGGCCTCTCCCGCGTCTCTCGGCGGGCGTTCCCCCCCCACCGCCAGGCCAGGCGCAGGCCCAGGGCAGCACCCCCCAGCCGGCCTACCTGGCTTCCTGCCCCGAGGAGGCTTCTTTACAGACGCGTCCGAGTCGGAGGAGGACGAGCAGGAGGAGGAAGACGCCGACCTCGCCACGGCTGCAGGCTCAGCCTTGGCCCCGTCCGATTCTGCTTTGGAGTCCGAGTCGGAGGCTGACGGCGCCTTCTGGGGGAGGCCCGGGGAGGTGAGAGCAGCCAGGGCGAGGGCGGCCCCAGGCGTGCCTGCAGCGCCCCACCCAGCCCAAACCCACAACCCTTCGTTCTGGCCCAGAACCCCGGACACACACACACCCCACACTCACACGCTCATGCACACATACTTGTGTACACACAATACACACACCACTTGTACACGCTCATACATGCCTGTTTGCGCACAACACACACACAAGCACATACATCACACTTGCACACGGGTGCGCGCACGCGTGCATTCTCTCTCTCATGGGGCCCCTCAGAGTGCTTTACGCCCCTCCGATGCCAGCATCCCGTTTTCCAAACCGGCCTCTAAGGCCCTCTCGGGGGCAGCAGCGGCTGGGTGGCCTCCTGCTCCGGGGAGGTGCTGCGCGCACACGGCGCTCGGAAACCATGGGCCAAAGCCATGAGTGAAGGTGGAGGCGGATGTCAGCAGGCCCCGGGGTCTCCCTGGGGCCTACAGCCTCCCCTCCTCCAAAACGGACTGACCCTGACCGCAGACGGTGGCTGGTGACCGTGGGGAGATGCTTGAGGAGCTTCCACCAGCCGGTGTGTGGGAACAAAATAAAACACCCGTACCTTTTTCTTCCGTCCTGGAAGGGGACCCCGCCGTGGGGCCCGGACCACGGCTTTCTTCTCAGGGGTGAAGTCCTGGGCAGAGAGAAGGGAGCTGGACGTGCTGCCCACCAGCCGGCCCCCCCCGCCGTGCATCCCTCCCCCTGGGCCCCCAGGGTCCGGCCAGCTGCTCACCTGGTCACTGGTCTTCTCTGACTCGGAGGAGCTTTCTGAGTTCTCCTCCTCAGATGGAGACATGCTGGCTTGATCCAGGTCACTGGAGGCCTTTCGAGCTCGTTTTGAGACCGACATCTGGAAGGGGAGCAGCCCGGACACATCAGCAACTGAGAAAGCCCGTGTGCTCGGGAAACTTTGGGGGGAGGAGGGCAGGGACCCTTTTGAGAATCTGATAAAAACCAGGGATACTGATCCTAGAAGACATGATGCTCAGTGAAAGAAGCCAGACACAGAAGGACAAATACTTTGTGATCTCACTCACAGGAGATCCCTAGAGAGTCAGATCCACAGAGACAGGAAGTAGATGGTGGGGGCCAGGGGGAGGGGGAGGGGGAGTCAGGGTTTCTCGGGGACAGAGTTTCAGTTTGGGAGGATGAGAAAGTTCTGGACATGGATGGTGGGGATGGTTGCTCAACGGTGTGAATGTAAAATGCTACTGAACTGTGCGCTTAAAAATGGTTAAGATGGTGAATTTCACGTTGTGTGTATTTTACTACAATTTAAAAAAATAAAGAATACAAATCAGGGATCCTTCCCCCAGAAAAACACATACACGTATGTTTTGCAACTAGATAGAGGTGGTGGTTGCACCACCTCTATTAAATGCCACTGAGTTGCACGTTTCAGAACGGTTAATTTTTTTATGTGAATTTCACCTAAATAAAGATTTTTTAAACACACACACACATACAATTCCAAATTAGTTTTCAGGAGTTCACAGACTCCCAGATGCCCACTCAAAGAAGCCAATTTAAGAAACTGTATAAAGGAAGAACTGAGGAGGCAAAGAGGACTGAGCTTTGGACACAGATCTCGGCCCACTGACGCCTGGTCCTCCCCGTCAGGGTGTGGGTTTAGGTACGATGCACCTCTGCCTCTGTCCCATTACAGCCCAGACTCGCTGGTTCTCGTCACAAGCACTTACTGAGAGCATCTCGCCTCCTCCGGGGCCTGACCAAGGCCAGGGTACGATGGGCTGCACTGAGTTCCCCCAAAACGCATACAATGAAGCCCTGACCCCCAGGACCCCAGAGTGTAACTATTTGGAGATGGGTCTTTGAAGAGATAATTAAAGTAAAATGAGGTATTAGGGTGGCCCTGACCCAATATGACTGGGGTCCTTATAAGAAGAGGAGATTAGGACACAGACATGCACAGAGGGAGACCAAGTGAAGAGATGGTGGACACACAGAAAAACAGTGACAAAAGAATGTTAACTAGAGAGAGAGAGCACAAAGCTGACCCGGCAGAAAGCCATAGCCACACCCCCAAAAATGGGGAAAGGAACACCAATAGGTGTGTTCCCAGCTAGGGTGCTGGGTTATGAGGGAAGAGGTCATCTAAATATCTCCCTAGTGTGGGGGAAAGGTGTTGTAATAATGACTTATATTCATTTAATGCAAAGTTGGCCAAAAAAACCCCCAAAACAAAACCTGAATACATACTAACCTATAAGTAGTGGTTAACATCTAAGGGGTAGGATGCTGGGGGGCATTTATTTTCAACATATTTCTGTCTAACTCCTTCAGTAACTGTAAACAGAAACAACAGGGACTTTTAAAAAACGATGCCAGGGACTTCCCTCGTGGTCCAGTGGCTAAGAATCCGCCTTCTAGCAACCTAAGTGTCCACTGACAGATGAATGGATAAAGAAGATGTGGCATATATATACAATGGAATATCAGCCATGAAAAACTGAGTTATTTGTAGTGAGGTGGATGGACCTAGAATCGGTCATAGAGTGAAGTAAGTCAGAAAGAGAAAAACAAATACCGTATGCTAACATATATATGGAATCTAAAAAAAAAAAAAAAAAGTTCTGAAGAACCTAGGGGCAGGACAGGAATAAAGACACAGACGTAAAGAATGGACTTAAGGACACAGGGAGTGGGAAGGGTAAGCTGGAACGAAGTGAGGGAGTAGCATGAACTTATATACACTACCAAATGTAAAATAGACAGCTAGTGGGAAGCAGCTGCATAGCACAGGGAGATCAGCTCGGTGCTTTGTGACCACCTAGAGGGGTGGGATAGGGAGGGTGGGAGGGAGACGCAAGAGGGAGGGGATATGGGGATATACGTGTGCATATAGATGATTCACTTTGTTATACAGCAGGAACTAACACAACATTGTAAAGCAATTATACTCCAATAAAGATGTTAAAGGAAAAAAGAAGAAGAAAAAAAAAAAGAATCCTCCTTCCAATGCAGGGGACGGGGGTTCAAGCCCTGGTTGGGGAAGTAAGATGCCACATGCTGCGGGGCAACTAAGCCTGCGTGCTCTAGAGCCGGCACACGCCACAACTAGAGAGCCCACGTGCTGCAACTACTGAACCCACGCGCCACAACTACAGAGAAGTCCGCACGCCACAACGAAGAGCCCGCGTGCCACAACTAAGACCTGACACAGCCAAATAAATAAATAAATAAATAAAATATTTAAAAATAATCATAACGTTTAAGGACAAGGAAATGCTCATCTATTAGGTAGAAAAACAGCAAGACACATTACGTGCGTGATTGCCAATTCCATACTTTACATACCCACCCCGCCCGTGAGGCACACACAAGATCACGGAGAAACACATCAGGATGTTTCTAGTCCTTGGCGCAGAAACCCCCTCAGATAGTTCGGGCATTTTTTACCGGCTTCTTTATGCTTTTCACATCTTCTAACTTATATACGATGAACATGGCTTATTGTTATAAATGGAACCAAAAGCAAATGTTATTTTTAAAAATCATAAAAACAATGCCTTACTCTATCAAAAGAATTTGCTGCCAGGTCCCAGTCCTTTCATTCTGCACCCAAACATTCGGAAGCAGTCAAAAGGCAGAGGAGAGGGGGAAAAAGGCAGGAAAGAGAATCTCTCCAAGAGAACTTAAAACTCACATCCACACAAAAATTTGTACACGAATGTTCACAGCAGCGTTATTTGTGATGGCCCCGAAGTGGAAACAACCCGAATGTCCATAAACAGATAAACAAAGTGTGGTCGGGCCATACCCGGGAATATCGCTCAGCCACGAAAAGGAGAGAAGCCCTGACACTCGCTACCACGTGGATGGACCCTGAGGACACGATGCTCAGTAACAGAAGCCAGACACAGAAGGATGCACGGTGTGTGATTCCACTGATGGGAAACGTCCAGAACAGGCAAGTTCCCCAGAGGTGGATTCCTGGTTACTAGGGACTGAGGGTGGGGATGTGGGGGGACTGCCAGTGGGGACGGGGTTTCTTTTTGGGGTGATGGGAAGTTCTAGAACTGACAGAAGGGATGCTGGCACAACTTTGTGAATGTACTAAAAACCAAAAGAAGGAAAGGCCAGGGAGGGAGAAGAGCAGGCGGCCAGACGGAACCTGTGGAGGGAGCAGGGAGGGCCCCAGCCCCCCACAGGCCAGCTGTGCCCGCCCCAGCCCCGCGCCCCTACCTTCAAGGCCATCGCCTTCCGCTTGAGGCCGCTGTTGTCACTGCTTTTGTCCGAGTCCGAGTCACTCTCCATCCTGTCGCTGGCGGCTGCAGCGGTCACAGCTGTGACGGCCATGACCCCCCGGTCCTCGTCGTCCTCACTGCCAACTGCTGGGTCGGCTTCAGGGGCCTCGCTGTCCGAGGAGCTCACCGGCTGGGGGTGGGGACAGAGACAGCAGGTCACCACCAGGCGTGGCCCACAGGACAGCAGCCACTGGCCGGGTCTCAAGTGTCAGGGTCTGGCCTGCTCACTCTCCAAATGCAGGAACTCAGGCTCAGAGAGCTCCAAGGGGGATTTCCCTGGTGGTCCAGTGGTTAAGACACTGTGTTCCCAATGCAGGGGGCGTGGGTTCAATCCCTGGTACGGGAACTAAGATCCCACACGCCGTGCGGCATGGCCAAACAATATAAAAAAAAAAAAAAAGAAAGAAAGCTCTGAGGGCTAATGCGGCAGGGCGAGATGGGCATGTGTGGGCTAGCCACTAGGATTCAAGCACTGCAGGATCTGAGGGCAAACCCTGGGCCAGTGACTTAAGCCCCTGTGTGCCTCATCCCACATCTGAGCAATGGGGCCGACACCACTTTGGCCTCACAAGGCTGTGGCGAGGGTGAGACAGAAGTGGCATGTACTGAGGACAGTGCCCAGACTGGCAGGAGGCCCATCGAGGTTTGCTTTTTGTAAAAATGATTATTATTGCAATTACTAATGAGGAGGAAAATGACCTAGGACAGGACCTCTGGGCGCGAACTCCCAGGCACTTCTCTTTCTGTTTTAGCCACAATGCCTGCTCAGGTGGTAACAGCCGCAAAAACAGCAGACACGTAGATGACACTTCTTCTGTGCTAGCTGCGTGCTGGGCTCGTCTGCACACTCAGTTGCCGTCTGTGAGCAGCAGCCAGGTGCCAGGCACTGTGCTAGGGAGATGGGAGCGCCCAGACGTGAACACGGCACGGGCCCTGCCCCTGGGGAGCTTACAATCTAGTGGGAGGCCGACCACGGCCATGCGAACAGACCAGAGGGGGTGTGGAGGAAAAGGAACCCTCCTACACTGTGGCGGAGGGGAATGTAAAGTGGTTGCAGCCACCATGGAAAACAATATGGTGGTTCCTCAAAAAACTAAGAATAGAGCTACCACATGATCCAGCAATTCCACTCCTGGGCATATGTCCAGAGAAAACTATAATTCGAAAAGATCCACGCACCTCTATGTTCACAGTAGCACTATTTACGATAACCAAGACACGGAAACAACCTAAATGTCCATCAACAGATGAATGGATAAAGAAGATGTGGTACGTATACACATTGGACTATTACTCAGCCGTAAAACAGAGTGAAATAATGCCATCTGCAGCAACATGGATGGACCTAGAGATTGTCATACTAAGCAAAGTAAATCAGAAAAAGAAAGGCAAATACCGTACGATATCACTTATATGTGGGATCTAAAATATGACACAGGGAATTCCCTGCTGGTCCAGTGGTCCAATGCTTCCACTGCAGGGGGCATGGGTTCAATTCCCGGTTGGGGAACTAAGATCTGGCATGCCATGTGGCACAGCCAAAAATTAAAAAAAAAAAAAAAGGGTAAAAAGTGCCACATGAAGTAGGTCAAGCCCCAAACCTGAAACACTGGGAGAGAACCATCAGACTTTCAGGTAGATTTCCCTCACACCTCTCCTCCGGGGCGTCACTTTTCTCTGGGGCACCCCTGGTGAGTGGAGAAGGGAAAGGACGTCCCTGGTTCTTCACGGGGGAAACAGCAGCTTGGAGTGTGAGTGACTAAATGGAGGGTCCAGGACCCTGCTGATCATCTGCGGAAGGAACGGAGTCAGCCTCGTGGCAGTGAGAGCTAGCAGACACGAGGGATCATCTCTCTCCGTGTAACATGCGGGGAGCTGTCATTCTCACTCTGCAGACGAGGCAAAAGGCTGCGTGATGGAGCCAGATCACACGGCGACTAAGCGACAGAGCTAGGGTGCAAGCCAGCTCTGCTGGGCCCTGAAGCCTGGTCCATTGGACACAGCTACTGCCTGTTACAAACCCCGGCTTGTTTCTGCTAAGCGCTCAACCAACTGTGGCCAGATGTGCGCCTCGACAGCCGGGGAGGCGACTGGGACGAGTGGGCATGTTCCATAAGTGGGGAAACAAGGTCTCCGGGAAGGTAAGTGACTTGCCCCGCACTGTGCTTTGGGGATAAAGCCAGGAGCTCTGCATCTCCTGGGCTCGGCCCATAAGACCTAACTACCGGCCAGCAAAAGTTTTGGGAAATCCGATCCCCATGGAGACGTCTGGAGGACGGGAACGCTGGTGGCTCGGAGAGGAACAAGGAAATAAACGTCAAGAGCCAGCTGACCTGCAACCATCCGGAGACCCACTGGTTGAGTGAGATGAGTGAGGAGTGTTGGTCTCTTTCACTGTCTCTTTTTTTTTTTTTGGCCTCACGGCGCGGCATGTGGGATCTTAGTTCCCAGACCAGGGATCAAACCCATGCCCCCTGCATTGGGAGTGCAGAGTCTTAACCCCTGGACCCCAGGGAAGCCCCCTCTCACTGTCTTAATGGGTCAGGAGGGTGACAGAGGTGGAAAGGGAAGGTCAGGCCCAGCCTGGCCTCCTCGGTCCCCAACACCTTGCAGCCCTGTGCTGGGTGCCTGATGTGCACTGGCTCACCGTGTTCCCCCGACAGTCCCGTGAGAGCTTGTCGTACCCTGAGCCTCTGTTTTAGATGAGGAAACTGAGGCTCCGAGAGGTGATGTCAATCAAACCCCAAAGAACACGGTGAACCGGAGGAAGAGCCAGGCCTCGAACCCAGGTCCACGCATCCACACAGCAGGGCTCTTACCCCAGGATCCATGTGTAGAGGTCCTTCTCCATGCCCACCTGCCCCTCTAGGACCCCACCTGGCTTGTACCGGCCAGAAAAGAACTTCAGCCTGGGAGACGGGAGGCCTGGGTTTTAGATCCAGCTCAGATCGAACCAGCTACTGGGACAGGTCCCTTTACCTCCTCTATCAGGTCACGAGGATGTATCAACTGGGATCCTTCTAGGTCAATCCTTCTCAACAAGGGATGATTCTCTCCCGGATGGGGCATTTAGCAATGCCTAGAGACATTCAAATTTTCAAGATGCGGGGGGGTCTTGGCATTGAGTGGGCGGGGCCGGGGTGCTGCTCAACAGCCCACAGTGCCTAGGACGCCCCACGGAGAGGGAGAGAAGTTGAAAAACCCTGGTCTAGGTCTCTGAGGCCTCACGTTCTAGCTGGGTCCTTCCCGGCAATCAAGCAAACACTCCGGGCCTCAGCGTGCTCAGCTGTAAGATGGAAAAGATTCTACCTACCCAGCCCATCTTGGGATTACTGGATATAGCTGGAACCGCACTGAGATACCGTTTTCCACCCCCTGGCTTGGCAGGAGGGTGCGGGAACAGGCCCTGCCGTATGCCCCTGGCGGGAGCACAGCAAGCTAAGGCTGTCAAAGAGAATGAAGCTGTTCTCTGCACAGACGAGGGAGACCAATTGGGGGAATAAAGCCAAGTGGAGCATTACATGCCTCAAAAAAGCAAGCTATGTAGGGTTTTACGTGAACAAAGAATCTTGGAAGGACACACAAGGAACTGGTAGCTAGGGCTACCTTGAGAGGAAACCGAAACAGAACGGCCGCGAGGCAGGGCTGATCAGTCTTGTACCAGGAGTCTGTACTCCCACTCAAAACGTAAAACTAAAGTAAAACCTTAAAGGATGAAAAGACAGACTGCCCGGGCACCCTCCAAGCGGTGCTTCCAAAAGCCTGCTGTGGACTGGCTCCGTCAGAAGCATCTAGATAACTCGGGGGATGAACCACCTCAAGGTGCCCAGGCCTCGGCCCTAAACTACCACACCTAAACCTCTCGGGGTGGGGCCCAGGGATCTGCATTTTTAACCCAATGTTCTGTTTGGAGGCACAGATGGGTCAGAGAACCAAACAGCAGTAATATGCTCTCACACCTATACCTACTTCTCGACCTGTGGAGTCTGTATAGGGCGGGTCTAATGTCAAGGTTACACCATTTTTGAGTTCCTTTTCCTTGAGGGCAGGCATCTACGCAGTACTCACAGACTGAGGGTGCGTAATAAACATTAAATGGTGTGATGAATCACCAGGAGGCAATAAGCTTAGGACGAGACTCACCAGCACTTGAGCTGGGGCCAGAATACGGTCTCATGAAACTCAGCTACCTTCAGCAACTTCCAGTACGTTTACCCAAGTGGGGAATGTGCAAAGCCTGGAGAGACGGCGGGGACCAAAGCTGGGGGAACATCCATCTCCCAGACCCATCACGGGAGGTAAAAGACACCACACACATGAAATGTGGGCCTGGACCCCTGAGAAGAGGCTGCCGAACCCTCAGCACTGGAGAGAGCTCTCGAACGGACCCCAGGTTCTAGATCGTGAGCTCCCAGAAGGCAAGAGGCGTGTCTGAATCACCTAGGATTCCTGGTCCCTAGTGTGGCACATGGCATGCGTGCGGCCGGGGTCTACACAGGAGTGTCTGCCAGGTCGGTGGGTAGATGGGAGGCACAGGAGAGGCACACCCAGACCATCTCGAGACCCTGAGTTCTCAAGCAGGACCAGATGCTACAAAACTACTCGGTCCTTCTCTCACACAAACCAGACCCTCTCCGACTCCCGCTTCCCCGCCCACAGACCACGCGGCAAGTCCGTTTCTTCCCTAACAGCAAGAGCTCCAAGCCCTGCAGTCAATTCGCCGGGTCTCCCGGCCCACCTGGAGCCCACCCCTGCTGAGGCCAGGCTACTCCACCTCCCCGCGACTCCCCTTGTCTGCATCTCGCCCCAAAACACCCACAGCAAGGCACGCCTCTGCCATCCTTCCTCAGCTTTCCACGGCCTTTTTACGAATTTAACTTCAACTTCTCTAAATTCCCTTTTTTCCCTGAATGTTTCCAGACACTGACTTGCCACTGAGAATGTCATCTCTGTGACTCTTAGCACTTCTTTCCCACCTGAGCAAGAGCTCTCATGTCTACTAACTACAGCCTTTTTCTGAGTTTGAAATCTGGCAGTAATGGGGGAAGGAAAGGGTGTTACTGAAAGGAAAAAAATTTTTCTCCTTAGAAAACAAAAGGTTTCTTAGGAGCTCTAACGATGCTGTTTCACATTCAGGCTAATCCTAGAGCAGTGGGTCTCACCAGGGGGGATCCTGCACCCCTCCACCCGATACTCGGCAATGTCTGCAGACGTGTTTGGTTGTCACAACTGGGTAAAGAAGGAGCTCCTGGCATCGAGTGGGTGGGGCCAGGGATGCTGCTCCAACCCCGACAGTGCCCAGGACTACCCGCACGGAGAACGATGAGGCCCCAAGCAACAGCGGTGCCCAGCGGGAGGAGCCCTGTCCCAGAGGCCTCTCCTTTCTCTGTGGGACAAGCTAAGACCACCTCTGGTCCCCAGCGTGCTCGAGTGCCCGCTTGACCTGGGCTCCGCAGACCCCGCCAGCCTCCCACCCCCAGCACCGACTCACCAGAGGAGCACTGTAGCTGGCATGGGGGTTGTTCTGGATCTCCCACAGGCCCTCATTGAAGCCTTTCCTCTTGTTGGGTTTCCCGTACTTATCTTTACATTTGTCGTAGGGAAACAGGTCCTTAGGTCCCAGGAAGGCTCTGGAGAAAAGAACCACGGGCCGAGCCCAGGTGAGCCAGGCCACCCCAGGAGGCAACAGCTGGGAAAAATCCACCCCCAGCGGGGGACACTTACGTTTCGTGGGTACCAAAGAAGAAGATGGGGTACTTGTTGGGCGGGGGCTTCACGGCACCGTCGGCGATGTCATCGATCTGCAGTGAGAGGCCAGTCAGGGGGTGGCTGGGGGGTGGGGGACAGCTTCACCCACTGACCCAGGAAGTGACCAGGAAAATAGCCAAGTTACTTGGGGGAAAGCACGCTGGGAGGAGGGGAGCCTTCAACAGAGGAAGACACATCACCTTCCAATTAGGCATCTGCCTTCTTCTGTGCAACGTGCCCCCACCCCCAACTGCATACCTGTCCGCTCCCCCCAGGGTGCTCTCTTCCCCCAAGGTAGGTATTTCACCTGGGCAAAGCCAAATACGGTCCTCTGAGCAGCCAGGGGCTGGGGCCAAGCCCAGCTTCCGTGAACTCCCAGGACCCTCCCACGGGACCCCCTCCCGCAAAGAGGCAATCGGTGATCAGTCTCCCAGAGGCTGCAGCTGGCAGCTCCAAGGATGCAGAGGGTGGGGGGTGGGCTGCAGGAGACAGGCCCCGAGCATCCAGGAAGTCCCACCCTCTCCCTATAGGCCCATGGGCTTCAGCAGCTGTCAGTCATCTCCCCACAGGAGGCTAGCAGCCCCTTCCCTTCCAATCAGGTGCTTGGAAGCATTCTGGGCTTAAGAGAGCCAGCTGGAGTGGGGCGCAGAGGAGAGGGAGAAGCTGGTACTCTGGGAGGAAGGGAAGTGCCCGTAAAGTTTTATTACTCTGGTGCTTCCCAGAAAGTAAGCCCGAGCAAATCAGGTTAGAGTGGGTTCTCTGGTCCCCATTAATTCCTTCCCGTCCTCTTCAAAGCCTGGGAGCTGCTGGAACCTTCCCTGCCCCCCTCACCCAGCTTCCTTCCTCAGTTCTCTGGGCTACTTTTCAAAGTTCTTGGGCCCTGGGCTCCAAACACCCATCCCAAGCATCCGGCTCCTGCACAGATGCATCCCCAAACTCCATCACCCCGAGGACCTGCCTGCCATGCCTTCCAGGCCCGCTTCTGCTCTGACCTCACCCAGGACCCGCCTCTGAGCCTGAGGCACAGACATCTCAGCTGCAGCACCTGTTAAGGACCACTCTCAGGGCTGCCTGGTTAGCAGTCCCTGAGCCCACTCCTGGCATCCTGTGGCAGCCTCTCTGCAACCAAACGCCCAGCTCTGTGTGATGCCCTCCTGCTTACTTCCACCCAGAGGGAGGGAGGGTCTGGCAGGGAACGAGGCTGAAATCTCCAGGCACCCCACAATACTACCCAGGCAACTCCTGAGCTCCTTGTGTTTCAGCCGAGCCTTCAGCTTCAGGCTTCTACTGCCTCCCCCTCCAAATTCCTTCAGTCCTAACATGCATATTCCACCAACCTCAGTCCTGGGGTGACTTAGACCTGGGGATGGCAACAACCTCCTGGTCCCTCCTCCACACTGGCCTGCCCCACAGACAGTGCGTGAAACTCCACTCTGCAGTTCTGAGACTCACGCTCAAGACTCGCTTCAGAACTGGAACCCTCGAATCATCTGGGTCCTCTGGATCCCAGCTTCCTCCAGAGGGGATCCCTAAAGTCCCCTGGGCCCAGCCCCCTCCCTCAGGGGCTCTCTCTTTCCAGCTTGAGTCCCCGTGGCTGGCCTCTGATTCAAGCATGCCTCCACCCACCCCAAGCCCTCCCTCCACCCTGTGCCCCCACCAGCTTCCTCCACCAGGGTCTGGCGGGGGAGTCCTGGGGGACTCGCGGCACCAGTCCCCAGGGTCCCCCAGACAAGTCTTATTCCAATCTCCGGTCTCTGATGCCCCACATTTTCAGATCCAGTCCCCTCAGCTCCAGCGACCTTGTAAACAGCCTGGTCCTGCTGAGCACCTCTCAACCTTGACCCTCAACCCTTCTCCCTTACTGGAGCCCTTATCCCTAGGCCCCCTTCATACGTGGCTCAGGACCCCCAGCCCCTCAGAACTTGGCTTCTTGTTGCCCCCCATAAAGAGGTCCTTCAGCCCGGAGCACCTCCTTCCCATTCTTTTGAACCCTCTTCTCAAATCCCAGATTTTTCACCTCCCCTCACACCCACCAAACTCCTTTCGATTTGAACCCTGGCTCCTCAGGCCCCAAGCCCCTCAACCGCATATCCCTCGGCTCTGGGACACCCAGAGCGCGTCCCCCAGGCTCGGGGCCCCCCGCACCTCCGGCGCGCGGGTCGCTCAGGCCCGGGACCGCTCCTGGCCCAGGTTCCCGCACAATCCCCGCGCGAGGGCTCCTCAGGCCGGGGACCGCCAGACCCCCAGGCACGCGAGTCTCCCAGGCCCGGGTCCCCCCAGACCCCCGGCGCGCGGGTTCCTCGGGCCCGGAGTCCCCCAGACCAAGGGAGCGCGGGTCCTTCAGGCCCGGGGCCCCTACTGCCCCACCCCACCCCCAACACCCCGTCGCCTGGCCCATCTCCCTCGCGGCCTCACCCGGGCAGGCCAGTGCGGGTAGCCCTTCATCGTGGCGAACACCAAGTCCCCGGGCTTGAAGGCGTGCGGCATGCTGGCGGCAGGAGGCCGAGGCCGCGGGAAGCGGCAGCGGCACGGGCAGCGGCGGCGGCGGCAGCGGCGGCGGCGGCGGCGGCAGCGGCGGCAAGGGGAGGCGAAGCCGGGGGCGGGAGCAGGGCGCCGAGGGGGCGGGGGCGACGGCCTAGGTAGCGGGTCGGAGCGTGCTTATTGGCCTGCCCGTCGCCGGAAGTCCCGCCTTCCGGCCATCACGGGCGGGCGACGCCGTCGCTCAGGACCACGTGCGGGGATAGAGGAGCAGGGGGACCAATGAGAAGAGGGGTTGGAGCAGAGCAAGTTAACGGGATTGGATAACGGGTAGAGCCAAGGGGGCGTGACCCAGAAGCCTAATGGGAGGGGACGGAGGTTAAGGGAGGTGAAAGAGGAAAGGTAGGAGGAGAGAAACAGGCGCTCTGGGAGAGAAGAGGCAGGCAGCCAGGCTCCTTCGGGGCCGGGCTTAGGGTAGAGGGGCGGGCCATAGAACGCCACAGGAGGAGGGGCCTTAAGTAGGAAACATGCTATTGGATTACCCCAGGAAAGAAGGCCCAATCACTGTAGGGGGCGCGTCATTGATAGCCTCCCGCTCCTGTGAGGAGGGGCATAATATAGAGCTGAAGGGCATTGGGTACCACGGGAGGAGCGGCTCAAGGTAGAGAACCGGCATTAGCTATCACAGGAGGAAAGGCTTAAGCGGCTGTCCGCCATTGGATATCGCAAGAGACAAGGCTCAACTCAAAATAGGGACGCGCCGTTGCCTGCTCGAGGGGGCGGGGCTTAGGGGTAGGGACTGGTCATGTGGGGGTCTGAGGATAAACAGCCAAAAAATTCACAAAACACTCACGACAAGTTTATTGAGCACCATATGCCAGAGCCACGAAATACCCATATACATACTAATTCAGTCGAGAAAAATGTATTGTGCATCGCCTGGCCAAGTTATGTAATCTCTGCCTCAGTCTCCCAACCTGTAAAACGGGACTCATAATGGTACAGATCTTATAGGGGAGTAAGGATTAAATGACATCACCGCCCCTAAGGCGCTGGAAACTGCCTGGCAGCAGGAAATACTGGAAGCACTTGGGTGCTGTTACTCCGGCTCCTGAAGTATCCGACGTCTAGCAGGGCAAAGAAATGTTAATTTCTTTGTAATTAAGACCCAGGGAAGGAACTCTGAGTAAAATAGGATGCTTAAGAAAGAGCTGAATTGGGCTTCCCTGGTGGCGCCGTGGTTAAAAATCCGCCTGCCAATGTAGGGAACGCGGGTTCGAGCCGTGGTCCGCGAAGATCCCACATGCGGCGGAGCAACTAAGCCTGGGCTCCACAACTACTGAGCCAGCATGCCACAACTACTGAAGCCCGTGTGCCTAGAGCCCATGCTTCTCAACAAGAGAAGGCACTGCAGTGAGAAGCCCATGCAGCGCAACGTAGAGTAGCAACGAAGACCCAACGCAGCCAAAAATAATAAATAAATAAAATAAATAAATTTATTTAAAAAAAAAGAAGGAAGAGCTGAATAAAACAACAAGGTCCTACTTTATAGCACAGGGAAGTATATTCAACATCCTGTGATAAACCATACGGAAAAGAACATAAAAAATTATGTCTATGTATAACTGAATCACTTTGTTGTACAGCAGAAATTAACACAACATTGTCAATCAACTATACTTCAATTTTTTAAAAAAAGGGAAAAAAAAAAAAGCTGAGTAATGCCAGAGACTTCCTCTATCATGGGGGAACAGAAGTATTTTCTGGAGGAGATAGTAGTTTAACCAGAGAGTTCAAAGATGACTAGAAATAGGTCCAGGTAGGGAGGTGGGCGCTGGGAGGGCATTTAGGGCAGAGCGGATAGCAAAAGGGTCCGTTAAGGACCTATCATATGCCTTGTGAATATCAGTAACACGCTTGGGTTTTATTTTAACTTCTTGGGGAAAAAAAACCTGGAGGGATTGATCACAGGGTACAGAGATAATACTTTAATCTCAAGAAACATCCTTATGCATGTGAAATACATCTCAAAAAGGCAGGTGTTTTTTTTTGGGGGGGGGTTTACAAAGTTAAACAAAGACTTACCATATGAACCAGTAATTCCAACTCTATGTATCTACCCAAGAGAAATGAAAACAAACATCCATACCAAAACTTATACAACTAATAGTCATAACAGCATTATTCACAAAAACCAAAAAGGGGAAATAACCCAAATGTCCATCTATGGGTAAATGGATAAACCAAATGTGGTATATCCTGATGATAAATTTTACTGTTGACTCTTCAGCAAGAGAAAGAAACGAAGGACCGATACACACTACAACGGGGATTAACTTCCAAAACATTATACTCGGTGAAAAAAGCCAGACATAAGATCACATACTCTATGATTCCAACATCATATGACATTTGATAGAATGTCCAAAAAAGGCAAAATTTTCAAGACAGAAAGTAGATCAGTATTTGCTTTGAGCTGAAGGTAGGAATCTAGAGTGACTGCAAAGGAGTATGAGGTTTCTTTAGGTGATGGAAAATCAACCTATGTTCTAAAACTAGATTGTGGTGATGGTCCTAGAGCTCTGTAAATATATAATAAAATTCATTGAATTGTACACTTAAAAAAGGTGAATTTTAGGATATGTAAATGATATATCTATAAAGCTGTTTTAAAAAAGATTCCTGGGGCTTCCCTGATGGCGCAGTGGTTAAGAATCCGCCTGCCAATGAAGGGACATGGGTTCGAGCCCTGGTCCGGGAAGATCCCACATGCCACGGAGCAACTAAGCCCGTGCGCCGCAATTACTGAGCCTGTGCTCTAGAGCCCGCGTGCCACAACTACTGAAGCCTGCGCTTCAGTGCTCCGCAACAATAGAAGCCACCGCAATGAGAAGCCCGCGCACTGCAACGAAGAGTAGCCCTCTGGGCTTCCCTGGTGGCGCAGTGGTTGAGAGTCCGCCTGCCGATGCAGGGGACACGGGTTCGTGCCCCAGTCTGGGAAGATCCCACATGCCGCGGAGCGCCTGGGCCCGTGAGCCATGGCCGCTGAGCCTGCGCGTCCGGAGCCTGTGCTCCGCAACGGGAGAGGCCACAACAGTGAGAGGCCCGCGTACCGAAAAAAAAAAAAAAAGAGTAGCCCTCACTTGTGGCAACTAGAGGTAGCCCGCACGCAGCAACAAAGACCCAATGCAGCCAAAAATAAAATAAATACAATAAATAAATTTATTTTAAAATATATATAAAATAAAACATATTCCTTAGGCTGCTGTGTGAAGAAAGGCTGTAGATAACATTGCCAGATAAAATTGAGGATTACCAGTTAAATCTGAATTGTAGATAGGCAACAAATACTTTTTTAGGGTAAGTATGTTCCATGCGATATTTGTGACATACCTATACTAAAAAAGTATTCATTACACATTCTACAACATGGATGAACCCTGAGGCCATTATGCTCAGTGAAACAGACTAGTCACAAAAGGACAAATACTGTATGAGTCCACTTATAGGAGGTCCCCAGAGGAGTTAAATTCATAGAGACAGGAAATAGAATGGTGGGACCAGGGGCTGGGGGAGGGGATGAAGAGTCAGTGTTTCATGGGGACAGAGTTTCAGTTTGGGAGATGAGAAAGTTCTGGAGACAGATGGTGGGGATGGTTGCACAACAGTGTGAATGTACTTAATGCTACTGAGCTGTGCACTTAAAAATAGTTTAAACGGTTAATGTGTTATATATATTTTATCACAATAAAAATAATTAATAATACATATATCATGAAATAACAATATCTGACACATAGTTCTTTTTCAAATGGTTAAGATTGTAATTTTTTTTTTTTTTTTGGCCGAGCCACTGGGCATGCAGGATCTTAGTTCCCTGACCAGGGATTGAACCCGGGCCCCAGCAGTGAAAGCGCCAAGCCCTAGCCACTGGACTGCCATGGAATTCCCTGTAAATTGAAATTATATATATAAAACAATAAAGTATTTGTATCTGAAATACAGATCTAACTGGGCATTCTGTATTTTTATTTGCTAAATCTGGGCACCCTCACATGAGGTAGAAATTGCACAATAAATGAGGAACTTGGTGCAGAGGGGTCTGGCCTAGGCCAGGGTACAGATGGGGATACTGAGGCCCAGAGAGGGGCATGCCTTGCCTGAGGTCATACATCCAGTCCTTCCGAGGGCAAGAATGCCAATTCTCTGGGTTCCCACCTCCAGCGCCCTCCTGATTCAGTGCAAACTTCTCCCCCAGACCTTGAGCCAGTGCAGAAAACCAGAGACTGAGCTATGTCGAGCAGCTGAAAAAAGATCAGGCTCTGATGGAAGGCAGAGGGCAGAGTTCCCCAAGAGGGTTAGGAGGGCTCCCCCAAAGTGGCAGGCTGAGCTGGGAGAGGAGCCATGCCTTCCCGCCAAATCAGAGGCCACTGAAGCCAATGGCTGGGACATTAGCCATCACCTGGGGAGGTGACTTTGCTTCCTGTTCCCTGAGAGATGGTGCCTGGCACCTGGCCGGAGGAGACAAGGTGGGGAAGGTGCTGCCCTGCCCCAAGAACTGCATGGAATGTCTCCTAATCAGCAGGTGACCTAAGCACCTACCGTGTGCTGCAGGCTTGATCTCCAGTTTACAGCCTGGGCCATCAGCTTTCAATCCTATCTTTTTTTAAAAAAAATATTTATTTACTTATTTATTCAGGCTGTGCTGCGTCTTAGTTGTGGCATGCGGGATCTAGTTCCGCGACCAGGGATCGAACCTGGGCCCCCTGCATTGGGAGTGCAGAATCTTAACCACTGGACCACCAGGGAAGTCCCTCAATCCTCTGATTAACAAATATTTACTGCCCACTTACCCAAGTAGAATAATAACTAAGATTTATTGAGTAGCTACTATGTTCCAAGTCACATATAGTAAGCATTTAACATGGTTAATTTCATTCCCATGTCAGTTGTTATTTTTCACCCCTGCTTTCCAGACAAGGAAACTGAGGCAGAGGGATAGCACCGGGGGATTGGGATCTGGGAGTGTTGGACATTTGCCCCAGAGCTTCTCCTTACCTGAGCTGTGAGGGTAACATTCATTCATTCATTCCTGCCTCATTCATTCTCCCCAGGAGGGTGTTGTCAGAATCGCAGCCCCCCTCAAGACCAGAGGCAACAAAATCCGCCTTTAAATAAGCTCCCAGGACTTGCCTGGTGGTCCACTGGGTAAGACTCCGCGCTCCCAAGGCAGGGGGCCTGGGTTCGACCCTGCAACTAACAAGTCCGCATGTCCCAACTAAGAAGCCCGCATGCTCCGACTAAAGATCCCGCATGCCGCAACAAAGAGCCCACGTGCTGCAGCTAAGACCCAGCGCAGCCAAAATAAGTTAATAAATAAATAAATATTTTTTAAATACATAAACAAGCTCCCCATGGGATTTGAGTTTGCATTATGGTTCAAGAAGCACCCACTGAAGTGTGATTGGGGTCTGATGGTCTTGGGTTTGAATCATCCCTCTGCAAGCTGCGGGGATATGAACAAGTCCATCCATACCTTTGCAACCTCCCCTATAAATTGGTGAGAAATATCAGTACTTGTTTCCTAGGGTTATTTAGTCTAGGGGTTGTATTCATTTCCTATTGCTTTCGTAACAGATTACTACAAACTTAGTGGCTTAAAACAATGCAAATCGATTTTGACCATTCTGGAGGTCCGAAGACCCAAATGGGTCTCACTGGGCTAAAATCCAAATATAGGCAGAATTGCACTCCTTCTGGAGGCTTGAGGGGAGAATCAGTTTCCTTGCCTTTTCAGTTCCTAGAAGCCGCCTGCATTCCTTGGCTTGTGGCTTCCTCCTCCATCTTCAAAGCTGCAATAGCAAATCACATCCTTCTCATACTGTTGTGGTCATTGCATCTTCTCTGACCCGCCTGCCTCCTTCTTATAAGGACCCTGTGATTTCGTGGGGCCCATCCAAAGAATCCAGGATCATGTCCGCATCTCAAGGTCCTTGATTTAGTGACATCTGCAGCATCTCTTTTGCCACAAATGTCACCATATTCACAGGTTCTCAGGATTAAGGCATGGTCATTTTTAGGGAGCACTATTCTGCTGACCACAGGGATTAAAAGTATGGACCCTATAGGGACTTCCCTGGTGGTCCAGATGTTGAAACTTCTCCTTCCAATGCAGGGGGTGCAGGTTCGATCCCTGGTCAGGGAGCTAAGATCCCACATGCCTCAGGGCCAAAAAACCAAAACATAAAACAGAAGCAATATTATAACAAATTCAATACAGACTTCAAAAATGGTCCACATCAAAAGAAAAAATCTTAAAAAAAAAAAAAGGACCCTATAGAGTTGAAGTCCTATTTCTCTAGGACAACTAAACAGCCACATGAATACATAAAAATAACCTTGACCCCTACCTTATATCATACACACACACAGAAAGAAATCTTAAATTTAATCACATAACTAAATGTAAAAATTAAACTGCAAAGCTTTTTTTATTATTTAAAAAAATTTTTTGGCCGAGCCACATGGCTAGTGGAATTTTAGTTCCCTGCCCAGGGATCGAACCCGGGCCCTTGGCAGTGAGAGTGCGGAGTCCTAACCACTGGACCGCCAGGGAATTCCACTACAAAGCTTTTTGAAGAAAATATAGGAGAAGTTTTTTCTGCAACTGCGGGATATCTTGGAACACAAAAATCAAAAGCCGTGTAAAAGCTGGGCGATCTTGAGCAAGCAATTTGATTTCTCCAGAACTTAGTTTACTCATCTGTAAAATGGGAGTCCTAACACTGTTTGATTTATAAACAGAGCAGCTGTGAAGATTGTGAAGATGACATACAGCATATGCGCACGTAAAGAGCACTCAGTAAATATTACCAATGAGTGCTATAAGAGGGAGGTGCTTTGGGAGCTCAGAGTAGACTACATCCAGCATGAGGAAGGTAGTCAGGGAGGGCTACCTGGAGGAAGAGGACTACTTTAGACAGATTGGGGACAGGTCTCTTCCAGCAGAAGTGACTGCCTGGACAAAGGTCTGGAGGTAATAAGCGATGAATAGTGCCAGCTAGCTAAGGCAGAGAGGGCAAAGTGGGTGGTGACAAAAGATGAGGCTTCTTAGACCCTCAGGAGTCTCCTGATGTTGAATGCCAGAAAGAGTAGTCTGATAGCACTTTACTCTCAGGGAAAGGGGTGGCGGCTCTCTGCCATCGTCTGGCTGTGTGATTTGGGGTTAGTCTGTTATCTTCATTTGAGAATATAAGGGATATGATCCTTTATTTCACAGTACTAAACTTTAATTTTCAATATTTCAAACATTTAGAATAGATGAAAAGGGTAGCACAATGGACACAGTACGTTCTTCTATTAGTTAGCTTACTGCTGCCTAACAAATTACCTCAAAATTTAGTTGCTTGAAACAACAAACCTTTGGGACTTCCCTGGCAGTCCAGTGGTTAAGACTCTGCGCTTCCAACACAGGGGGCGCGGGTTCGATCCCTGGTTGGGGAACTAAGATCCCACATGCCATGCTGTGCAGCCAAAACAAACAAACAAACAAACATTTATTATATCATGCAGATTCAGAGGGTCTGGGGGGTTCTGGCTCAGGGTCTTCTATGAGACTGCAGTCAAGATATCAGCCAAGGCTACATCATCTGAAAGCTCAACGGGGGCTGGAGGAGCCACTTCCGTGTCAGTTCCCTCCCATGGCTATGGGATGCAGGCCTCAGCTCCTCATAGCATGGACCTCTTCACATCACTGCTTGGGCATCCTCACCACATGGCAGCTGGCTTCCCCCAGACTGAGTCATTCAAATGCAAGGGCAAGGAGGAAGACGCAGTGTCTTTTATGATCTAGTCTAGAAGCTGCACGCTATCACTTCCGCCCAATTCCATTTGTTAAAAGTGAGTCACCTGGGGACGCACGACCTTTGACCCGCCGGCGGCGCCCCTGGCCCCCGCGGTTGCCTCGACTGAGGCCGGCGCGGTGGAGCCGCAGAAGCTGCGGGTGCGGAGGAGCTGTGCAGCCAACCCCGCGAGCCGGGAGCATGAGGACCTGGTGTCTGTGTCAGATTTGCACCTGCGGCTGAATATTTGGAAAAATATCCTATGTATGACAATGTTCTTCCACCTCAGAGTCTGAAGCCCAAGCAAGAATTTCGAGCATATCGTGGTAAAATGGAAGGAATAACAACATTTAAGTCGGATTATCGTCCTTATGAAAGAGTCAAACAGCCTCGCCATGCACCAGAAGAATATAAACCAAAGCAGGGGGAGATTGATCTTGGTATTACCTACAAACGGGATCTTAATTCTTATAAAGTGCAGCGTGTGGCAATAGCTCGGCCTTTGGAGAGACAAGTTAAAAAAGGGAAGTTGGATACTGTCCCAACCTATAAAGGTAACTTGCCATTTCAAAAATTAAAGAGCTAAAAAACAAAAACTTACTTCCAGCTTTGAGATCTAACATCAAATCATGATTTTGGTGCATTGCCAAACTTAAGTCTCCGTGGCTTAGGAAAAAACTTTTTTCTCTGTTGTCCAAATAGTATTGTATAGTGAGAAAAAAAAAAGAGTATTTGCTTGATGGAGAGTTAAGAGACCTGGATTCCTGTCCAAATTCAGCCACTTAATTAGTTTTCTCTATCTCAAACCATGAAAACAAAGGATACCACTGAACAAGCATTCTGTCATATTTGTCACATTATGCTACATTTAGTCCGCACTGTTCCTTTCCTTCCATCCCAGAATGAGCTGAAACTTTACTGAGCATACTGGAGCCTTTGAGAAAGTCAAATAAAGAGCAACCCTCTTTGCCATTCACACACACACACACACACACACACACACACACACACAAAAGTGAGTCACCAAGTCCAGGCCACATTCAAGGGGAGGGGAATTAGGCTCCACCCTTGGAAAGTAGGAGCATCAAAGACTTTATGGACATATTTTAAAAGCACCACAACCTTACACCTATATTCAACAATTTTTAACATTTTTCCATATGTGCTTTATATATGTGTGTGAATATATACGATTTGTTTTAAACATTTGAAAGTTTCATACATCCATCATGACCCTTCACCCCTAAATACTTCAGCATTTCCTAAGAATAGGGACATTTTATTACATAAGTGCGATACTTTATCACAGCAAAGAAAATTCATACTTATGCCAAGATATTATTTAATATTCAGTCCATTTCTAATTTTCTTCATTGTTCTAAGAAGTTTTTGCAGCTTTTTTTTTAAACAGGGATCAAATCAAGGTTCTTGCACTACAAGTAAAGATTATATTCTTCTAATTCCTTTTAATTAGAATCTTGTTTATTTTTCACAACGTTGATGTTCTAGAGCAAACAGGTCAGTCGGCTTGGAGAATGTCTCACAGTCTGGATTTGTCTATCTCCTCATGAGGCTGTTTTTGTTTGTTTGTTTGTTTGTTTTGTTTTTTTGGCGGGACGGGGCATGCCACTCGGCTTGTGGGATCTTATTTCCCCGACCAGGGATTGAACCCGGGCCCTCAGCATTGAAAGTGCCAAGTCCTAACCACTGGACCACCAGGGAATTCCCTTGTGAGGCTGTTTTATTCTTTGTCTATCCCTTGTAATTCCCATAAATTAGACCTAGAGGCTTAATTCAATTGTCTTTTTTTTTTGGCTATGTTGGGTCTTCGTTGCTGCGCGTGGGCTTTCTCTAGTTGCGGGGAGCAGGGGCTACTTATCCTTGCAGTGTGCGGGCTTCTCTTTGCGGTGGTTTCTCTTGTTGTAGACCATGGGCTCTAGGTGTGCTGGCTTTAGTAGTTGCGGCCCGTGGGCTCAGCAGTTGTGGCTCATGGGCTCTAGAGCAGAGGCTCAGTAGTTGTGGTGCACAGGCTTAGTTGCTCCGTGGCACGTGGGATCTTCCCGGAAAACGGCTCGAACCTGTGTCCCCTGCATTGGAAGGCAGATTCTTAACCACTGCGCCACCATGGAAGTCCCTCAACTGTCTTATAGTTTATTTTGTTTTATTTGTTTGTTTTTTCTATTAGTGGAAACTAATGCGGAACGTCCCCGCCTAGGAATCAAACCCATGCCCCTGCATTGAAAGCGTGGAGTCTTAACCACTGGACTACCAGGGAAGTCCTTATTTTATTTTTAAACTTTTCTTGGCTGCACTGCGAGGCATATGGGATCTTAGTTCCCAGACCAGGGGTAGAACACACACCCGCTGCAGTGGAAGCACGGAGTCTTAATTATTGGACTGCCAAGGAAGTCCCATTTGTCTTGTATTTTAAAATACTATTTTCTATCATAAAAGTCATAGAACCCCATTAAAGAAAACTTGGAAACTAGGGGGGAAAAAGGAGAAAAATCCTCTGTAATCCCCCCAACCTAAATAACCAGTGTTAGAGTTTTGCCCCTATTCCCTGCCTTGTTTTTCCACAGCATGCTTTCTACCTACTGTAAACCAGTGAGCAGTGTCTCATCTACTGCAGTTTTACTCGGTGCGCTAGTGTGGTGGGCAGCCTTCAACCTGGACCCCAGTGATCTCTGCCTCCCGGCATTCACATTATTTTTTAAATTTTTATTTACTTATATTTGGCTGCATTGGGTCTTCGTTGCTGCACATAGGCTTTCTCTAGTTGCAGAGATTAGGAGCTACTCTTCGTTGCGGTGCCCGGGCTTCTCATTGTGGTGGCTTCTCTTGTTGCAGAGCATGGGCTCTAGGTGCACGGGCTTCAGTAGTTGTGGTGCATGGGCTTAGTTGCTCGGCGGCATGTGGGATCTTCCCAGAACAGGGATCGAACCTGTGTCTCTGCATTGGCAGGCGGATTCTTTTTTTTTCTTTTAATTTATTTATTGGCTGCATTGGGTCTTTGTTGCTGTGCGCGGGCTTTCTCTAGCTGCGGCAAGCGAGGGCTACTCTTTGTTGCGGTGTGCGGCCTTCTCACTGCGGTGGCTTCTCTTTGTTGCGGAGCACAGGCTCTAGGCACGCAGGCTGCAGTAGTTGTGGCACGCGGGCTCAGTAGTTGTGCCTCATGGGCTCTAGAGCGCAGGGTCAGTAGTTGTGGCACACGGGCTTAGTTGCTCCACGGCATGTAGGATCTTCCCAGACCAGGGCTGGAACCCGTGTCCCCTGCATTGGCAGGCGGATTCTTAACCACTGCGCCGCCAGGGAAGTCCAGCAGGTGCTATTCTTATCCCCATTTCATAGATAGGAAACTGAAATTCAGGAAGGTTAAAGTTTGGGCGGCACCAGATTCTTCCATTCTTCCTTAAACTTCGTCAATGCTCTGAGGATAATCTCCCGTTCTCCTTAATTTAAACCCCTTGGGGTCCGCCATCGTGGGTCCCCAAGCCCCAGCTCTGTGCATCCTCTTCATTCTCTCCCACACTGTATGCGTGGGGGACTACTAGGGCGGACCACTGCATTGGCTTGTGGGGACCCTGAATGCCCCCACACTGAGTTGGGACTTTATCACGTAACCGCCGGGGAGCCAGGGATGGTTCTTGAGGAGGGAAACGGACAAGGCCAGCGCTTTCTCCGTGGGGTAGGTCTGTCCCTCCCTCTCCTGTCACTCACTCCTTGGGGAACGCGGTGGAAGGCGCCCAAGCACAGCCTCCCGCTGGAAGCGCCCTCGTTGCCCCTGGCAACAGAGTCCAGGAGAACCACGGAGACGCGGCCCGACAGTGCAGAGCGCTCACTCCGGGCCAGCAAGGATCGGAGATCTCGAAAGCGGAGCCTGACCGATTGTCACGTGGGCTGCCCTCGGGAAGGCGGGACTTCCGGCGGCCCAGTATTTTCTTTCCGGTTGTTGGCTCCTACCGGCCCCTCCCTTACTGGCCCCTGCGCCCCCCTCCCCCCGCGGCCCCCCGCCGCCGGGCCCGCCGCCACCATGAAGAAATTCTTCCA
>NW_006787698.1:698697-748182 GCF_000442215.2 Lipotes vexillifer | reverse complement strand
GGGGGCGAGGCTGGAAGGGGCGGGGCTGCAGGAAGTGAGGGGGTCCTTGGAGAGACCCTAGGGGGTTAGGGCGGGCGGTAAGGGAGAGGCTGGGGATGCGGAGAAGGGGCCCTGAAGAGGCATCGCATAGGGTTTGGGGGAATCTAGGTGACCAGAGATTGGGGACTGAGCCTGGAGAAACAGGTAGAGCTGGGGTCACAAAAAGTCGTGAGGCTTAGACTCTGTGGCGATAGGGGTCTGGGCCTTGGTTCTGGAGCAGGAGGGAGGACGGGTGGAGGATCTGGAAGGCCGGGGAGCCTGAGGCGTTGTTGGAAGGGTGGTCAGGGACTTGGGAGGTGCGGGTGAACTGGTTGGGTGGTGGGTGCTGCGAGGGGTTGAGGAAGGTCTGGGAGGAGAAGGGAGGCAGGTGGGTGGAGCTGGGGAGCTGGGGGAGTCTGCTACCGGAAGGAGGTGGGGGGCCTCGTGGGTGATGGCTGAGTGGCCTGGAGGTCCCGAGGGTGACCTGGGAAGGGAGGGGAGGTGGCCTGCATTTCCAGGCCTCTGTGACTTATCTGGGGAGGACTTGGAGAAGAGAAAGGCCTGGGGCCACACTGGAGACTCCATGGGCAGGCGTGAGGGGCCAGTGCTGTGCAGAGGATAGTGAAGAGCTGGAGCAGGTGAGGATGCCAGACTGAGGGCCGGTTGGCTGAGAAGGAGGCTCCACTGGGGGGGGATGGGATGAGAAGAGGGAGTTCAGGAGGGGCTGGGGCTGCTACCAGGAGCTACAGAGGGGGCTGGGGGACCCGAGGGGGTTTAGGATGGGGAGTGACTGAAGAAAGAGGTCAGCCCGGGGAGGGTTTTGTGAGGCATAATGGAAGGGATTGTGAAGAGGTCAGGGCTGGGAGGGGGTTGGAGAAGAGGCAGGCAGGCTGGCAGGAAGGGGTGGTGAGGGCATCATGAGGCAGTGGGGGTGGGTGAGGGAGAGTGGGTGCGTGGCAAGGACATCAGGGCATCTGTCACAAGGATTGGGGGCCCCTGGGGTTCTTGGGAGGGGACAAAGGAGTAGTGGGACAAAGGAGGCCCATGAGGGTCAGATCCATGAGTACGGGAGGGAAGTGCAGGTCCTGGGAGCCTGGGGCGGTGACAGGGAGAGGAGGGCACCTTAAGAGGGGCCCAGGGAGAGCCGTGGGCCAGACAAGGGGGTCCATTCATTTGTTCATCAAGTAGTGGGTAGAGGTGGGGGGCTGGTGCAGCTGGACTGTGTGTGACAGTAAGGAGGTGGGGGCTGATGGCTGTGTCAGACTGGAGGCCGGGGAGGACAGGAGAGGGGAGTCACATGGAGATCCAAGCTTCTGTGACGTGCCTGGAGCCGAACTGGAGACTCAGGGTGCGTGCGAGGGTGTGTGTCCAGCACTGTTACAGCATGAAAATCCCTGCCCTCTCAGGGCTCACGTTGTAGTGGGGAGAGGTGGGCGGGTAGAACAATACATAAACGATGAAAGATCGGCCCTGAAGAAAAATAAACAGGGTCCAGAGAGTGAGCCATGTGGGTGACTGTTAGGTGGTCTGGGAATGCCTCTGTGAGAAGGTGACTTTTGAGCGAGAGCTGGATGAGGTGAGACTCAGCCGTGCGGAAATCAACCCCTGTCTCTCTGTCTCTGTCTCTGTCTCACACACACACACACACACACACACACACACACACACACACACACACAGTTGAAGCGGTGCCTGTCCCTCCCAGGCAGAACACTCCAGGCAGAAGGCACAGAAAGTGCAAAGGTCCTGTCATAGGAGGTTGGGTCTGTGTGAAGAACAGCAGGGAGTTTAGATAGGAGTGAACAAGGGAAAGGGGCAGGTTGTGAAGGGCCTGTAGCATGCGGAGGCTGCAGGATCCTGTCCTGCATGGGATGAGAGGGCTTTGTGCAGAGGAGTGACTGGGTTTTAGAAGGATCCCTCTGGCTGCCCAGAGGAGCCATGAAGTGGGTGAGTGAGGGGTCTTGGAAAAATGGCGTTTTTATGGAAGGACGGGGCTAGGGTGGCACTACGTGACTTGTCTTTTCTTCAACCTGAAACTCTCAGCTGTTGGGAGGGCTGGAGAGAGGGGCTGGGATGGGCAGGAAGCTCCCAGAGGCCTGGGGACAAGAAAAGAGGGCTCCCCGGGTGTCTGAGCAGAGCGGGAAGCATGAGAGCCATGAACTCAGAGCCTTGGCTCCTGAGAAGGTTCTAGATATATAGCACAGATGATTCCAACTACTGGCATCGGGAGAGGGTCCTGAGGAAAGGAGGAGGGTGAGGCAGGTGAGTCAGACCCTGGTGGGAAGAAGCCCATCTCTGCTGGAACGTCAAGGCCAGGTCGTTCTCGAGCTAGGTTGGGTTAGGAAGCTGCCCGTCCCGTGGGATGATCACCCTGCCTACTTCCCAGGGTGGAGGGGAGATTAAACCAGATCTTTGTTTGTTTGGGGTTTTTTTTGGCCTTGCTGCGCAGCATGCCGGATCTTAGTTCCCTGACCAGGGATGAAACCCGAGCCCACGGCAGTGAGAGCACCAAGTCCTAACCACGGGACCAACAGGGAAGTCCCTAAACCAGATCCTTGTAACACACTCCACGCAGGGCCTGCGTGCGGCCTGACCCGCTGCCCGAGCTTCCGTGACCCTCTGAGGCTTGTGAAAGGGCATCTGGAGCGCTCGCTGGGAGGCACGTTGCCATGCGTAATAGACGCGCTGAGCGACAGCTAGCTCCTGGTCCACTGTCCGGCACACAGTAGGCGCTCAGTAGATGAAGCCTCCGTGTCTCACCCTCGTAGACAGTAAGGGTGGAGCCTCTCGCTCAGGGAAGGGGGCGAAGAGCATCAGCCCCTGTGGACGGTAGGTGTGCCCTTACCTCGCCTGACAGATGATGACTCCGAGGCCCAGGCCGGTGCAGGATTTGTCCAAAGTGGCAGGCAGGCGGGGAGCAGAGTCACCGTCTGCCTCCCGAGGCTCCTCCATCTACGTTAGACCCGTCTGGTGGCCGTGGTGGCCCCTGGGGCGGAGGCCCATATCTGTCTGCTGGGACAAGAGCTCTTCTGTCTGCCCGCACGTCACCTCACGGTCCCTCCACATCTCCTTAGGGAGAAGGCCGCCAAAGAAAAGCCCAGCAAGCCGGCGCTCCGGCAGCCCCGCCAGGGACCTACCGATGAGGCGCAGATGGCGGCCGCGGCGGCCCTGGCCCGGCTCGAGCAGAAGCAGCCCAGGGCACGGGGCCCCACATCACAGGAGTCCATCCGGAGCCAGGGTGAGCCTCGGCCGTCCTTGGGCCACGGGGGTGGGGATGGGGTGCGGTGGAGCGGGCCTCTGCCCCTCTGTCCTTGAGGCTGATCCTTGACTTTTCATGCGTTCCAGGTCCTGTGCTTGGCTCTGGCTGAAAATAATTTCATAGCCAGCGATTCGGGTTGGGAGGAGGGTTTAAATCACAGCTGTGAGCCAGTCCACAAAGGGGCCGTGCAGGTGGAAAGGCCAAGGGGGCTGCTGTGGTCTGGGCGGCACGGATGTCAGGGAGGATGTCAGGGAGGTTGTGGAGGGGAGCGTTGGGACTCAGAGGAGGAGGGGGAGCACGTGGCCTGGTGCAGCCTGGGGGCCTGGAGAGGTTGGCGGGCTGGGAGGACCTTGAGCTGGAAGGACTAGAATTTGACCCACACGAGGGTCCATGCTGGGGAATGGTGTGCCTGGCTCACACACTGACCCGTCCCTGCCTCTCCCTCCAGTGAGAAAGGAACTTCAAGCTGAAGCGACTGTCAGTGGGAGCCCGGAGGCCCCAGGGACCAACCCGGTAAAAGCATCACGATGGCAGCACGACACCCAAGGGGTGGCCTGGGGCGGGCGGGGGAGCTGGGAGCCCTTAGAGTGCCCGCTTGGGCTCTCTTCTGTGTTTGGTCTGATTGGTGCCCAGCCCTGGGCGGTAAGCATCTGGTGCTGGAGAGGGTGGGGAGATGCAGAAGGGACATCGGGGTGGATCGAGGTCATCTCTGGCCTCAGGATGCTGGGGATCCCTGTGGTTTAGGGTGGTGTCATCTGGGACCTGCGTGCTTGGCATCTAATGACACCAGGCCCAGGCCCTGGGGGAGGGACTGCACCTCCGTTAAGTCCCCTCCCTCCCCTGTAACCCCATGAGGGTAGGTGCTGTTACAGTTCCCACTTTTCAGAAGAGAAAACTGAGGTTCAGAGAAGTGAGGCCCGGTGCCCTTGGTCATGCACTTCGAAACCAGCAGGGGCAGGACTGGAACCCCAGTCTATCTGAGTCCAAAGCCCTTAGCCTTAGCACTGCCCTCCGCTGCCCTCCTCGGATACAGGAGGGCACCATGGAGACTGGTGTAGTCAGGGAGGCCTTCCTGGAGGAGGCAGGCCTCAAAGGAGAACTTGGCAGAAAGGGTGTTCTGCGCAGCACCACCTGTGAGGCCTCACTGAATTTCAGAATGGAAGGGACCCTGGATATTACCTAGGAATTGAGGCCCAGAGCAAGGCTGGGACTCGTCCAGGGCACCGTGACTCCTCACTCTCCCACCAAAGCCCCTCCCTCACCAGGTAGGGGGGCGGGAAGAGCAGGAACGATCAATTCAGCACTTACACCGTGTCCGGAGCTGCTCCACACTCTCCGTTCCTTACCTTGTTGAATTCTGAGGTGGTCCCTCGAGGACATCTTACAGACCAGAAGACAGGCTCAGAGGGGCTTGGCCACTGGGCCACAGTGTCCCATGGCTAATAGGCAGAGGGGACAGCATTGGGACCAGGATGTCTGGCTCCCAGGGCCACGCTCTCAGAACTGTGGCACTTGGGCGGCTCGGGTGGCCTCTGTCCACAGTCTAGGCTCAGACACCCTCACCCATCCTCACAGGTGCCCAAGCCCAAAGAGGAGGGTTCGACCCACCTGGCAGTGCCTGGAGTGTACTTCACCTGCCCCCTCACAGGGGCCATCCTGAGGAAGGACCAGCGGGACGCCTGCATCAGAGAGGCCATTCTCTCGGTGAGTGCCGGACCCGGTGCAAGAGCCGCCCCCCAGGAGCCCGGGTGGCACAGAGCATATGCTGTGGTTCTGTTCTAACCTCTCTAAAGAGGGAATACTTACCTGAGGGACAGAATTCAAGATACAGAAGGGTAGGCGGGGAAAAGCCGCCTCCCGCTCACCTCGCGGCCATTCTCCCTGAGGCAGCAGCTGTAAGTAATCTAGGCCCCTTTTCAGAGATGCTCCAAATATGTACAAACTACCGATGCATCTATATCTGCCACACGTGCTGTGTGTTTGTTTTACGTAAAAGGTAATGTACCGTTCACGCCTGACGTCGAAACTGCTAGGTATTATATCAGTGCAGAAAGAACTTCCACATTTTTTCCCCCTTAAAACTCTGTATCTGGAAATAATTTCAAACCTAAAGAAAAATCGCGAGAACAAAAAGAACACGTGAACATCCTTTAATCAGGGTGGGAGTGTCCTATTACTGTTCTGACAGATTACTACGAACTTGGTGCCTCCAGACAGCATGCCTCTTATAATTCTGGAAATTAGAAGTGGGACTTGGGTCTCACGGGGCCACAGTCAAGTTGGCCGCAGGGCAGTGTGCCTTCTGGGAGCCCTAGGGGGAGTCAGGCTGTCTGTACTCCATGGCTCCTTCTCTGTCTTCACAGCCAGTGGTGCCAGGCCAGGTCTTTCCCAGCTGCCATCTCTCTGCTTCTCTCTCTGTCTCTCTCTTCCCCCTTTTAAGGGCCCTTGTGATTCCATTGGGCTCACCTGGCTAATCCAAGCTAATCTCTAATCTCCCTATTTTAAGGTCCACTGATCAGCAGCCTTAACTCCATCTGTCACCTCCACACCCCCTGACCCATAACATACTCCCAGGTTCCAGGGATCAGGTCACAGATATGTATGTCATTCTGCCCATCTTACTCACATTTGCCAGTTGCTAACATTTTTACCCCACTGGCTCTGTCACGCCTGTTTTTCTGAGCGGTTGGAAAGCCTGCATTCTCCACAGTGACTGCGTGATGACTCATGGCAAATTCTTTCCTGACTCTTTAACCAACCCCGTGTTGATAAGCACGTAGAAAGTTTCCAGTCTTTTGCTAGTGAGGACAATATTTATGATGAAAACCTTGTCTGTACATCACTTAGAGCTGTAGGCTCCATTCCAGAAGCAGAGTTGCTGGGACAGAGGACAGCGTGTAGGGCTTTGGATAGTTGTCACCAGATGAACCTCCATGTGGGTTGTCCTGATTCACACTCACCCAGCAGTGTGTGAGAAAATACCCATTTCCCTGTGCCCCACTGTCACTGTGGGTTACCAAACATTTTTTGTCTTTACCCAAACTGATTGGTAAAAATAATATCTCAGCATAGTTTTAGTTTGCATTTCCTTTTTTAGGCTTAGGTTGGCTGTGTTTTCATATGAGAATGCATCCTTTGCCCATTTTTGTGTTGGGTGGTGGCTTTTTTTTTCTTATCGATTTATAGGCACTCTTTACATATTAGGAAAAACTAGCCTTTTGCCTATGATCTGAGTTGTGAATATTTTTCTCCAGTTGTTTACTTTTTAGAGTTGGCTTATGGTCATATGGCCATGTAGAAATTTTTAATCTCTATGTAATTCAATGTGTCAGTCTTATTTTATGGCTTCTGGGTTTTGTGACCTACTTAGGAAGGCCTTTCCCACTTCAGGATTAAAACAACTCTTCCATGGTTTTTCTAGTGCTTTTCTGTTTTGTCTTTTGTTGTTTGCTTTGTTTAATGATTAAAGCTTTGATCCCACTAGAATTATACCTGTGTAGAATAGGATGCGTGGAGCTAGTGTTATTCCTTTTTTTTTTCCGGATAGTTATCCAGTTTTCCCCAATCCTCATTTATTGAAACACCTGTCTTTTGGCCACCGTGAAATCTGCCATTATCACAAAGTAAGTCCCTACATGGATTCGGTTCCTTTCTGGATGTGTCTGTTCCTTTGTCCCCTTGTCCGTTCGTGCGCCCTGGTCCTAATTTAAACGAGGCTGCAGGCTGCCTGGGAACATCTGAGAACAGCGTTTGGAGCTGCAGCTCTTCCCTGGGTGGGTGGGTGTGCTTGTCCTGAGGAGGCTGGAGTAGGGGGAGGTCAGCCTGGCTCAGCCGTGTCCTGAGAATGCCCCCATCTTACTGCTGCTTCTCTGCAGACCCGATTTCTCTGCCCTTCCACATATTTTTGTCCTACCCTGGCAACTTACTGGCAGACTGGGCTGGGTCCCAATTTGAAGTTCCCAGGAGAGCTGGCCCAGTTCAGATCAGACAACTAAGTGACACAGTGTGGCTGCTGAAGGCTCACCCCAGTGTAGCTGAGGGAAGGTAGCTGGGGCAGGGTGGAAGCCCCACAGCTGCCTTCCAGGAGCTGTGGCTGGGCTTCTGCAGGGCTGCCCAGGGGTAGATCTGAGGGGGCCAGGTCTTCTGTGCTCTTGATTCATCGCCTCTGGTGACCCAGCTGTTCACCCCCACCATTTTTTTTTTTCTTTTTGGCCACACCTTGTGGCATGTGGAACTTCCCCAACCAGGGATCGATCCCGTGGCCCCTGCGGTGGAAGCGCAGAGTCTTAACCACTGGACCGCCAGGGAGGCCCCACCCCCACCATTATCCAGGCAGAGCAAATGACTTTGGGGCTGACGCGGGTGTCAGCCCCACTCGCCATGTAACTAGTGACTTTCTGGGGCTGCAGAGAAACCACCACACGGTGTGGCCGTGTGCAGTGGCTGTCCAGAGCGTGAGCAGATCTGCTGCCCAGTCTTGCCCCTCACCTTAGTTTTCCATTCTCAGCCTCTCCTCGCTGGGGTGCTGTTCGCAGGGTCCCATGGGGACCGGTCAGTGATGTCTCCACTATCTTGCCTCCCCCAGGAGTGATCAGGCAGCCACAGGTCACAGACCTCTTTTGTGTCCTGTCTCTACCACCTCCGTCTGTTTCTAGAATGTCCCTCGTAGGGATGGGGGATGAGGAGGGATGGCAGGTCCGCAGTGGCTGGCAGGTCCCTGGCACTCAGCTGCTGCGCCCTTGGTGGCGCTCAGTGCTGGCGTTGGGCACCAAAGCCAGAGCGGTAGGCAAAGGTCCGTGTCATGCCGATCCAAGGGGTGGCGTAACCCGGGCTGCCATCTCCCCCTTTTCCCTAGACGTGAGGGCAGGGCCGAGGCCCCAGGCTGGAGTCATCAAAAGGGCTTTCCTCCTCCTTTTTCTGCTGTTGAGTTTGCTTCCATCCCACGCTAGGGCCTGCTGTGAGACAGTTCTTACTGTTGTCACCTGTGTCACTGCTGCCACCTGAGTGCTGAGACCTGGCTGCTTGGCTGGCATGGCCTCCAGGCCCTGAGGTGGACGCTTTCTGACTCAGCTTTCCTCCCTCCTCCCAGCACTTCTCCACCGACCCAGTGGCCGCCTCCATCATGAAGATCCACACGTTCAACAAGGACCGGGACCGGGTGAAGCTGGGCGTGGACACCATCGCCAGGTGAGTGGGTGGCCCCCTCCCACCCGGGTGCCAGCTCCTGGGCCTCCATCACGATCGGCTGAGGGGCCCCAGAGGGAGCACGGCCCTGGGAGTGAGGCCAGGCCCCACCCTTCACTCCCCCTCGCCCTTGGGGAAGGGGCTTGGCCTCTCTGGGCCTCAGCTTACCAGTGTTTAGAACGAAGAGGTTTACTGAGTCGGGGGTTTCCAACCCTGGCTTCCCTTTGGGATCATCAGAAGAACGTGAAGCAGGCAGGGTCTCACCCACCACCAACTCCTCTGATGCGAGCAGGTCGGGGGCGGGGCCAGAAGTCTGTTGCTCAGCAACCCTCAAGCCGGCTCTGGGGGCCCATCAGCTCTGGCTCTGCCTGCTCCACCCCCACCACGGTGGCTCCTTGGTGCCCTCAGGGGGAGGCAGGACCGAGGAGGAGGCCCAGTGTCGGGGGCACCAGGGGTTGGGCTCTATGGGGTGTACAGGGTGTGACGGCAGCCTTCCCGGGGGTCACTCTTAGCACGAACCGGTGTGGCTCTGAGCTGCTCTCCCCTGTCCACCCCAGGTACCTGGACAACATCCACCTGCATCCCGACGAGGAGAAGTACCGGAAGATCAAGCTTCAGAACAAGGTGTTCCAGGTGAGGGCTGCCACCAGAGTGACTTAGCCTGGGGTGGCCGGCGTGGCCATGCCTGTGAGGCCACCCAGGACCCAGGCTGGCAGTGGGAGCAGCCGGGCTGCAGCCAGCCAGTGGCGGCCAGAGTCGGCTGCAGAAGGGCCCCTGCAGGGCTTGGGAGTTGAGGTGGGCAGAAGGTGCCAGGCGGGGAGGGAGGGCTTCGTGAGCGCAGGATGAGCACAGTATGTGTACACTGTCTGCTCTCGCCACCAACCCACGGCGTGACTCGATTTTTCTTTGAATTAGCTGGGAACACATCGGCACTGGGGAGATTTTTCACGCAAACGCAGACTTCTGGTTTCTGTGGAGAAATCGCAGGGTCCTAGCACTCTGGCCCGTGGTACCCTACCCGTGCAGCTGGCGGGGCCCTGCTCTCTCCTAGGGGTCCCCACCCACATCCAGCATCCCAGGGCCTGCCTCCCCTGCTTCTGGGGACTCCCAGCCTCCGCTGTCCTTTGGCTCTTCAGTCTCCTTCACCCTGGTGTTTACCTTTTGGGATCCCAGGCCCTCTGTGAGCTCACCCCTGCAGACAGCTTTGGGGGTTCATCCTGTCCAGGGGCAGCGGCCGCTCTGAGACTGGGGACTCTGGGCCAGAAGGGCGGGGTGGGCAGTGAGGCTGGTGGGGCACGAGGAGGCCTCAAGGGTCCCGCATGACCTCTTGGCTCCGCTCTCAGGAGCGCATTAACTGCCTGGAAGGGACCCACGAGTTTTTTGAGGCCATCGGCTTCCAGAAGGTGCTGCTTCCGATCCCCGACCAGGGTAAGAGAAAAAGAGAAGGGCCGTGGCTGAGCCCAGGGGCAGGGGTGGGAGGGGCCCGGCTCGGGGGTCTCCCTGCCACGGCAGAGTGACATGCCCACGTGTCCCAGAGGGCCCTGAGGAGTTCTACGTGCTGAGTGAGGCCGCCCTGGCCCAGCCCCAGAGCCTGGAGCAGCACAAGGAGCAGCTGCTGCGCGCTGAACCCGTGCGGGCCACACTGGCCCGCCAGCGCCGGGTCTTCCGGCCCTCGCCCCTGGCCTCCCAATTCGACCTGCCTGCGGACTTCTTCAGCCTAACGGCGGAGGAGCTCAAGCGAGAGCAGCGGCTGCGGTCAGAGGCCGTGGAGCGGCTGAGCGTGCTGCGGACCAAGGCAATGCGCGAGCGGGAGGAGCAGAGGGAGATGCGCAAGTACACCTACACGCTGCTGCGCGTGCGCTTCCCCGACGGCTGCCTCCTCCAGGGTGCGTGCTGGGTGCTGGTGATGCTGCCTCGGGTCCGCTGTGCGCCGGCAGGAGCAGGCTGCTCTGGTCTGAGCTCGTCCCAGGGGAGGAGGCCGAGGGCTCAGGGGGGCTCCCATGAGCTCCAGCGCCACACTTGTCCCCCCGCCAGGGACCTTCTATGCCCGGGAGCGGGTGGCAGCACTGTACGCGTTTGTCCGGGAGGCCTTGCTGATCGACTGGCTGCCTTTTGAGCTGCTGGCCTTAGGAGGGCAGAAGTTGTTGGAGGACGAGAACCTGGCCTTCAATGAGTGTGGGCTGGTGAGTGACGGGCTCCCCACACAGCGGAACCGGGTTCTCTGGGTTCTTGTTGAATCAGCACAAACCCCCGAGGAGGGGGATGCTCTTCAACTGGGGGTGGCGTTAGGGGAAGGGGTCCTGGGGCCAGGCTCCCTGGGTGTGAGTCCCACCTTTCCACTTCCTTGCCATGTGATCTTGAGTAACTTCTCTGTGTCTACAAAATGGGAATGTGCCCATTTGTGTGTTGAGTCCTCTGTGGCGCAGAGCAAAGGTGGCATTCAAAACGCAAGGAATTACTGGGGAGGGTGTAGGAGGGGACTGGAGGGTGGTCAGACCCTGATTCAGGGAGGCCTGGACAGGAAGTCCTGACTGCTGCCTGATGTTGGGTTGGCTTCAGCCAGGCCCGGGGGTGTCCCCAAGCCCAGGTCATCATCAGAGGAGTCCCTGTTATATGAGAATGGACTGAGTGCATGGGTGTGCTGTCAGCGGCGGGGAGCAGTCCCGGCTCCAGCAGGAAGATTTGAACGTGAAGCGGGAGCTCTGTCACATAAAGGCCAGAGCGAGGCTGAGGCTTCTTACCCCACTGCAGGTGCCCTCGGCGCTCCTGACCTTCTCATGGGATGCAGCCGTGCTAGCAGACATCAGGGCTGCGGGGGCCCAGCCAGACTCATCTGTCCTGAAACCCGAGCTCCTGTCGGCCATCAAGAAGCTCTAATGAAATAAAAGCAGGGCTGGCTTCAGCCCCTGTGGGTCTGTCTCATGCTCTCTCCCTGCTTCCTTCACATTCCCCTCGTCCCCAGTCCCCCCACCACTCCGGGGCCTCCGGGCCTCCTCCGGAACCTCCTCCTGCCCACGGGCACCACAGGCACGGAGAGAGGTGCTGGTTGGCCTGTGGACGCGTGCCGAGACTGCCACCTGGATGGGGCAGCCACTAGTAGCCTGCTTAGAGAAGCCCGGGCCCAGTCCCCGTGTGCTGTGGCCCCGGTGGCTGTGGCTAGCCCTGAGGTGACTGGCACAGGAATGAGACACTGGGCCTGTCAGGACAGGGTGTGTAAAATTCTAAACCTGAATAAATAGGGTGTTTGACTAGTTTCCCGGTGGTGAGTTGAAGCCGTGGGAGGCGGCGTAGGGTGGCAGCTCTGCAGAGCCGCCAGCAGGTGAGGCCCGGCCGTGGCTCCCGGTGAAGTGACACCGCGTGGCCACCTGGGCACCCAGGAGCCCCTCATGTCCGAGGCGAGCTCTTCACTTCCCGCACCTTCCTAATTGTCGTCCCCACCGGCCTGATGAGCCAGCCCTGCTGAGCGCTTCCCAGGGCCTCGGAGCCTTGCAGGCCCCACGGGGCAAGCTCCCCCAGATGTCCACATCCTCCTCCCTGGACCTGTGAATGCGTTACTTTATGTGACACAGGGACTTGGCCTGTGATTGAGGGTGAGACGGGAGGTGGCCCTGGGTTAACCTAGTGAGTTCTAATGCGTGGAGGAAAACAGAAGGGATGGGGAGATGTGGAGGAAGGGGCCACGTGCCAAGGATTCGGGTTGGCCTCCAACAGCTGGAAGAGGGACAGAAACACCCCCCCTAGAGCTTCCAGCGGGAACCAGCCCTGCTGACACCTGATTCTGAGCCAGCGAGGCCCTTGTCGGACTTCCGCCCCCAAGAACTGCCAGTAGAACAAGTCTGGCGGTTTGCTGCAGCAGCCGTGGGGAGCCAACGCAGACGGGGACCAAGGCCTGGAGGGTGTGGGCACTCGCCCCCGGTCACACCTCTGCTGGGAGACAACTGAGCCCCTGCTCCTGACCACTCATCTGGATCATCCCCTCCCTCTCACCCGCAGCCTGGCCCCGGGCTGTGGCCCCTACTGGACCCTTGCCTTCACAGAGGCCAGTGGTGGCTGGTTCTCTGGCCACTGTGAGATTAAAGCATCCAGGCCCCAAATGTGATTGAAACAAAATTCCCTGGTAACCCCGTCAGCCACACGCGCTTTGCCTCCCACCTGGGCCGCCGGCAGCTCTGTTCTCACGTGCGGGCAGGACCCAGGCCCATCCTCCTTTGCCGCCTCATCTCTGGAACCCAGCACTGCCTCTGCTTGATACCCTGCTCTCACATCCTGCTCTCGACTCCCACCAGGAGTCGACTGCAAATTGTCGGGTGGCAACTAAAACGGTTTAAGGCGACGTGACCGCTGCAGGTAGTCACATCACAGGTGGAGTCACACCTGTGTCCTCTCCCTGTGCCGGCACTCAGCTGCACCCCACCTGCAGCAGCTCATCCTGGATGGGGCCAGGGTCCTCACCCCACAACTGAGGTGCTTGTCAGCCCCACCCGTGCGGAGCTGGAGAGGAATAGGACCCCTCCAGGAGGATTGGGGTGCTGCCAGGAGAGGCAGGCCCGGCAGGGACCTGGCCACCACATGGCGAGCTCCCTGGGGCTGGGGTCGTGTTGCTCTATCTCGGGTGCATCCACAGTCAATACTGAACCATTCTTCACAATGAGATGTCAGCCGACTCTTCTCTCTCGGGAACAGCGGCAACAAAGACAGCATGATGTTAAGGGCCGGCAGACAGGAGCCCGGTTCCGATGGAGTCTGTGAATTCTGCCAAAATCTCAGCTGCCCCAGGCCCTCAGAGCATGCTCGAACACCTCTGCGGGGCCTATCACAGCCCCGTCCGAGGGCTGCTCCAGGGCCTCAGAGGCCAGGGCTCAGCAAGCGCCGTGGCTGGCTCCACGCTGCTCAGCTTCAACACTCCTGAGGGGTGGCCTGACCCAGAGGTCGGTTCTGGAAGCCAGGATTCAGCTCCTGGAGGTTGGGAATACCTCTGCTCGCCTACCCGAGGGGCAGGAGGGATTAACCGGCGTAAACCACCTGCCGAGAAGCCCTCACCTTGAACTAGGTCAGTGGGGAGGTTGAGGATTTCACAACAAAGAGGTGGAACAGTGCTTTTGCAAAGCGTAAAGCTTTATACACATGCCACAGGTCTACGTGTGGCAGGGAGGGGGCAGCGGGGTGGGGAGCGGACACCCGACGGCACAGAGCGCCGGGCTCGGGCCCAGGGCAATGGACGCACCACTCACAGAAGTGATGTGTTTGAAAAGATGACAGACATGCTAGGTCAGTCTAGACAATAGTTTATACAGATCCATGTCAGGTCCGGGTGCCACGCCGCACCCAAGAGGCTTCAATTTATTTACAAGCATCTCATCACAGTGCCTGCCAGGGGTCCAGAGAGCACAACCAGGCTTTCCCCGTGCAGGTCATCACATCACAATAATGCTTTATTAAGGGACAGAATAATATGCAGCTTTGGGGGGGAAATTTTTACAAATATCAAAAAGAACTAATCAAGCATCCTATATAAAACTTTCCAAACTTCCAGGGAGGTCTGCAAAGCAGGACAAAGTGCTCTTTACACAGGAATTGGGACTTTCAAGTATCTGAGTGGCATTGAAAATACCCTAACCATTCTACGTACATACACGGGCCAGTCGGGGCGCTCAGGAGGGGCCGAGTGAGCTGGAGGCCACGAGGCTCTCACTGGTGTTCATTCCCACAGACCCCCCAGCTCCAGTTGTTCCACATGGGGCCTGGATGTCTGCAAAGCAAGAAAGGGAGGAGCTTCAGCTGCCGTGTCCGCTGTGGGGCCGGGCAGGCTGCCCGCTCCTCACTAGAGCTTCAGCCGCGTCCACCTCGAGCCCGTGTGCTTCCGTGGCACTTTCCAGTGGCTTTACCCTTGACCCTCCAGAGCAGGGGAAGCCCGTGGCAAAGATGAGGAAAGTGGGCAACAAGGCCCAGTGGCTTGCTGGAGCTCATGCTGCCGAGGATGGCCAGCCTGGGGCTCACTGCCCCTGGGAAGCTTGGTTCAGAGGCTGCCCCTCGCCAGTGCCGGTACCCCACCCCGGACCCTCCCTCCCTGACACGGCTCATCACCACCAACCTTCAGGTCTGTGGTTTCCTAAATGCAGCTTTCAGACCAGGGCAGGCGGCCCAGGGCCTGGGCTGGAGCCTATTGCCCGCACCACCATCAGACCGGCCTGCCCAGCGCCTTCCAGGGCCTCCTCACTCAGTCCCCGTTAGTCACAAGAGGCAAGCGGGAGAGTGACCGTAACCGTTCTTCCCTTTCCTGCCAGCCTGAAGGAAAAGAGGAGGGTTTGGGACCCTTCTCACCCCCAACATCCGAGATGTCCATGATCACACAGTCGCCTTCCTCCTCCTCCTCCTCCTCTGTGTCCGCCTGGAAGCCGTCCAGGTCCCCAGCTCCGACCTGAACAGACAAGGTGCATGGCCGTCAGCAGCGGCAGCAGCAGCAGCAGACAGGGACAGTGTGACCCCTCCCACCACCCGCTTCCCTACTCCTGACCTCCTCTGCCCATCCTGGCAACAAAATTTGAGAAGTCTGTTTGATGGGTTATGATCCAAGGCAACTTTGGGGGTGTTCTCTCAAATGAACTGATTATGTTCAGGTTTCTGAAAACTACCCCCATCGTTATTTACCTGATTACAAAAATAATTTGTTTATTGTTTTTGAATTAGAACTCTCGGTTTCCGGTTTGGTTTGAAAGAGAGATGGATAAAGCACACACTTTCTCTGAATTATGATTTGGATTAAGTGGCTGAGAAGTTAGTTGGTCAGTGTTTTCTTCTCTGCCCAACAGCTTCATCCCCTCTGCCTGATGCTTGGTAACTCTCTCCCTCCGATTGAGGCTCCGACCAGTTCTGCCCGTGAGGACACCATCTGCACCCTGTGGACAGGGGTTGGGAGGGGTGGGAAGGCTCTACGGAGGGTGGGATTTACAGTGAGATTCCCAGGCTGTTTTCATTGGCTTCCACCAGAGGGGACAGAGAGACAGACTGTGGAAAGTAACAGGACCGATTTTATACATCACCCATCCACACGCGGCTCACACTCTGTACATGAACAAAGAGCCAGCAGAGGCGGTGGAGTTGGGGCTACTTCCGCGGGGAGGCTATTTCTCAAAACACTCCTGGAGTTCCTCTGCTACAGAAGTCTCCGTTTGCCTGGAAAAGGGACGACAGCACACCGGGGCTGTCCGCCTTGCCCACGGTCCCCCAGCCTGGCCGGCAGACGGGGCTCAAGCTCGCAGCCCCGTCAGTGCTAGTGTAGAAGCTCCACGCTGGGCTCCTCGGGCTGGGAGCCACCAAGGCAGGAATGGCCCCAGGCAGGCAGGGGCACCACCGGGGATGCTGTGGGCAGTTTCCAGCTACCTGTCTCAAGAGAGCTGACTGGCCAAGACGAACAGACAGCGCAGCTCTCCCCCGCGCTGCCCTGGAGGTACTGGTTTGGGTCGGGTGAGCGATGGGACAGATGTGTCTCTTGGAGCTCTACCCAGCCCCTGGGCCCTCCAGACAGGAAGCCGAGTGCAGACAAATGAGGACTTCTCAGAGGAACCACCGCCCACAGCCCCGCAGGCACGCAACAGGTTTCAAGCCTCTGAAGTGAGGGTTCAGGACGGCACCCCGAGTCCTGCTGCGCTGAGGGCCATGGGACAGCTCGCCACACTGCTGTCACTACTGCAGGGGAGGGTGCAGCGCCAGAAAGTGAGCCTCCAGAGTAGGAAGACGCTGAACCACAAAGCATGGAGACTGGAAAGGGCAAATGCAGCCCCGGCCCATGTAAAAATAAGACCAAGGCCAAAGGGTTGAGCTGCCGTGGGGCCACACACACACTTGGTGGCAGAACTGGCACCTGACCTCAGCCTGTTCGATTCACTAGATCATGGTACCTTGTAAACCCATAAGGTAGCATGGCTACTTTGAACTCTAAATGAAAAGAGTTTAGAATTCCCACAAATTGAAAAAGCCCAACCCAAGCTAAACTATTCATATGCATTCATAGTTTAGCAACAATTACCCCCAAGCGTGTGGAAGGATCAGTTAGTGGCTTTACCAAAACACAAGGGGAAGCATTCCGCAGGCTCCCAGGCCTCCTCCAATCCCGACCTCAGAAACTTCCACCCGTGGCTCCTGCTTTATGCTGGCACCGTGCAGCACAGGCCCTGCTCAACGCACACCCAGAGCTATCCTCCCACCCGCCCTTCCAAATCAACCAACCAGCATTTTGTCGGTCAAGGTCTCATTGAACCAGCCTCTCTTGCGGCTGGGGTGGCTATGCCAGAGCATTCCAGTCAGAAAGATAAGGTGGAAGTCTGCCTCCCCTCCAGCCAAACGGGAATCCTCCCCAGGGTGGGCTTGGCCATCCTCGTCTTGCTGGCTAGAGGTGCAGCAGCCGTTCTGCCACCATGAAGACAAGGCCACAAACTAAAGCAGGAGGGAGTGCGACAGGAGGTGCTTGGCCCTGGACGACAATGTTCACAAGCTCTGGACTTCTTGTTGCTGGAGACAAACTCCCATGAGTTTAAGGTGACGCAGGGGGCTTTATACCTGAGGCCTGCACAGTCCCAGGGGACCAAGTGCTGTCACAAGCAGGGTGTCCCACCTTGAGCACTCAGAGGAGCAGCTGGGATGACTCCCCACCACCCTGAAGAGCCGGTGCTCTGAGCTTCCCTTCCTGAGATGCACCCATTGTGCTGGCCCACGCTGTGGTCCTGGGGCCTTCCCACGGGATTCCCTGAGAAGGGGCTTTTAAACTGCAGACTTTAGCACCTACCCCACACCCACTGAATCAGAACCGCTGGGGCCAGCACACCAGAACCACAAGCTGTGTAGCCTTCCGTGTGTCCCCGCCACACCGCAGAGCCTCTTCAAGGCACGTGAACCGGGGGAAGCCGCACTGACTGCTGTTCACGTGTGTCTCGCGGGATGAAAGGCGTTACTAACTCTCATGAATCAACCCCTCTCACCTGAGGAGGGGCACCCAGTTTATGTGGGAGCATTTTCTCGTTCCTGGTAGCTCAGTAAACAATAAAGCACCAATGAAATGTAAGAATCCACGTCAAGTGCCTGGCGTGAAGAGTAATAAGGGCTAAACAGTCGTTTTCCACGTAGAGAAACACAGGCAATGAACATGCGTGGGGACGGCCACACCAGGAGAGGAAGAGCAGAGAGGGGCTCAGGAAGACAGCTGTGTCTCTTGCGAGAATCTAAGGGAGGGCTGATGGGGGCAGGAGCCCACGAACACTGCTTGGATAAGGACATTAAGGAGGTCTTCCAGATCCAGCCCCTTTCAAACGGGCTCTCTGGCCAGTTTCAGCCAGAGCAGCCACACTCATGGTCCTGCTAAGATTGTCTGGCTAATGACATCAACCGTTAAAAGGCTCTGCGGCTTGAACACATAACGGATTGTTTTGGGTCAAGGCCCAGGGAGGGAAGTGTTTGTGGGGCTGGGGCCCCCAACTCCTCACCAGGTGGGCTCCCCCAGTACCAAGCCGTGTCCACAGCCCTCACAGGGACAGGGGCTGGGGAGTGGCAGGAACAGCCGGCATGACCACACTGGACGGTTCTGACAGTCCATCTTGCTGTGACAGTTTAGGAAGCAGGTTTACGTCGCACCCGAGACCTCATTGGTCTATGGGCCACAGGGAGAAGGCTAAACATCACTCCAGGAGCCGTTCCCCCCGCCCCCGCCCTGCCCCCGGCCTCCTCACCCCGATGGCCACACACTAACAGCAGAGGAGCAGGGGGTGGGGGTGGGGCGGGGGGGGCGCACACCGGCTCCCCTCTGTCTCCGCCACCACCCAGCCTTCAGCAGCAGCTCCTGGAGTGGCAGCGCCCCCGAGGAGAATCCGGGATGTGAGCGGAAGACCCAGCTCTTCCTCGTAAAATCAAGTCTCCCCACATCTCTAGGTCTGTGAGATGCCTGCCTCAAGTGAGGACCCGGTGGGCTTCCCTGGTGGCGCAGTGCTTAAGAATCTGCCTGCCAATGCAGGGGACACGTGTTCGAGCCCTGGTCCGGGAAGATCCCACATGCCGCGGAGCAACTAAGCCCGTGCGCCACAACTACTAAGCCTGCGCTCTAGAGCCCGCGAACCACAACTACTGAGCCTGCGTGCCACAACTGCTGCAGCGTGCATGCCTGTGCTCTGTAACGAGAAGCCACCACAATGAGAAGCCCTCGTGCCGCAACAAAGAGCAGCCCCCCGCTCACCACTAGAGAAAGCCCATGTGCAGCAAAAAAGACCCAAAACACAGCCAAAAATAAATAAGATTTTTTAAAAATTAGAGGCTTCCCTGGTGGCGCAGTGGTTAGGAATCCACCTGCCTATGCAGGGGACACAGGTTTGAGCCCTGGTCCGGGAAGATCCCACATGCCGCGGAGCAACTAAGCCCGTGAGCCACAACTACTGAGCCTGTGCTCTAGAGCCCATGTGCCACAACTACTGAGGCCGCGTGCCTAGAGCCTGTGCTCCGCAACAAGAGGAGCCACCACACTAAGAAGCCTGCGCACTGCAACGAAGAGTAGCCCCCGCTCGCCGCAACTAGAGAAAGCCCACGTGCAGCAACGAAGACCCAACGCAGCCAAAAGTAAATAAAATGTAAGGAATAAAATCTATCTTTAGAAAAGAAAAAAGTGAGGACCCAGTGCTCACACCACAAGGTTTCCAGTAAGAGTAGCTACAAGATGAGACTCATTCACGCCCACATTCCAGTAAGAGAAAGAACAATCCAACGTGGACCCAGGCCGAGGCTCGGGCCCCAGCCTCTGGGTGTCCAGGCAGCACTGGAGACTTCACTCTAGGGACCAGCGTCTCTCAGGAAGCCCACCCACCACCAGGCGAGGGCAGGCCTCTCGCAACACGTGTCCCCACGGGGCCACGCGCTTCCTCCTCCACGCGCTGTCAGGCTGCAATCACGTGGCTGGCTGTCCGCTCCACCGACCCCCATCTGTGTCTCCCATTAGATGGTGTTTTGCTCACCACTGTCTACAAGGCCTAGCAGGGTACCTAGTGCAGCGCAACTGCTTAGTAACTGTGTTAAGTGAGTGCAAAAACTAAATAAAAGCCACGACGTGGAACGTTATTCAGCACTAAAAAGAAATGAGTTCTCAAGCCATGAAAACACAGGGAAGAAGTTTAAAGGCACATGACTAAGTGAAAGAAGCCCATGGAAACACTAAACGGATGAGTGGCTGCCAGGGCTTGGAGGGAGGGAGGGATGAATAGGTGGATCATGGGGGTTTTTAGGGCAGTGGCGCTATTCTGTATGACACTGTAATGCTGGATACAAGTCCTCATACATCTGTCCAAACCCACAGGATGCACAGCACCAAGAATGAACGCTAGTAAACCACAAAGTCTGGGTGACAGTGACGTGTCCACGTAGGTTCATCAGTTGCAACTGCTGCACAGCTCTGGCTGGGGACACTGATACTGGGGAAGGCTGTGCGTGGCGGGGGCAGGGGGCACACGGGAAATCTCTGTACCTTCCCCTCAATTTTGGTCAGTTTTGTCACCTCAATTTTGCTGTAAATCGAAAACTGCTCTCAAACGAAAGATTGTTAAAGATAACAAAGCCGCTGCGGGGTCTCACCTGCCCGTCATGCCGGCGCTTCTTCATGAACTGGGTGATGCACATGCTGCCCACCGACTTCCTCTTGAGCGAGACAGGCGTCCCCTGGCTGGGCCCTGCGGCGGGGACGCTGCCACTGTCCTCCCTGGTGCCCGAGGGCACTGTGGTGATGTAACTCCACTGGCAGGGCACGGGCAGGTGCTCCTGGGCAAAGCTCTTTAGCACCTGTGGGTGGACGTACCAGCACATCCTGTAGTCGGGTCTCTTCTCATACACCGAGTTCTCAGAAATAATCCGCTTGAGCCTGGCCTTGGAGGGGACGGCGGTGTCCTCGCCGGCGGTGGGGGTCTGTGGGCGGGAATGGCCAGGGCTCGGGGGGCTGGCGGCGCTGAGCTCAGGGCTGCCGGCGTCCTTGCTGAGCAGTCCTCGGCGGCAGCACTCCTGGAACTCCCGGATGATCACTTTGCTGCCATTCACGTTCCCGTGCAACAGCGGGAGCAGCTGCGCCAAGACTGGCAGGGAGAGGGGGACACGTGGATGAGACTCGGGGCAGGATGGGATAAACGTGGCACCCGGGTTCCCCAACCTGTCACCGAGGCCGAGAAACACGGTCAGCTTCGGGTGGCCTTTTTTTCCCTTCTGGTTTTATTGAGATATAATCAACACACAGCACCATGTAAGTTTAAGGTGAGCAGCAAAATGCTTACCAACATCACGAAATGACCAACCACGATAGGTTTAGTGCGGGTGGCTTTTTATGGGTGGACTTAAGACACATGAACTTGCTCCAGAAGAAATTCTGAGAGGCCCAAGCCCCAGGAGGCAGGACTCATTGCGATAAACTGTCATGTTTCACTTCATGCGCCTGTTTCCTTAGTAACAGTCCTCACGTTCTGCTTCTGAGTGGCGGGCCTTCCCCGGCTTTGAAGAGCTAGGGATGTGTGTGCTGGTTGGGCAAACGGGCCGACTGAATGGCTGCCCCGTGCTGCTCCCATGAGTGTCACAGAAAGGACACACGTGCTCAACAAGCGCTGGCTTTTGCTACTATTTTGAAGAACTTCTGAATTACCACGCCACGTGCCTGGGCGTCTCCTGCCTGCCCCGGGCCCCCCAGGCCCCCCGTCCGACACTCACTCTGCTGGTCCTTCTTCTCTCTCTTGGAGGCCTTGGGCGTCTGCTCCTCCTCGGGCGGTGCGGTCTCCAGCACGCAGGCCGTGAACTGCTGCAGCACCTTCAGGTCAGCTCCGCTGTCCCTGTCGGCCGCCCAGACACAGCCGATCTTCAGGGGCTGGAGGATGCGGAACCTCTTCCCCTTGGCCAGAAACTCGTCCCACTCCTTGGCCTTCAGTTTCTGGCGAACTTTGTGGTTCTCCGGGTCGGCACACTCCTTGCAGGTTAGAGAGGAACAGACGCTTGCTCAGGGTCCCCCTCCCCGGCACCCGTGATCCCAGCCTCTGGGGCAGTGAGGGCACGTGCAGGGGCGGGCCAGTGAGGAATGGCACCCACCCACCTTCCAATCCCCAACGGGTGATAAAACGGGCAGAGAGCATTTTCGGATTGAATGATAACTGGCACTTTCCCCCATTTGGTGCCTTAGGTGCATCTGCCCCCTCTGGCCATCCCTAGATAGTCACAGGTATTTTTTATTACCTCGCCAGTAAGCCTCTTAACACCACTGTGGGTTTTCTGATTAACATGTGATCCTGAAGCGGAAATCACCATGCCTGGCCCTCTCCCACCCCAGACTGATGCCACTGTCTAAGGCAGATACACTGCGGGCCCAACGAGACCTGTCTGCCTCGTTGGCTGGGAACGTACGAAGAACACAGGCCCTGCAGGTCTGGCTCTGAGACAAGTCACTCCCGCAGTGGCATCAGCCCTGTCAGCTTCCCCACTACCCAAACACCACGACCTGGCAGGCCTTCGGAGCCCTAGAAATGGCTCTCTCAACAGTCCCACCATCTGGCAGAACTGAGAAAGCTGGGGGGGGCGGGAGTGCTGAGCCTCTGAGGCTGTGGGGAGCGAGGTCTACGCGGAATCGGCCGTGGGGGTGGGCTGAGACCTATGTCACCACCCCCAGGTTGGCGGCCACCAAGCTCCGGACCCATCCCCTCCCCGTTCACCCCTCACCTCGGTTACTCCTTCATCCTCAGATAGGTACCCATGGGGCACGAAGAAACCATCGTCCTCATCCTCATCCTCTCCCACCTCATCGTCGTCATCCTCAAGAAGAGAAAAAAGTACGTTCATGATGTGTGGAAACAACACATGCTTCACGTAAAATTTTAACCTGTGAACACCTAAGAAAGAAAAAGCCTCCTACTGCTTCCAGTCTCATTCCTGTGCACACCCTGAGGATCAGCCAAAATCCCATTACCCAGCCCCATCGTGCTCCAGCAGGGGTGGGGGTCAGGCAGGAAACAGATAAGCAAGGCCCAGACGTAAAGCAGCGGGAGCGGTGGGCCCCTCGGTGAGGCAGCGAGCAGGTGGGCCCGTCCACCGCCAGGCAGGTTACTGCAACCCAGTAAGGTTTTCCCAGAACAGCCATAAACCCAGACGCTACGTGTGAGGGAGCCCGGCCCGGAAGCCGTAAGCAGCCCGGCCGCGCTCACCCCTTCGCTGTGGGAGAGGGACTCCCCCGGCTCGTCCTCCTCCCACTCCTCGTCGCTGTCCACCTCGTAGTCAAGGAGGCTCTGAGGGGGCAAACATGCGGTGGTCACTGTCGTCCTCAGGGCGGAAGGGGAAGGCAGAGCACAAAGGCTAGAACACTCAGGGAATTCCCAGAGCCCAGTGACAAGGGCACACTGGGAAGGAAGCGCAGAGGGTCGGGAGCAGCTGCCCGCATGCTCACCCGGTCCTGGGCCCAGGGGTCCCTTGGGTGGATGACCGTCGTCTTCCTATTCCACGTCCCCCAGTAGGCCGGCCGGTGGTTCTCGGAAAACTGCAGCAGCTTCATCCTGCCAAACCTCCTCCTTTCGGGGACGCCGTCCACTTTGCTGCTCTCCACGATCACCATGTCACTGAGGGGAGAGACCCCCGCTCAGAGGCCCTTCTGGGGCGCGCGCACCCACCACCAGCGGCCTTCCCCCCAGGGCGGCGGGCGGTGAAGGGCAGCCCCAAAGCGGAGGCGCCACCTGCCCTGAAGCAGGCTAGCGTTTACTCCACGGGCGTGGCGCGAGGAGAGGGAGGAGCCCGACTGTCCAGCAGCTGCCCCAAGGCGGCGTGTGACGGGTAAACAGGCAAGAGTGGGGAATGTTCCTGCCCTGCCGGGAGGCCGGCACACACAACCCGCCCTCCAAAGCAGGGCTTTCTGCGAAGCCACCGCACCCGGGAGACTCTGGAGGCTCAGGGGAAGCCGGAAGAGAGAGGTCTGGGGAAGCAGCCGAGTCTGGGGCCTGAGGCCCGGGAGGGAGAGGACCGGCCAAGGCCATGGGACACAGGAGCAACCAGAACACAGGGGTCTGCCCGGGCCGCCCAGGGCTCTCTGACATCACCAATGGGCAAACGGCAGTCTCCGCCGGCACTAACCTGTTAAAAAGCTCTGTGTTCTGGTTACAAGCCACGGTGGGTCCAGACGTGAGGGGCCGCCGGCTTTTCAGATCTTTCAGGAAGGAGAATTCGCCGCTCTGCTGCCGGAGAAGCTGGTCTAACTGGTCACAGAGGTCTTGGTCGAAGGCGGTCCGACAGCGAGGGGCGAGGACCATGTGCTCTTTGATTTCAAAAGGGGCAAACTTCCCACAGGAACCAGCCAGGGTCTGAAATGGAGAAGGGGCATGATGGCACTGCTACTGTGACAGACCCGCACACAGCAGCGGTGAGGAGCTGCCGGAAGTGAGGCCCGGTGCTTTTGAGTCGTCCAGGTTGGGAGGTCAGAGGAGACGCGTACACAGGCCACACGCTGCTTGATGGCATTTACGTGGGTTTCTGGAAAAGGCGAAACTACAGGGCCAGAGACCGTGTCAGCAGCCACCAGGGCTGAGGTGGAAGGAGGGAGCCGTCTGGGAGGACGGAAATCCTCCACATCTTGATGACGGAGGTGGCTGCAGGGCCCTGTACGTCGTCAGAACTCGCTGATTAGTACTCCTGAAAAGGACGGATCTCACTGGATTTTTTTTTTTTTTTAAGATAATTAGACCTTGATGAGCAAACAGAGACCTAGGAGAGTGACCCGCCACACTGTTACAAGATGACTCGAAACAGAGCTGAAGCCTGACGTGAACCTGAAACATGGGTGTCTGTATCCTAAGAATCCTCCTCCGTAAACCCTGGTAGGTTTTTTTTTTTTGGCTGTGCCAGGCAGTATGTGGGATCTTAGTTCCCTGACCAGGGATAGAACCTGTGTCCCCTGCATTCGGAGCACAGAGTGTTAACTACTGGACCTCCAGAAATTCCCAACCCTGGTAGGTTTGAGTTCCCTTCTTGGAGCTCTTTCAGCATCGTGAATGTCTGTGTCAGCGGATCCCGAGGGTGGCAGCAAGTGAGGACAACATGGGGGGTCAGGAGGAGCGTGTACGTCTCTGAGGTTGGGTATAAGAAGGCCAGCCTTTCACCCCAGCAAGAAAACAACAGCTGAGGCCAGCACCCTCACTGTGGGTCGCATGGCAGGGTCACCCAGGAACTGTTTAAAATCCTGATGCCCAAGCCAGGCCCATCAGGTTCTCTGGGATGGGATCCAGGCTCCAGAGATTTTTTTTTTTTTTTTGCGGTATGCAGGCCTCTCACCGTCGCAGAGCACAGGCTCCGGACACGCAGGCTCAGCGGCCATGGTTCACGGGCTTAGCCGCTCCGCGGCACATGGTATCCTCCCGGACCGGGGCACAAACCCGTGTCCCCCGCATCGGCAGGTGGACTCTCAACCACTGCGCCACCAGGGAAGCCCCAGGCTCCGGTGATTTTTAAAGCTCCCTGATAAGTCCAACACACAGCCAAGGCCAAGAACCAGCAGACTGTTCTCCTCACTAACAGCTGCTGGGAACATCGGGTATCCGTACGGGGAAACATTAGGACCATGCCCCAATCCACAAGCACAAAGAATTCCGGCTAAGCTAAGGAACTAAATAAACATAAAAAAAACAAAACTTAAGCTAAAAAAAAAAAAAAATCTGGAAAAAATTAGAACGTGTCTATAACCACAGGATACATAAGGCTTTCGAAGCAAAAGCCAATTACGATAAAATAAAAATGTTCACATTAAAACGAAAAATTTCTGTACAACGAGACACCATCAACAAGTCAAGGGGGAAGGAATGGACTGAAGGAAGTATGTGTAGTGTACCCCACCAAGAATGAAAACCCAGACTATATAAAGAACCAGAGATAGGGGAAAAAGCCTATCCTATAGAAACATGGGCAGAAACAGGAACTGGCAAGTCACAGAAAAAGAAATAAAATGGCAAGCAAACATGAAAAGATGTTCAACTGCACTGAGAATCAAGGAAAAACAAAGTGAAACAAAGATACGTATTTTTCACCCATCAGGTCGGCAGTTATAAGAAAATTCGTCACACCCAGTGCTGGCAGTAAGTAGGCGGAGAAGACATATTTTGACGCACTGTGGGGACGGGAGACGGTCCATCAGCATTTCCTGCTGGGAGGGCACTTGGACAATAACAAATACAACTCTGTCATTGTTGTGTCCCCCGGACATAGTGGCAAGTCTGCATCCTTAGAGGTGTGCTGGTGACATCCATGCACCGTTTGGGGGGGATCAACAGGGGAGGGGGATATCAACAAGGATGCCACCCACACCACGACACTTTATGCAGCAACGAAAAAGAATGAAGAGAGGCCAACATGGCAAGAATCCAAAATAGGGCTAAGCGAACAAAGTAGTAACATAATAAATTCATGATTTGTTACCTACATAAATATACGAAGAGATGCACGCGCCCAGAGAAAGATCTGGAAGGACACCCTTGTATCAGAGGAGGTGGGTCACACCTCTGGAGCATGGAGGGAGGTGGGGGACGGAGGTCTGGGGTCTCCACAGGCAGAGGATGGTCTAGAAGGTGACCGGATGGCAGATGGGGAAGCAGAATCCTGTGCTGAGTCCCACATGTTTTATGCTCAACCTTGTCTTCTATGTTGAGCAGAAAATCTCCGAGGGTGAGGACCGGGTCTTCCTCCCTTACACCTTCCCACACGGCTCCCAGCACAAAACTGTTGACGAAGCAACCTCTAAACGCTTGGCAGTTTTAGCAAACGTGCCACTTTTTGCCTTTTTGAGCACACACTGAATGACAAGATATCGAACCTCCAGATTCTACCAGACATCAAAGCTCCCTGGGCAAGCAAAGGCTCCTCTTGATGAAAGCAGAGCCAGTGGGTCAGAAGACGTCTTTTTATTTTTTAAAAGGAACAGCCTGACAAAGGCCAAAAGTAAAGCCAAAGGAAGCCAGTTGCTCACCTTGGGGGCCTGTGGAGTCTTTGGTTTCTGAAAGAACCTCGTGATTTCCGCCTTCTCGGCTTTAATGCGCTGCAATGTAAGAGAAGAGGAGGATGAGGAAGATATGAAGAGAAACTGTTTTAAAACATGCAAAAGCCCCTAGAACTGAACCCCAAGCATTTTTAGGTTGAAAGCATTATTTTGATGTTAGCTCTCAAAACCCACAAGCGGGTACCAGGCAGCCTCAAAAGGTCAGAGCTGCAGAAGGATGGGGATGTCAAGCCAGCAGGCACGTGTCAGTCTCTGGGCCCTCCGCCCCGCTTCCCACTACCTCTGGGACGATATCCGATATCCAGCAATAGTCAGGCAAAAGACCCCGCTTCTCAAACACACAAGAAGATGCAAGTTCTGGGAGAACATGCTACCTTTTCTTCTTCTCTCAACCGCTTCTCCTCTTCCCTTTTCCGCTTCTCCTCCAGCTTAGCCCTAAGAGACATCAAACTCAGCTTCACCAACCAGCACAGGCCCGGCCCACGCCCGGCAATCGTCCGGGACAGGGACAAGGCCAGGCATGGGGAGGGGGAGGGGGAGGGGAGGGGAGAGGAGGGGAGTTAAAAGCCCCCAGTTTACCGCATCGTAGAGATGGTTGCAAAGCTGAAGCTGTTTTCAGACCATCTTGTTGCTCAGTCAGGTTGTCTGAAAGTCTGCCCTGGCTTGGGTTTGAATTCCGTGTTTGGGATGGGAGAGGACAAGCAGGTGCAGTGGGGGGTTTGGGGGGATGATAGCGCACCCCGCAGGAGAACCTGCCGGTTTATCAACTTCTAGGCAGCTGTTGGCTGCTTCCTACAGAAGAAACAGGCTGGGGAGGGGAGGGGAGGGGAGGGGGAGGGGCACGCACTCCAGGGCCTCCTGGCGCTCCTTGCGCCGCTCCTCCTTGCGCCGCTGCTTCTCCGCCTTCTCCTTCTCATCCTTCTCCCGCTTCTCGCGCCGCTCCTTCTCCCTCAGCTCCTTCTCCTCCTCCCTCTTCTTTCTGGCCTCCTCCTTGGCCCGCCTGGCCTCCTCCCTCAGCTTCTCCTTCTCCTCCTTCTCGGCCCGGAGCTTCAGCTGCTTGCCAAGGCGCTCCTTATCCTGCACGGGAGACGGTCCACAGCTCAGCCCCGCGGATGCCACAAAGGGCCACGCCAGCATCCGGGGGCGGCCGTGCGCAAGCGGAGGGGGGGCACGAAGGAACCAGCCCCGGGAGCAGCCTGCTGGTCAGCGTCCTTACAAAGAGGGGGCTTTTCAGTCCATTACATTTCCTTCTGTCATGAGAAAGGCGATGAGGGTTAGCCGACTGCCACAGGACCTTCTGGGCAATTCAAAGTAAGATGCGTTTAAGACACCGTCTTCAAACGTGGGATGAGGGTCAATTTTTACTTAATTAAAAAAGATTAAGTAAGCACCTCTAGGCTGCCTACTCCAGGTACCTGCTGTTGGATCTGAACTGCATTTATCTGCTCAGAAAGCTGTGGTGAAATAAAGACACAAAAACACCCACAGGTTTTGCCTCCCTACCTTCGAAACAAAAACATTTTCCTTCCCGTCCCCCCAAAACTATTCCAGACAATAGGGTTTCTTTTCTTTCTCTTGAAATGGGAGAGTGGGATGAGACAAGGAGGGGGAACCTGACGAGCAAGTCTTAAAAACAGCGGGGGAACTGAGACTTCCCTGGTGGCGCGGTGTATAAGACTCCGCGCTCCCGATGCAGGGGACCCGGGTTCAATCCCTGGTCAGGGAATTAGATCCCACATGCATGCCGCAACTAAGAGTTCACATGCCACAGCTAAGGAGCCCGCCTGCTGCAACTAAGACCTGGCGCAACCAAATAAATAAACTAATTAATTAAATATTAAAACAACAAAAACAAAAAACAATGGGGAACAGATGAGAACACATTAAAAAATAAGAGAAAAAAAATTTTTTTAATCTTTACAGCCATTTCTCAAAAGAAAAAATTATTTTTATCTTTAAAACCATTTCTCAAAAAACCAAAACGAACAAACATTTCTTGGGATCTGAAAAGGTCAGATGTTAAGAAAGGACCCAGAGTGATCTCTATGACTATGGCAGTGCCGTTTCATCACCAGCAGGCGGAAACAGCTAGTTTCTTGGATATTCTTTAAAGCAGGAACATCTTTAATCACATCAGTTCCTCATTCCAAAGAATTCGTATGTGGCCTGGGGCGCTGGGTTATTATATAATTTTGATTTTGTATTAAACAAGTTTCACCTCCCAGACTGAAGGGCATTACCTTCTAACATAGCGCAGGGTAATTCTCAAGGACAGGAACCACCAAAGATGGGCTTCTCACCTTTGGCAGAAGCCCGACAACTCAGCTTTTGGTATGGGCCTATGATCATGCCCTTGTCCCTAGAGAATATCCTACCCTCTGCCCTGATCAACGTTTGCTCACTTCACAAGAGCCATGGAGGCATGCTGGTAGAGATCTGAGCAAGTCCCTGCCAGGTACCCTCCGCAGGTGACTCGTGGGATACCTGAAGAAGGGGCTGGTCTGGATCGAGTAACTGAGTAACGAGACCAGCCGCGAGTGCTGGGTGGTGAGGAGGAGTCTCCCCCTGCTAACTACGAGGACAGGAGGCTTCTGGAATCAGGCCCTCCCCACTCCCGCCCCACAGGTGCCCATCTCTGAAACTACAACGAAGAATGAGATAAACTCTAAAATCGAGCACAGCCATAAGGCAGACGGCACAGGAAGTGCCTGGTGAGCGCACAGCCAGCTGTCATCAGCGCCCCTTCTGTGAGCTGGTCGGGGAAGGCCATGGCCTTCTCTGCAATTCATCCAGTAAGGAAGAAGGCCCCTGCACTGCGGGTGTGAACCGTGGTGCCCTCCAGATAACAGAATGGAAGGCTCAGCAGGGAACCACTAAACAGTAATCCCCCATCTGATATAGGGGCCACCATGGTACAGCGCCTGGGAAGGGATGGAACTTCAATCTACGCGCGTAGGAGGCTAGGGTGCAGGGAGAGCCACTGGGTTCTTTTTATGGCAATTTTAAACTACAGTGGGGCTGCCCAACTATTACGGCAGTCAGAACTAATTATAATAAGAGCTTAGAAAAGCCTACGTGCAAAACCTTAGGATTCAATAAACCTAAAAATGATGCAACCCATAAGCACGAGGCCCAGTTATGCAAAATGAAGCAAGAATCAAAATAATGCTCAGAACAAGCAGTGGAGAGTGAAAACGGGGCCAGAGAAGGGCAAAGGACTTTGCTTCCTATTTACTGCAAAAAGCGCACCCAGGGAACTTTCTATTTCAGGGGACATGTCTTACTCTTTGCAGTCTCATCTTGTTCTTCTCTGCAGAGCCTCTGACCAATTTCTTACTTATCTGAAAGGAAAGACATTGATCTGTAAACACGGGTTGTTTCAATCACTTTAACACGTTTAACATACCGCACAGTCCCTGGGGAGGGCAAGGAGAAAACAATGTAAAACAACAACAGTGAAAACCTTTCCAGGTACCAGTTCCAGCAAACAGAACCAAAACTTCTTAGTTGGGTCACAAACTCCAACGCACGTGGGGATAAAAGGGGAGACCGGGAGGCAGATAACCAAAACACGTAGGAGGCCAAACTGGAAATAAGAAGCCACAGCCAGGGGCCTTGGTGTCAGGGAGACACAGAGTGGTAAGTCTGTAGGCACCTGGAGAGGAGGCGCCCTGGCCACAGAGGACGAAGTCTTACAGGCATGCAGCCCAGGACTGCTGCTGCCCCTTCTGCTTCTCCCCGGAGAGGCTGACAGTGGTAATTTCCTGTGTGAGTACAGGCATACCAACACAACGCCATTTTCCCAACAGCATTTGCTCCCTTTGTGTCTCTGTGTCACATTTAGGTAATTCTCACATTTCAAACTTTTTCATCATTATCGTACTTGTTATGGTGATCTGTGGTCAGTGATCTTTGATGTTACTATTGCAAAGATGACGACTTGCTGAAGGCTCAGACAACAGCGTTTTTTGCAGTGAAGTATTTTTTAATTAAGGTATGTTCTTCTTTCAGACATAATGCTACTGCACACTAAATAGACTACAGTACAGTGTAAACAAAACTTTTATATGCACCGGGCAACAGATCCACGTGACTCACTTTATTGTGATACTCGCTTTACTGTGGGGGTCTGGAACCAAGGTCTGCTGTAATGTCTACACCCTGTGAGTCAAGTAAGACACGTTTACAGGCTGGATTCCCATGTTTGTACCCCCTGCCCAGCGCAGCCCTGCTTCTTAGAACACAGAGTAAACGCCCAGGAAGAAAAGTCAGCTGGCCAGAGGTGGCAATCTGGTCTAGAACCCCTGTGTTCTAGAGCACAGCATTCTCTATCGTCCTGCTTCAAATTGAGCATGGGCTACAAGAACTGACCAAGACATGGCTGGACTCCCTCATCATGCTGGCTAAATGGTCCCAGGTAGGAATACGCACAAGGAGTCCAGGCTACTGGCCTAAGCTACCTCCAGAGCAGGGAATCCTGGCGAACAGACCATTCAGTGCATGGAAGACCAATGGGGAGAATTCAGGCTGGAAAGAAATACCCACCCGGGCTCATTTTAGACTTGAGGAGGCAGCCAGAAAATGAGACGAGGTGAATAACCGAAAGCCCACTTCTCTTGAAATTGTCTGACATGCCAACAAAACTATGTAAAAACAGTGCTTCCTCTATCTGGGAAAGCCTCGCCCTAAGACTTCCTACTGAAAAAAACTACAGATTAAGACGTCCTTCTTACTCAGGACGCACCGAGTCCTTTCTGGACTAAGCCTTCCCTCAGGAGAGGGCCGCGCACCGTCACGTGAAAGCCATGTGATTGGGAGAGCGCGGCAATCCCACCTCACTGCGCAGGCGCCCACAGAAACGCCAAATCTGTCTTACCAAGGGCTTAAGAAAAAGTATCTGCCTCTCCAGCATCCACTTGGCCTGCCAAGCCTGCAGACTTGAGCCCCACAAGAAAGGATTTAACAGCAGGACTTGTAAGGTGCTGTGTCTATATCGTTGTCCTTTGTGTTCAAAGATGGTAGCACCAAACGTGACTGCCAGACTGCTATATGAGCGTGTTTGGGGAGCAAGACGCATCTGTTCGGTCTTGCCCATACTTGTTGAATTTCAGCTGCAGAATCAGTGCCTTTCACAATCTTCCCCTTTGCTGTGAGTCCAGGAATGAGAGTTGACGTGACTACCAAGAGCTGGCTTAACGATATCCAACAACCAGAGCAGTTACGATTTTATTTAAAACTAGTATCTCTATTGCTTTACCAGGCACTCGGATAGACCTTACTGAACAGATATAATTTTAATCTTCTTGACCTTCGGCCCAAGTATTTATAAAACTCTCTCAAAATATAGGCCACACGTTTTACCGACCTGGAACTCAGCTACCAAAAAACAAGATCCAGGATTCCACAATGAGGTTGAAACACACACATCAACTACCCCAAAGAGTCAAGGCAGACATAACCACGTCTGTGAGGTAAAATTCCTGCACTTTATTCGGGAGAATCCTAGGGCCCACTCACTCTGATGTGATACATAAGGAGGTCTAATTTCTAGGCCCAGAGCAAGTAAGCAGCAGTAAGCGAGGGGAGGAGAGGTGGCTGTGGACAGGCCCCGCAGCAGCTAGAAAGCCGACAGCAGGGGAGGGACAGCAGGCGGAGGGGAGACACGACCCTAACTGGTCCAGCGGGGATTGAGAGCAGGCAAAAACTGACACGCCCGTTCCTGTGAGCCTGCAGTTCCACTTAACCACTCAGGGAAGCTCATGACAATTATTGTTTGTCAAGGCCAAGAATTAGAGACAACAGAAATATCCATCAAGGAGAATGACTATGCAAACTGCAGTTTATCCACACCATCACGGGACCATCAGCATATGATATAGCAGTTAAAAAGAGATCTTCCCATCCCAATGTAAAAAAATTGCTAAGACACCCTGGAATGAAAAAGAAACATTTACACTATACGGCCCATGTAAAGAAACAAAAATGATACTGTTTATTCCTAGGGATCTCTCACATACACACCACACAGAGAAATATAAGATGAAGATAGTGACAACCTGGGGGACAGAAAAAAGCCAAAGGGGGCTGCAATGTTTCAGTGATCTTTTTTAAACATGGAGAATTTAATACTGGTATAATTTAAATTACCTGGGAAATAGTTCCAGTGTCTGTACAGAGGCAAGCCACAGATTCCAGTAACACCACCGTATCCACACAATCCTTTATGGAACAATAATCTTGAGTCATCAATAATGTAGGCTGAATTACACATCTAACTGCAAACAAACTGGAGAAATGGTTCTATCCTAGGTGGTAAAAAGCTCTGATGACAAATAGCCACATTCTGGCTAATCAAGAGACCCTGGATTATCTCAAAATGGTGTTCCTAAATTGTTTTTCAAAGTCGGACTCTCTAGATTCCTGGGAGTACTTTAAAAAACAAAACAGGGACTTCACTGGTGGCGCAGTGGCTAAGAATCCGCCTGTCAATGCAGATGACGCAAGTTCGATCCCTGGTCTGGGAAGATTCCACATGCCACGAAGCAACTAAGCCCATGTGCCACAACTACTGAGCCTGCACTCCAGAGCCCACGAGCCATAACTACTGAGCCCGTGTGCTGCAACTACTGAAGCCCGTGCACCTAGAGCCTGTGCTCCATGACAAGAGAAGCCACCGCGATGAGAAGCCTGCTCGCCGCAATGAGAGAAAGCCCGCGCGCAGCAACGAAAACCCAACGCAGCCAAAAATAAATATATTAAAAAACAGAAACGAAACAAAGCTCTCTCAGGGGACACACACACACACACACACACACACACACACACACACACACACACTCACTCACTCACACTATTGAGGACCAGCAAATGCTTAGGGGTTCCAAATGCAGAGATTTTACGATTCCAAGTCCAGAACTAACGGAGCCCAATAAAAACCACACACGTGACATGGTAATAGGAAACAACCTGTAAGCCTTCAACAAGTGTCTGCCTACAGTCTGGAGAGGAAGAAGAGGAGACAGAGAGGGAAAACGGAAGAATAGTATTCCCCACAGTCACAGGGGTCAGGAAAAACTTGGGCCCACAGCAGGGAAAGGTGTGAAAGTCAGGTACCAACCATGAAAGCAACCAACCAACCAGGAAATCCAGCACTCGCGAAAGGTGAGGAGCTAAACTAGAAAGCTGAGCGTGTGAGGCTCGAGGTGGGCTGTCTCCACCAGGCCCTCAGGCACCTCCTGGTGATCATTCCATTTTGCTCTCATACCTGTGTTGTCACCCAAAGTCACGGGGCTCTACTCCCATCCTATGGGTGACTAGGGCGATTTACTGCCACAGGCTGGGTGGCGGGGGTGGGGTGGGGGCCTGAAGGCTTCGCCACCTTCAGTATGAATTACCTGCAAAGCTGTGTGGTAACACTGTCTTCTAGAACATCTCAAAATTCCAAGCCTGTGTTCAGACCCAGATTGAGTGTCTCAGAGGCAGGATTTCCTAAACGCAGCCCACTTGGTTTCATGTGCTCAGATGTTGCATGGCCACTCAAGCCAGTGGACAAGAAGTAACACTCTTCTGTGACAAGGCCTAATTGCATGGCTTCCCAGTCCTCAGGCTTGGCTATGGGCATAAGAACAAACTTAAAAAAAAAATGAAGCTATTAAGGAGAATGGAAACATGTGCACATGTCCTGCTCTCCAGGTTCACTGGCTGTCATGAGTCATGTGACAAAGTAGCTCTGCAAAGCAGAAGCAGCAGTCTGGAAGGATTCTGAGCAACTGGATGGACAGAACAGAACAAGATGGCTGACGGCAAGGGACTCAAACTCGGATTTTGAGAGTCTGGGTAAAAGCTCAGATGGAAGATTAAAAAATGAGTATGTCAGTCTGCCACATTTAGAAACTTAGAAGGAAAAAAGACGACCCTGCTCTTGATTGATATTTTGTGTACCTAAATAGGAAGCCATTTTTCCCATTCTCCAATCTCCTCAAGGAGGTAAAAGACAAGAAATGGAACCATCTAGAAAAATAACTAGTCCCTTAGAGATCAAATTTTAGAAAGCAATCAAGGTTGGTGGTTTATGGTCAGATTAAGCAGGTACAGTTAGCAAATGAATAACCCACCCCAGGATCCAATCTTATGTGAAAGCCTGATGTGAACAAACACAAGTGCTACAAAACCAAAAAAAACCAAAGAACACTGTTCAGCATGCTTTGGTATTCTTGACTGATTCTATCAGTTTTACCCACAGGACCTCAAGGACACGTGAGAACAGAGACATCGGCCACTGTGCCGCTTGGAAGCCAGTAACAAAAACAGGCATTTCCAAAGTCACCCGTCCAGGTCCTTAAACATGGTGCCATGGCTCTCCTGTTCTCACCATTCTGGGTGAGGTTTTTAAGATGGGCAGGCCATGCTGACAAGAGCTGACCCTGAAGAATGCCTCTGTTTTATTCTTCCTGCCATCTTGGGGTCTCTCCACCAACGCTTACTGGCTGCTTACTTACAGCAACGGCCCTATGAGTCTGTGTTGGAACAGGAGGCGTGCAGGGAGCTGAAGCTGAAGGCTGAGTCAAGGGTCAGAGCCGCTCGCTTACACCTGTTAGTCACTAAAGTGGCTGAGACGACCAGCACCATTAATTAGGTGTGAACAGCGCTACCAGGATGGTACCGACACACTGGCGACTCACGGAACCATCAGCACATTGCAATGTACACACAACCAAACACCCCAATGGCTTTTGATGCCGGAAAGTCACAGGACTTGGTCTCTGACGCCACTTGCTCGGCCACTAGCCATCTGGGGGACACAGTGTCCCTGGGTGAAGAGGGAGGGGCCGTACCCAGAAGCCTCTGGATTCCGATGGCACTGATTCGGGGTAGATACTCACTCTGCGGACGGGTGTGGAGGTGGGGAGGGGGCTAGGGCTGCTGTGCTGCTTGGTGGGTGCAGACTGCCCCTCGGGTGAGCTGGTGGGAGAGGAGGAGCTCAGGGAAGAATGGCTCAGGACAGAGTCCTCTTCGGGGCTGGACTCCAGCATCTCGCTCTCGGAGGGCACAGCCTGGCCTGGAGGTGTGGCAGGAGGAGACTTGGCTCGGGGTCTGGCAGCCAGGATATCCTGCAGGACGACCACAGGCACCTTCCCCTTGAACAGGATGCCCCTGGCCCCGCTCCAGCCGTCCTGGTCCTTCTCTGAGCACGTTCTCAGGCCACCGGTCAGCTCGGGGCAGCTTTGGGGCGAGTCCTTCTGTGCGAGTCCCCTCCTCTCCGCGCCCCCCGAGTCAGCACCCTCAGCCTCTGTTTTGCACGGGAGGTCTGAAAGGGCCTCTTCAGGAAACGCCAGCTCGTCCTTCTGACTGACCATTGGCAGCCCCCTGTCGTCTCTAGCTTCGTCTGCGACCCCGTTTACATTCTCCTGGGGGGGAGAGGCTGCAGAATTTAGCTTATCGTGGCCCACGGTGCCGTCCCGTGGGTCACTCGAGTCCTCCGTCAAATCGATTATGACCACAGTCTGGCCAATACTGGTTTCGACTTGACTTCTTAAAAAGTTATCTAAGGGGCCCTTCCCGTTGACAAGTTTTGGCCTAAAATCTATGTCGGAGCCCATGTGACAGCTGTCCTCCAAGTGGTCCAAAGAGGTCTCTAAACCAGGGACATGACCCTGCACAGGAGCACCCTGAGCGCCCCCCATGTCGTCCAACCCGTCGTCGGTCTTCTCCTTTGAGACAAGATTCAGGCGCTTGAACGGCAGACGAGCTGAAACCAAAAGAGAAGGAGGCCATCTGTTCAGTGAGAGTGTGAAGAGTGACAATCAATGCTTTAATATTCCACATGCTCAATGAGTAATCGACCTTGCTGTGCTTGGGGGTGGGGGGAATTTCTAAAGTTTAAAAAGGAGTTATCTTCTCATTATGTACTTTTCCAACATCCTAATTAAAAGCAAAAGCAACAAACAAACAAACAAACAAATGACAAGCTTTCATAGCGGGGACATTGCAAGAATTTCAAAGGAGAAGACACTTTCTGATGTTTGAGATTCAGTTCAAATTCCTAAGTTATTTATTATGGGTGGAAATCTCGTTTGAAGGTAAGTGCATCTGGCTCTGAAAAGCGAAAGAGATAGATCCATTTGAGGAAAGACTTCATTCTGCTCCCAGCATCCCAAGCTGTTAGCTTTTCTTGCCAGTGAAACAAGTACCCTCCCACTGCATGCCAGCCTCTGGCTGGTCCCAAGAGATACACAGCAACACCTCAAGAGAGTGAGGAAGTTCAGGTGAGTGACTTCCCAAGAAGTCCACATGTACTCAAATGCCCAAACATCTTATTAACTATTTTCTAATATAATACACTCAACAAACAAGCCTGTTTTTGGTCAGTTTACAAAATTATCATGCCCTTGGATTCTATAGTTTGCCCCTTTTAACCTCAGAAGACGGTTGCCCTTCTTGTGATTCCCACCAACACCAAACCTGCTATCAGTTGACACAGGAGAAGGCAAACTGCTACAGGGGAACCAGATAACCAAGCTTTGAAAACCAGAAACCATCCTTTTTTATACAGTCCAGCCACTAACTTGGCCTAAGGGTAAATCCACCCCCCTTTTTACGCGAAAGGATTTGGGGACACTTCCTATAAAACGCTGTTCAACCAGGGGCAGCTGTGCCTGCCATGTCTGGAGACATTAAACGTCACGACTTGGGAGATGAGGCTAGGAATGCTGCTAAACTCTCCACTGTATACAGGACAGCCCCCCATGACAAAAACATTACAAAATGTCAATAGTGCTGGAGTAGAGAAATCCAACTGTAAGGGCGGCAACCTCTGGATATGCTCCTGGCAACAGCAGTGTAATGAAACGGGTTTCCCAGCTTCCAGTTGTAAGATGCAACTGTTTTCTCCCCTTCAGCCCCTTGGAGGCTTCTGCTGGGGACCCCAAGAGATGGCCTCTGCTCAAGGGGAATGGAAAATATAATTGAGAGGACAATGAAAGATATAAACCAGGAACAAATATTTAACCCATTCCCAGAAAGTTACCTTGTATTAACTTCTTGACTGGAAAAGCTGGTCTGTCTTTGCAATCCATGGCTGTGAATAAGTGTCAAAGGATAAGTTATTAAGTGCTGGAAATAATGAAGCAGCAAACACACACGCAGTACCTACTGTGTACAAAGTGGTTGTCCAGTGTGCCTGATTTCGCCCCTAATCCCACCTCCCCAGGAACATTTGGTGACGTCTAAGGACATTTCGGGCTGTCATACTGGAGAGAGAGTGCAACCAGCATCTAGTGGGTAGGGGACAGGGATACTCTAAATATCCTGCAACACACAGGACTGAGCCCCACGACAGAGGATTATCTGGCCCCAAGATGTTAATGAGTTGAGAAATTCTGCCCTGGACACCGTCACAGCTCGTTTTATTTCCCTTGAGCACTTATCACTCTGAGACTTCTGTGTTCATGTCTCCCCCCACCATCAGAACGCCAGCTTTATGACAGCAGGGAAACTTGTTCCACACTGTACCTGTGGCACGGGCTCAGGGCCTGGCTCATAGTGGGAAACCAATGAACACAGTAACAGGGACAATGAAAAGAAGACTGAGTAAAAGTAGAGATGAGAGAAAACATTGTATCACTGATTTCACCATTCATATGAGCCCAAATCATCCTCCTCCAAACCAACCCCTCCCCACCAACATACCTGTAAAATTAGAATAGGGCTTATTTTCTTTCAAAACAGAGTTTATAAAAGGTAATACATCTTAAAGCATTTCAAGCTTTCCAAGCTGGAGCTGAAGTGCTGTCAAGAAGTGATAAGGGAGAATGTTTTCCTGCACGCACACAAAAAATCTCAAAAAAAGCATAATGATTTCAAAGCTGATGCAGAAATGACTATAAACAGAACCAAATCTTTGGATAAATATCTTCAAATGGCTAGAATAAGTTTAGAAGCTGACACCTGCTAGATCTGGCTTGGAAAAGTCTAGTTTAGTTATTTTGGCCAATCTACATTTTTTTTTTAAAAGATACATACGAGTATTTTTATTTATTTATTTATTGCGGTACGCGGGCCTCTCACTGTTGTGCCCTCTCCCGTTGCGGAGCACAGGCTCCAGATGCGCTGGCTCAGCGGCCACGGCTCACGGGCCCAGCCGCTCCGCAGCACGTGGGCTTCCCCAAGTGAGCATTTTTTAAAAGCAGATCAGGGCCTTTTAAAAAACTCAGCTGCCCTTAGATGAAGCTGCTCTCCCCACTTCCAAGCTTGGAATATAAGAAAAGTACTCAGAGACTCATATTTCCTTTCTACCCATTTCAAGATATCATTCTCAAGTTTTCAGTTACCAAAAACATGGATTTCCCCCCATCAGCTGAAGGACACATAATCTTTAGCCACTTAAATTTACTTTTAGGACAACCACAAGGACTTATTGGCATGGCCCTGAGTCACCAGCTTTGATGCAAGTGGAACAGAGGTGACCCGGGGCCCAGAAACAACCTCAGGTCGACATAAAAAGGGATCCCATCCAGGGATTCAGATTGTTCAAAGGTACACATACAAATTAACAAATACTTCTGTATAAACTTACCACTGCTCTTTATCCTGAGATTATATCCCTCCTAATTTTAGTTGGCATTAAAACATCTTTCCCTTTTATGGTGCATGGTCAAAACAGATGATGCTTTTAAAACTTTTAAATTAAACATGCTTAATGGGTCAAATGACAATCAGTCCCAACTTTATTTATATGAATTCTATGTCTCTTTGAGATCCCGAAGTCTGGAAACAATTAGCACAGTGGTTCTCAGCTAGGGGGCCTCTTGACAATGCCTCGGATACATTTTTGGTTGTCGCAACTGGGAAGAAGATGTTGCTACTGAGATCTAATGGGTGGAGGTCAGGGATGCTGCTCGACCCCCTACAGCGTACAGGATGGCCCCAAATGTCAGTAATGCTGAGGTTGAAAAACCCTGAACTAGACTAGTTGATGTCCCTACCAACCCTTAGTTCATTCAACCAACTCATCTTTATTGGGCACCTACTATGTACCAGGCATTGTGCCAAGTGCTGGTGGTAAAATGGGAGTCAAGCAGGGGAGACAAGCCATTTGGTCTTCCTTGGTTCACCACCCCACGTTTTGGGGGCCTGCCAGGCGCCAGAAAGCCCCCTCCCAAGACACAGGAAGCAGAAAGACAGGTCTTCACCATGCATATCCGGCAGCATCAAGAACCCGAGACCCCTACCATCCGGGCCGCCTACCTGGGCTGGCCCTGACCCGCAGACGCAGCTGTTCTGGTCCCCGAGCCCGTGTGACCCCGGACCTCAGTTTCCCCACCCGGCCACAGGGCCGCTGCAGGGTCCAACTTGTCCAGGGGACACAAACGCACTCGGTAACCTGCAAACCCGTCCCTTTCGCCTCCCTGGGCCTCAGCTTCCCCTCCTGGCTACACACACACCCGTCACCGCAAAGCGCTCTGGAAGGACAAATTGACGCAAAAGTGCCGGAAAAAAAATGGTTGCGGCTGCAACAAAAACGTCAAGGAGGGTGCCCTTCGGGCTGCAAGGCCCTTCCTCGGGATTGTTAACGGCTCCACGGACCGAACGCCAGGCAGGGAGGAGCGGGCCCGGGGCCGGGAGGCCCGTCCGCCCCCAAACCGTCGCCTCAGTCCGCACAGGCCGCGCGCCGCGACCCCCCTTCCCCTCGGCGTGGGCCGGAACCGACCTGCGGCCGCTCCGCGGGCGCCCGGCGCCCTGCACTCCGGTTCCTCCAGCATTGCCCCGGCGGCGTCTCGAGCTCCCCTCAGGCGGCGGAGGCGCGGGCTCCGTTCAGGCGGCCGCTGCTGCTCGCCCTCCCGCCCGCGCCGCTGCTGCCGCGGCCGCCGCGCTCGTATTTGGCGGGAACCGCGGCGACCCCCGCAGCCCACGCGCGGATTGGGTGAGGCCTAGTCACGTGACGGTCCTCCTCGGGAAGAGGGGAGCTCCGGGAGCATCCTCGCGAGAGCCGAGGCTTCCATTGCTCCCATGGCTCCCCTATTGATATTCCCGCGGTGGGCGGGGCTTCTTCTCGGCCGCCTGTCGTTGGCACGGAGCAGGCGCCCTGCGATTGGTGGTGGGTGGTGTCAAGTTGAGAGCTCGACACCGTGATTGGCTGATCTCGTGGGATATGTCTCTGGGAGGAGGGAGGGTCAGGCTCTACGTCATGACGAAACGCTTTACGTAGGGCGCCGGTGACAACCTGAAGTTGCAATTGAGCTGAAGACTAAAGTTTTTTTTATCATAATGGGACGTAGGCCGGATACAGCCACAGGAATTTAAAATTATAAATTATTTTTATATTAACAATAAAAATAAAATTAATTAAACTCTGGGCATCGCTTCAGAAGCATTTGAGAGGCAGTACATATTTTCAGAGGGAATGAATGAAATGGATATTTCTGGTTTAATCCTCAGGGTTTTGCACATGCTGTTTCCTCGCCTGGAACACTCTTTCCGCAGCTCTTTTCCTGGTTGATTTCTACCTAACTTTCAGATCTTAGATTGAAACCCCAGAGGAGCCTTTCTTCCCCAACCCCCAACAAGATGAAGTTCCTACAACAACACTGTTCTTTTTCTTGGAGCAATTACAGCTTGTGTTTATTTATTAGCGTGTTATTGGTTAATGAATTCATTTCTGTTTTTGTCATTAGCTCCATGAGGGCAGGAATCGTTTATCACAGTATCCCCAGGACCTACCCGTGACAACCATTAGTAGGTACCCAATAAATATTTGAGTGAATACATAAATATCATTTAATTGAACTGTGTGATCATGTAAGTTAAAAGCTGCACACGGAACAGAAACCTTCAGAGTCAGCCTGCAAGCCTTAGGACAAGTTTTCTTCAGCACCCATTTAACCTCTCAAGCAGAGAAGAAGTGAGGAGAGAAGAGTGAAATTTAGCCCAATTTTGGAATTCTATTTATCCTATAGATTGGTTAATTAAATCAGTAGAATTGGTTGGAAATAATGTGGAAAAATAGGAAATTTGAGGACATCACTTTGGGCAAGTCATGTCTTACTCAAGGTCTCAGTTTCCTCATCTGAACCATTAGGATGTTTTCCCTTCCTTCTCTGACATTCTGGCATCTGAAATGATTTAGACCAGTGGATCACCATTCAGGGTGCCCATCAGAATCACATGGGAGATTTTTCAAAAACTATTCATTATAGCCCCATCAGGATCTTGGGGAAAGACGTTGAGGCATGCATATTCTAAAGCAATCCTCTGATCTAGTCCTTCTGTTGAGGCACTTGTAAACTTCCAGCAATCCTCTGCTTTACAAAATCACTCAACTCTGTCAGATATTTCAGCACGGAAGTTGCAAGCACTTTAGCTCTAGTCACGTTATTGTTCTTTTTCTGATCTGTAGTCAGACACGTTATCCATTGTACAACTGGCCCCCACCCTGTTCTTTTTGGACTCATTTACTAATTTCGATTCATTATTAATTTCCAATTCATTCAATAAAAATAACAATTGATGAAAAAATCAATATCAGTAAACATGTATCAATCTGGGAGGAGGTGACATTCCAAATAGAGTTCTTATTTATGCACAAGGGACGGGAGAAAGATTGGGGAAGAATGTGCATGAGAGGAATAATGTTAGCAAAATCCATAGGCAACAGGGACCATGGGTTATAGAAGACGAAGAGAACCGAAGTGAGACAAGGTGATGGGGCCAAATTATACAAGCTTTGTAGTCCATGTTAAGAAATTGGGAGATTATGCTAAGGCCAGTAGATGGACTTTAAACAGGGGACTGATGTGATCGGAATTGTGTTATAGAAGCATCATTCTGGCTGCCTTGTAGAAGATGAATTGGAGGGGAGAACCTGAAGGTGGGCACACCAGAGAGGAGGGTGGTGGAATTGTCTGATCAGGGCAGAAGACAGTTGGGGTAGTGGAAAGGAGTTATAAGTGATAGCCTGATGTCTGACTTGGGCAACTGAATGGATGAACACGGGGCCGAACGGGATGGTCGTGGAAGACCACAGAAGAATTGGGTATAGCTGAGATTACCGAACAGGTATCCGAAGATTTGTAAACCCAGCCTCTGGAGTTCTACCTGCCCCTTCTCCTCCCCAATCTCTGCAAAGAGGTGTTAAGCGCCTTTCCTAAGACGTCAGGCCCCCCTCCGGGACTCGAGGGGTCGCTGCAGCCGCCACAGCCCCTCTAGGTTCGCCCCGGTCCTCTCACTGGGCTAGGCGGCCGCTCCATCCGCAGGCGGAGTGCGCGTGCGCTCCCTGGCCGGCAGGGGGCGCGCGTACGCAGACGGGGCCGGGGTTGGGGGGGCGCGCGCGTGCGCGCGCGGAGGCCGGCACCGGAAGTGTGTGGTTGCCATGTAATATCCTGGCCGCGCGGGCGCGCGAGGGGCTGAGGCGGCGCCGGGGCTAACGCGGAGCTGGCTGGAGGGCGGCGGAGGCGGTGCCGTAGGGGCCCGCTGAGGCGCGCGGGGGTTTGGCGGCGCCCGGAAGCCTGTCGCTTGCGCGGTCCCTCCGGTTCGCTGAGTCCGCGCGGGAGGCCCGACGGCGGGAGGCAGCATGTCGGTAGCGGGGCTGAAGAAGCAGTTCTACAAGGCGAGCCAGGTGAGCAGAGGCCGAGGCGGGGGCCGAGCTCCGGGCGCCAGGCTGCTTGGAGGGGGTCCCGGCCAGGCCCTGGCTCGGGAGGGAGCCGTGGGTACTGAGGGGGCGGCGTTGGCACTCGTCCCCCGCCGGGTGGGGACAGCCTAGGAGGAACGGGGGTCTGCGTGCGAGGTGGCCCAGACCCTCCCCGCCATGTGGGCTCCAGTCTCCTTGAGACGGGTGGGCAGGCGCTTTAGAGGCGCGGAGGTGCACCCAGAGGTTGGCCCCGGACGTGGACCCCTCTCCTCCCGTCCTTCCCTCTAAAAGGGCGGGCGGGCGGGGGGGTGGGGGGGGGCAGGGAGAGAAGGGGAAGAAGCAGTCCGGAGCTTGTCGACACAGGACTCGTGCTTGAGAGCCCAGGGTCAGGGAAATTTTGTGTCTAGAACAATTCTTTTTTTTCTTTTTTTTTTTTGAAAGACAACAAACGAAAAAACCTTTTCAGTGGGCCGGGTACAAAGTTGAAAGGGTAGAGTGAAAAGTTGGTTTCCCACTTCAGTCTCTCAGGCATCCAGTCCCTCTCTCCAGAGACAGGGGCTGTCACCAATTACCAAAGAGAAGGGTATGCCTCTCTTTTAAAAACACACACGTAGCGGTAACATCGTCTACACAGAACCGTGTAATTGATGTTTTTCATTAAATGTGTCTCGGAGATCGCACTAGAGCCAGAATTCTCCACCTTGGGTCATTCTCTGTTGTGGTGGCCCTCCTGGGCACTGTGGGGCGTTGAGCAGCATCCCTGGTCCCCCCTACCCAGTCGATACCAGGAGCTCCCCCCACCGACCACGGATGTCTCCGGATGCTGCTAAATGTCTTTAGGGGAAACCCCCCCTCCCCTTCCCCTCCCCCAGAGCTACTCCTAGAGCCTCTTGTATCTTTTTAATGGGTATGTGGCATTCCATTCCATGAAGTCTGTCATAATTTATTTAATTAGTTGTCCATCGATGGACGTTTAGGTTGTTTCCAGTAGTTTTCTGCTGCAAACGATACTATCGTGAATAGCCAGTGAATATCTCGGCTCACAGGTGGGATTGGATTTAAAGGATAAGTTCCCAGAAGTGGAATGCAGAATCCAAGAATATAAGTGTTCTACTTTGACAGATAGAATAGGTGTTTTGGAAAGTCCAGGCCCCATTTCTCACGAGTCTGGTGAAAGCTGAGTTGATCCACTCTTCAGAAAACTGGGTGAATGCAAAATTCAGTTTATAATTTCAGATCCAAGAAGTCCTAGATCCCTTGATCCTATGAGAACCTTAGATCTGGAGTTTGTGTGAATAGACTCCAGGAAGGAGTGAGCAACAGTCATAGGAGTTGTTTGGCCCGTGCTGGCAAACCAGACTCTGCCCACAATTTGGAGAGGTCCAGTGGGAGGGAAGAGAGATGAGTCCCCAGTAATACACAGCTGGGACCTTTTGCCCCTTGAGGGGGAAAACTAATGACCCTAGTAGTTGTCTAGGGCTAAAGATATTTGGGGTCTATCTCTAGACTCCAGACTAAACCCTGGAGGAAGAGAGATTTTAATCCAGAGGGATTCTAGGATTGTTGCTGAGAGTACAGCCCTCTGCCCCAGCAGGATGGAATTAAGTGACCTGGCCCGGGGTTAGACCTTGCCCAGCAGGCCTCAGACCCCACCCCCACACACTTGACCAGAGCACCTTGGAGGGCTGCTCACTATCTTGGGCCCTGATGTAGCCCCTCTCGCAGGAACTGTGGGTCTCGGAAGAATTCCTGGGCCACTTTGTTCCTTCATATAGACAGGTCTCTGGAAGCCCTCCCCGCCCCGCCCCCAGCCATGAGGGCCCATGCTGGTGGCCCATGCTGTCCCCAGCAGATACGCTGTGCCGGAGGAACTAGCTGGGCCTCTCAGGCCATCCACCGGAGCCTTTCCTCTTGGGGAAAGAAGGATGGCCTGCATTCAGACCTGTGGGGAGTGCTTGGAAATCTGGAAAGCTCAGAGCAGTGCAAGCTGGTGGTGCGGATCAATTTATTATCTCGATATTCTGAGGCCCAGTCCCAAAGAACTGCTGCTACACGTCCTCCTCTGAGAGCTGTTGTCTTGGCCTCCTGACCGATTCCATGTTGAGTTGTGCTCTCAAGAATCACCCTGGCGGTGTTCCATTCCCTTCTGCAATAGTTTCCATAGACCTCTGCTGTTTATCTGGATGTGTCCACCTCTTTGTGTGTTACTTTTCTTTTTTTTTTAATAAATTTATTTATTTATGTGGCTGCGCTGGGTCTTCGTTGCTGTGCGTGGGCTCAGTTGCGGCGAGCGGGGGCTACTCTTAGTTGCAGTGCACAGGCTTCTCATTACGGTGGCTTCTCTTGTTGCGGAGCACGGGCTCTAGGCATGCGGGCCTCAGTAGTTGAGGCTCACGGGCTTTAGAGTGCAGGCTCAGTAGTTGTGGCACAAGGGCTTAGTTGCTCTGTGGTATGTGGAATCTTCCCGGACCAGGGCTCGAACCCATGTCCCCTGCATTGGCAGGCGGATTCTTAACTGCTCTGCCACCAGGGAAGCCCTGTGTTTCTTTTGTTGATCTTACGAACACCTCTTTCCGGTAAGGTCGTCTGTGTCAGGTAACATTCTTGTTAAGTCGTAATAATATATCTTGAGTTTTCACTGTGTGAACAGGTGATATTCTTTAAACCAGTCGGTCTCAATTGGTCTCACTTATCTGGCCTAAGGGTAAACACTGTCCCCTTTTTACACAAAAGGATTTGGGGGCATTTGTCTTCCTGTAGGACAGTAGTTCTCAACCAGGGCCAGTTCTACCCTCCAGAGGACATTGGCAATGTCTGGAGGCATCTTGGGTTGTCACAACACGGTGGTAATTAATTATATTACAGCGCACTGGGCGGCCCTGCACAACCAAGAGTCACCCGGCTCCGACGTCAATGGTGCTGAGGTTGAGAAACACTGTTTTATGGTTTGAGAAAAGTGAGGATAATTTTACCCAAACAGAAGAACAAAAAAAAATCCTTCCTGGGCATTCTTCTGGCAGCTGCCTGCTTTTTCTAATTCTCGAAATGCAGATAACCACATATACACAGATGGACACGTGCGTAAAATTCAGCATTCAGACACCAAGTCTCCCCCTCCCAAGTCCTCAGGAAAACTCCAGAGTGTTTTTTGGCATCTGGCATTTTTAAGAAGGTACAAGCTTGCATTGGTACCTCTCAATTAGGGGCGACTAACCCTCCCCTCTTCCACCCTGTGCACCACCCAAGGGACATTTGGCAACGTCTGAGACAGTGTCACGCCTTGGGGAGAGGGTGCTACTGGCACCGAGTAGGTAATGGCTGGGGATGGTTGTTAAGCATCCTACAACATACAGGACAGTCTTCTACACGACAAAGAATTATCTGGCCCCGCATAAGAGAAGCGCCAACGTTTCTGTAGCAAGAAACCCTACTTTGAAACGGGTTCTTGATTTCCAAGGCTTGTAAGAGCGTCATTTCTAAATTGAGAAGCTGGGTTTCTCGAAAGTGAGGCTGTGATATTAATGAAAAGTTTCTACCTCCTTGGTGACACTGGTAACAAACCAGGTCCCAGTGTCTGGCAGTATATTGGCAAATTCCATGCCAGTTCATCTCTGGTGAAAACTTTCAGGTCTCAAATAAAATCGGTTTGAGCTTGAGCGGGAAGTTTGTGGGTTTTTACTTCTTAATAGGAACTGGTCACCTGAGCTGAGGAAAGTTGAATGTATGGAGTGAAGCAGCCAAAGAAATGGGCGTCTGTCTCAGGCCCGTGGTTTTGGTCCCCTCTGGCCTCGCTGTGTAATGCCACTCAGTAGCCCTCTGGTACTCATGCACACCTAGAATCTGGGGAGATGCTTTTATGAGCCTATCTGAGGAACTGAGGTGGGTAAAGAAACCCAGTAGTGAGATCTAGGCTCAAAAGTTCACTTGTCATTGTGGTGTGTTTGGGTGACATTAATTTCCGGGCCTAACCTTCTAACTGGTTTCCTGATAATTCTTGTGGCTGGACTGTGTAGAGATTTGAGAGTGTAACTAGGGATAGATCTGGCAGCTGCCTGGAATGCTGGCCTGATTTTTTTTTTTTTTTTGCCTGAAAGGAGGGAGAGAGTTTAAACTGAAAGATTGGTTCCGTCCGAGCTAGGAGGGAAATTCATGACCGTCATATCCCGTAGCTTTGACATTTGTTGGATACTCGCTAGGCTCCGGGTTTGTGTCTAGGAGGAAAGATCAAGCTTCCTGGGAAAGGCATGGGGTGGGGGTATGACGGGGGGCCCAGGACCCCAACGTGTTGGAGTAAGCAGTAGCCCGGGGAATGTCCAACGTCCCCAGATACTGCCTGCTCTGACCTTTTTTTTTTTTTTTTTTTTTTTTTTTTTTTTTTTTTTGGCTGCATCAGGTCTTAGTTGTGGCACACGGGGTCTTCGTTGAGGCGTGCAGGATCTTTCACTGCGGCGCAAGCTCCTCTCTAGTTGTGGCGTGTGGGTTTTCTCTAGTTGTGGCACAAGGGCTCCAGAGCACGTGGGCTCTGTGGTTGTGGCACGCCGGCTCTCTCACTGAAGCACGCAAGCTCAGTAGTTCTGGTGCACGGGTTTGGTTGTCCCGTGGCACGTCTTGGTTCCCCGACCAGGGATCAAACCTGTGTCCCCTGCATTGGAAGGAGAATTCTTTACCACTGGACCACCAGGGAAGTCCCTCTGACCTATTTTTTAAACTTCATTTTATGGGATCATGCTTTTGATTTCCCAGTAAAGTTCTTGGCCTGCTAAGTAGTAGACATGGAGTGATCTTAGGATACAAAAATCTGGAATTTGTAACCCTTAGCCTCAGCACGAATCAAAGTGTGGAACCTGTGAGCCGGAGTGGCAGGTGTCAGGTGAGGTCTGGGGGTGGGGGTGGTCCCTGGCTCAGACCCTTGAGCTGAGCAGCTGCAGGCTAACCTCCGGAAGACCTTCTGCCTCGGGACAGCAGACCTGGGAAGGGCCTTTGGCCATTGCCATGTCCACGTGCTATGGGAACTGGGTTAAGTCCACTCTTACAGGAAGCCACTCTGCTGACTCATTTTGTAGGAAGACCCTTGACCTAGCGGTGTCCCTGTGGGACCTTGGACAGGGATGATCCTGTCCTGCTCCATCAGTATTCCGTCCCCAGCTTGCTAGGTGGAGTAAGCAGCCCTGTGTTTTAGGCTGCACTGTGGAGCTACAGAAGAGCTTTGAGACTGCCATTCCCAAAGGGAGCCAAGGGGCCTCTTTAAACTCCACTACTTCCTAGGCCTGTCTGTAAAACCAGGTTAACCCGACCTCCTGGGCAGGACCCGCTGTTCGCAATCACGGAGGCGCCCTGTAACCAAGAAGCATCCTGCATACTCTTGTTATTAACATACCAGGACCAAGGGGTCATCATATTCTGTTTCTGCTGCCCGTGACTGCGGTACATCAGACCTAAAGTTCACCTCTGACTCAGAATCCTGTGTGTAGTAAAGAGCAGTTTATCAAAGAGGGCCCGTGGGAGCTAATCGCCCTGCTTATCTGGGTATATTTTGAGGCAAAGCTGTAGGATATTTAATTATATTCTGTGTGCCACTTAATAACAGCCTCTGTTTGGTTTCAGAAATTGGAGGCTGTCACAGTTTTGCGATCCCAGAACTGTCACTGACTTAGCAAGTGAAGTAAGGAAATGGTGCTATTTACCCACCCACCACCCAGCCTCCCTCCGGAGCCAACATCCAAGCAAGTGCTTAGTGCCTTTGGGTGCCTGAGCTCTCCGCCTGCCTGTCAAGTGTCCATTTGAGCATCTCTTTGCTGCTTTCCTCAGAGGACAAACTGACAGGCTTTGACCGGGCCCATCAGGCCTGCCATTTGCTTCTGGTGTGCATGTCCCATGGCCTTTGACCCTGGGATGTGGGCCACAGTTAGCTCTGCCCTGGCCTCTATCTCAGCCCTCTCCACTTTGTTGCCAGTATTTTGAAACGGATCCAATCTGGGGAAAGTTAGTTTTTAATTTGGGGCGTGCAGCCAACTTCTTCCATAGGATTTCAGAGGCATCTGCACATTTTGACACTGCAGGGCTGCCGTGGGCCGCGGAGTGGCAGAGGAAAGTCAGATTGTCTTCTATTTTTGGTTTTCGAGGTCATAGCGGGGGGGTCGGGTGAGGTTTCTGAGGTTTAAGGAGGGTTTGATGCTGGAGCCTTCCAGCCACTGGAGGGGTGAGCAGGCCCGTTGAGGCATCTTTACCCCCTGTGCTCAAACCCTCCTGGCTTTTAAGTGCCTGGGGAAGTGTCAGGGGCGATTTTTTCTGGTTCTTTTTTAAAGCTGTCCCTGGAAAGCTGAGGAAGGATGTATCAGACTGTGGAGCAGCCAGTTCCTCTCTTCTCCCCTCCTCTCTGCACCC
>NW_006787698.1:675400-698179 GCF_000442215.2 Lipotes vexillifer | reverse complement strand
TTCCCCTCCCCCCTCCCCAAGCTTTTTCTCTCCCCGCCCCTCTCCCCAGGGCTGGATTTGCAGCCACTTCTCTCTAGCACTGCAGTTTGGGTCCAGTTCTGCTCATTTCCTGTTAAGCAGTAACCAGGGCTCCACAAACTCAGGCTCCCAGAGGATAGCCTCATCTTCCTTTTCCACTCAGCTCCTAGAAAAACCTGCTGACTGGGCCCAAGAAGGGGGTCACGCGGAGACTCCCAACCACAGCAGGAAGACAGACGTGCGATTTCCTCTGAAGGACCTGACTCAGCATCAGCCGTGGCTGCCCTGGGAAGAGCCGCTGCCTGGATGCTCAGATTTCCACACCTGGGCATTAAACCCCTCCAGCGGTACCATGCCCGCCCGGGCTGTCATGGCCCAGTGACGTGAGCTGCCCCCCCGGGAGGGGGTGGACAGTGAGGAGGACAGTGGGTCGCTGTCCCAGGAACTCAGTAAAGGTCAGTTGGACGGAGTTTGCCCCACATCGTAGGTCATGAGAGCGCAAAAGTGGGGCGGCCATGTGGGCGCACCTAGAGAAGACAGGGCTGGGGTCTGCTGAGGGGAGCGCCCCCTGCTGACCTGGGGTGCGGTTCCAGCTCCAACCTGGCATTCAGGACCTTCCGGAGCCCCCGCCCTGGTCCCGGCTTTCAATCCCACCCTCCCCCTCGCAGCCAGCACGCCCCAGTCCAACAGGTCTGCTCAGGCTCGTACCTTCCCTCCTCCTTCCCCACCCCAGCCCAGGTCTCCCTGTCTACTTCCTGTCTGCCCTCAGAGCCCTGCATGTATCTTCCTGTATCCTTGCCATCTCCTGGGTCCCCCCCACCCAAATATTTCTCCACCCTCCCTGGTGGTCTCCTGCCCACGTGACACACACCCAGCACATCCTCACACCCAGTGTGCTTTTCTTCTCATTGGGTGTGAGCTCCTGAGGGAGCAGGCTGCCTGGCGGCTGGTGACAGACCCGGGTCCCCACGGGTCGTGGCTTGCTGGCCAAGTCGTCAGAAATGGTGGACTCCTTCTCAGAGTGGGAATGGGGCTGTCCAGTGCCAGTGGCGGTGCCCATGCAAAGTCAGGTGGCTGGCAAGGCCGTGGAGGCCTCGGTCAGGAACAGGTCCGACTGGTTTAAAGAATAAGAAATCAAAGCTCAGAGGTTGTTCCCTTTGGCTTAGGATCTGTCTTGAGGGCTCCAGGCCGAGGGACCGGCGCGCTTGACTGGGCCAGAGCGGCCCAACCTGTGTCACGGGCAGTCTCTGTCATTTCAACCCCGCAGCCAGGCCTGAACTTAACTGGAGGTGCCCAGCCTGCTGGGAAAAGGAGTTCCCTGGCTCCACGTTCCCCAGGCCCCACCACTCTGGCCTCAGAAGCCTGCTCTCTGCCCCTGGACTTCTGACCTCTTAGACTTGACCAGCGTTAGCCCGGGTCCTGTGTGCAGCCCCTCCCTGGCTTCCACACCTGGCCGCCCTTCTGCCTCTTCTCCTGTGTCCTGAGTCAGCTGGCCAGCTCTCTCACCCCCTCCTCCGCTTTGCCCCGTTGGTTCCCCCTGTGGGCTTGCCACCCTGCCTCTGGGCCTTCTCCCTCCAGGACCTGAGGGACCTCCCTGGCACCTGCCACGGCTCGTGCACCTGTCCTCCAGATCTTCGTCCCCAGTCATGGCGCTCCCAACCACCCTATAGATGGTGGTCCCTGCCCGTCTGGCTGGTACTGGAAATGCAACAAGCTCGTAGGCCCAGTGCACCTGAGGCCAGCCTCCTCACCTGCGGGCCCTAACCTTCCCTGTCCATACCCTGGGGCCCAGGGAGCCCCGCCACCTTCCCTGAGGTGCTGTGTCCATCACACCAGCTCCTGGGCCTGCAGTATATACCTGGAACCAACCACCTAGCCTGTGACTTGAATCAGTTAGTTAACTTGACTTTCAAATAGACTCACTTTTAAAATTTATTTTAAAAGGGATCTTGATGTTATTTCTTGTTCTAAATCATAGTAACTGGATCACAAGATACAACAGAAACAAAGCAATGTAATCGATTCCTCACCTCGGAGGCTGGGGTCTGGTCCCTCTTTTTTTTTTTTTTGCGGTACACAGGCCTCTCACTGCTGTGGCCTCTCCCGTTGCGGAGCACAGGCTCCGGACGCACAGGCCCAGCAGCCATGGCTCACGGGCCCAGCTGCTCCATGGCATGTGGGATCTTCCCGGACTGGGGCACGAACCCGTGTCCCCTGCATCGGCAGGCGGACTCTCAACCACTGCGCCACCAGGGAAGCCCTGGTCCCTCTTATTAAAGAGTCGCTGCAACAATAAGTGCCCACGCGGGACTTCCTTGGCGGTCCAGTGGTTAGGACTCTGCACTTTCACTGAAGGGGGGCATGGGTTCGATCCCTGCTCAGGGAACTAAGATTCCACATGCCACGTGGCACGGCCAAAAAATAAAAATAAAAAGCCAAAAAAAGTCGCGGTGGGAATAACTTTCTCACTTGTCCCTGTGTTACCTCTTCTCTTGTCACCTCCTCCCCTGCCCCTCATCATCTTCCTGTGGAGCCAGGAAATCCTGCAGACTTGAATTAAGGCTCAGAAGAGAGAGCTTTGGGGTGAGGGTGCATTTCCCAAGTGTCTGGGGAAAGGCCCAACAGTAAGTGGCACCGTTCAGTCTGTGTGTTTAGTCCCCCGACACCACCTTGGCCGATAATTCAGATGTCTTTGGCCAGCACACCTCAATCCAGTCCCACTTTCTCTAAAGTGGAGCAGCTGACTGATGGTTTTTTCTCTGTCATTTTGGGTCTCAGCCCCAGGAGTGAGAGGAGACTTAGGACGCCCCTCGGGAAGGAAACTGGGAACTTTATCACTCCCGAGGCCCCCTCCTCATCTCCTGCCAGCTGCCTCCCCAGGATGAGGCCCCTCGGCTGCCTCTGGGCAGGCAGCAGGCAGGCAAGCAGGTGTCCATCAGCTTGATGGCCTCAGGTCATCAGAGCCGTGATTGTCTGATTGTCTGAAGTTGGGCGGGCAGCCCTGGCCCTTCAGGGTCAGCCTTTGTCCAGAAGAGGGCGGCGAGTGCATGAGGACAAGGGCAGGATTTCTCTGTCCCCTGACCCTAACCTCCTGGCCTAGGGTTGTCCTTTATCTCCTCTCCCTGGGGTGGTTCCTCCAAGGTTGAGAATCCTTGCTGTCCCACCAAGTCAGCATTTCACCCTTGAGGAGTCTTGGAGCTGCTGCAGCTCCCCACTGATTGCCCCAGTACAGTTGTGTGTGCTGCCCTCAGAGGTTGGCTCTAAGGTTCGTCTTTTGCCCCCAGCCTTGATGCCTTTACTTCACGGCTGAGAAGCCTTAGATGTTTCTCCTGGGCTCTCTGGGAGGTTCCACATCACCATTCCTTTCCCACCAGCGGACTCAAGGGTAGCTGAGCACTCTCTCCGCTTTGCTTCAGGGTATCCCATGCCCTTGGCCTCAGCCCAGGGTGGGCAGGAGGCACCAGTCAGCCAAGTCCGTCTGCCGCCTCCAGACTGCCAGGCTTGGGAGGCTTCTGTGGGAAGTTGTGCAGACGGGGGCACACTGGGGACTCGGGAGTCCGGGGAGTGGGGAGGAGGACCTTTTGCCCGGTCTCAGTCCAGGCATCTTCTCAGCTCTCAGCAGAGCCTGGAGGAGAGTCCGCCGCCGTCTAGGGGAGTTTGCACTCAGCTAGTTCCCCGCACCAGGCAGTGCCAGTGCGTCGTGAAGGGCACGTCCCTCTTCGGGCACTTGAGTTTGTGTTAAAATGTCTCAGCTGTAGAGAGGGAGGTGAAGGATGGCCAGCCGTTAGGCAAGTGCCCACAAGAGCTCGAGTAAACACGAGCAGCACAGTTAGAGTCGAGGGCCCCTCCCTGACACATCACTGCACACGAATCTACCGCTAAAAAGTCTGCAGCTTTGTTTTGCAAGTTTACACCTCTTGAAAATGGTGTCACATGGCAGCTTTTTTGGCCTGCTCTTTTCGCTCAGCACTGCTGGGGCGCTTCGTCCACGCTGAGCATGTGGCTCGAGTTTTTTGCTTCCACAGCTCCCTGCTGTCCTTTGTGTGCGGACAGCGACTTGTCCTCCCTCCGCTGGCAGTGGGCATTTAGGACGTTGCCGCGTTTTTGCTCTCGGCGTTGCAGTGAGCGGTCACATGGATGTCCCCGCAGGCAAGGTCCAAGTGTTTCTCTTGACTCCTGCCCATTTAATGTGACCGTGTAGGTTTTTGAGCAGGACCAGCCTGGAGAACACCACCACCTCTTCTGTTCGCATGACCCGGAGTCTAGATCAAAGCTGCTGGGGGTCCTGCGTCGGGGCCCTCGTCAGGGGTGACCTTTCTGCTAGGCTCCGTGGTACCGCCTGAGCCAGGAAGCTGGGTGCGTGGGGCGGGGGCTCCCCAGGCACAGGGTCAGCTTGGTGGGGGCACAAGCCAGGGGGAGGACCCAGGGAGGCCCACCTGATGAAATTGGGCCCACCGGGTCATCCAGGGCGATCGCTTCCACCTCCTGGTCCATGCCTCTGTTTAAAGAAACCTTATTTAATATACATTACTGATTCATTAGCATTGGATGCACAGCCAGCAGCACCTGAACTCACCATCGGTCCATCATTGTTGGCAGGCTTGTGTTTGCAGTTTCACCTTACTTGCCGAAATGTGTTTGTAACCCGCCCCCCATCAGTACTTGGGGTACTTTCGCAGGTATTCGTGAACATGCCCAGAGTGACAAAAAGTTTTGAGTCTCCCGACACGTTCATTCCCACTGAGGCAGAACAAGACTGTAAACCAACATCCTTTCCACGGCTTGTTTAGTGATGTGTGTTTGTACCTTTGTGCTTCTTGCGGGTGTTTTCGCTCTTGGTCCCAAGCATGGAGCTGAAGTGCTGACTAGTGTCCCAGGCACAGGAAGGCTGTGATGTGCTCACAGAACACGTGTGAGATGAGCTCCGCTCAGGCGAGATCAGGTACTGCTGGCCGTGCATCCAGTGCTAATGAATCAGCAGTGTATATTAAATCAGTTTTCTTTCTTTTTTAAAAAAAAAATTTATTTATTTATTTATTTGGCTGTACTGGGTCTTAGTTGCTGCACGTGGGATCTTTAGTTGCGGCATGTGGGCTCTTAGTTGCGGCATGCATATGGGATCTAGTTCCCTGACCAGAGTTCGAACCCAGGCCCCCTGCATTGGGAGCTCGGAGTCTTAACCACTGTGCCACCAGGGAAGTCCCTGAATAAGGTTTCTTTAAACAGAAACACACGTAATATGAAGTTACAGGTGATGAGTTGTGACCAGAGGCTCACAGGAGCCTAACCCCTGCGTGTCCCCAGAGCAGTGGCTCAGTATTTACTAGTTCGGCGTCTGGGCGACTTTATAGCACAGAACCACTGTGAGTAACGAGAGCTGACTATTCCCGTGGCAGGCAGAACACCACCCCCCTACCCTCCACCAAGGTGTCTCCGCCATTATCCGCAACCTGTGAATGTGTGACCTTACTTGGCAGAAGGGACTTTGCTGGTGGGATTAAGGGCATGGACCCAGAGGTGGAACCAATGACCAGCTGGGCCCAATTTCATCATAATGGCCCTTAAAAGTGGAACCTTTCCCTGCCTGGTCTGAGGGAGACAGGACCGTGGAGGAGAGAACCAGAGGGCAGGCGGCACGGTAGGCCCACCTCGCTGGCTGTGAAGACGGAGGACAGGGCCACAAGCCAAGGAGCACGGCCGCCTTTAGGAGCCGAAAAGGCGGGAAAGCTCTAGAGCTCCCAGAAAGGGACACAGCCCTGCCAACACCTTGGTCTTCGCTGGGGAGAGCCATGTCGGACTTCTGACCTCCTTCAGATTTTTGTGCGGCTTAGGAAACGTGTTTTGAGTCACTGAGTTTGTGGTAACTTGTTACAGCAGCCGTAGGAAACTCTTACAGGTCCTCGCTGTCTTAAAGCTTTGTCTGGATAAAGGTTTTCAGCTCAGCATTGAAGAGTGTGTGTGTGTGCGTGTGCGCACGCACGTACGCGCATGTACACACGAGCACGTGTGTTTCATCCTCCCTTAGCTCTCATCTCCAACTTAACAGCTGGGGTCAAAGAGGAAATAGGAGCGATTCGCTTTGCCAAGCTGATGGATGGGTGCTGTGCGAAGAGTGGGCCTCCCACCGAGCCATCTTCGTTTCAGTGCTCCATGGAAGTCATCCCCTGGTTCGTGGAATCCCACCTTGGTGACTTACGAGCTAGTGGACTGATAGGGAATCCTCCATCGTCAACTTGAAAACCAGCTCTGTGTTCAGGTTTATACGCAAAGAGCGCTGTGGCCCCTCTAAACCTCCGGGAAATGCCACAGTGGGATTTCGACCTGCATCACTTCCCATCCACTGTAGAAAGAGGTCGGCAGTTCTCGAGCCTGATAGCGTGCCTTTCTTCCCGTCACGGACACTAGAGGCTCGTGCCAGGCAGCCTTCACCAATCACTCCCACACCTTCAAAGGGGATGCTTCAGAATCACATTCTGGGAGTTGGTTTCCAAGCCGGCCCTTAGTGCCTCTGTCCTCTGCATTGGTGCAGACCCCGCGTCCTCCATCTCTGCCTTTCCTCACGTCATGTCCTTTTCTCCTTCTTGCCCCCAAGTTCAACCCATCCTTCAAAGCCAAGTCCAGGGACATCTTGTAACTCCTACCTGGTTCCCTCCCCACAAGGAGGAAGGGGCTCCTTATCTTAGGTCCTTAAGGTAGTGCCGTTTTTGTGTGAGCTTATAGTATATATCTCTTTTTCCCTCTACTATACCTGGCACATATAAATATCTGTTGAATGAATAAGGGCAACCTTCTCAAGTGGGGAGCTGGCCTGCTGACTTTGACCCCAGACATTCAGCCCCATCCTGCTCTGATGGAGCAGGTAAGCTCAGGGCAGGAGAGTGTCCCAGACACGCACAGTGGCTGAGCGATTGAAATAGGGCAGATATGGTGACACAGGGTCCTATGACACGCGCCCTGTACGGAGAAACCAGGGATGATTCACGAGGAGGTGACCTGGACCCTGGCTTTGAATGTGGACACAGGAGTTAGAAGGGAGAGGAGGATGCAGATTGTCCCCAGTAGGCAGTAGAGCGAAGCCCCCAGTGCTGGGGCCTCCGGGTCACTGGCCTGCCCTACTGTGTTCTTGTTCCTCATCCAGGAGTCCAGACACCGCCTGTCTATGGGCTCAGTCCTTCCAGGGGAGCAGGGTGCGGGGGGAGGCCCTGGCTACTAGACCATCCGTCATCAGGTGGAGAGAGATTTGAATATGCTTACGGCTCCTAGCTCAGCAAGTGGCAGCACCAGACACACGTCACACGGTGACAGCGGAGAAGCAAGGACGAGGGCAGGGCTGCTTTACTCCTGGAAAAATCAACATGCAAAGGCATTGCTGAGGGAATTCCCTGGTGGTCCAGTGGTTGAGAATCTGCCTTCCACTGCAGGGGACGCGGGTTCCATCCCTGGCCGGGGAACTAAGATCCCACAGGCTGTAGGGCAACTAAACCTGCGTGCCACAACTAGAGAAGCCCGTGCGCCACAACTAGAGAAAAGCCCCGCAATGAAGAGCCTGTGCACACAATGGAGACCCAGCGACCTGTGTCATCACGGGTCGTCATCAGCACCCCGTTTTACAGTTGAGGAAACTGAGGCTCAGAGGGGTCCACATTCTTGTTAAGTGACAGTGCGGTGACAGAGCCGGATCCAGTCCCCATGCTGTGGTCCACACCCCCACTGCTCCCCTGCGACCCCAGCCCTGCCTCGGGACCTCTTGGGCACACCCTTGTTTTGGCCTGTTACTGACACACCTGACTGGCAGTGTTCTCCCCTGGGCTCCTAAGGGCGAGCTCTGTGTTATCTCAGCAAATACTGATTGCCCATCACCTATTGGGCGTCAGGCCCCCTGCTGCTCTACTAGCCCCATCACAGCAGCTGGCAGCCAATGGGAAGTCAGTGTTTGGGGACAGGGTGCGTTTGGGTGGGGCGGCGAGGCTCTCCCAGCTGCTGTTGCTGGAATGCAGGTGAGCTGTGGCGGAGGAGATGGCCCCTGAGAACTGCTCTCCTCTGTCTGTGATCTAGGGCGGGGTCCCTGGGAACCCCTCAGTCAGGTGCTCACCCACCACTGGGGCAGTTACAGGCAGTAACATTGGGGAGCGTGTGCGCCAGGCCTGATGTGCGTCCTGAGAAGGAGAAGGCCTACCCCCTCTGCCACTGCAGGGTGGATGGCAGCTGGGGACAGGAGGGGCGGCTCTGGTGCCCACCTGGCCCCAGCAGGCCCCTGTTGAGCTCCTCATCTGTGTGCTGAGATTCCTTCCAGTTCAGGGTTTCCAGGACTGACTCTGCAGGTTAGAAGGGCAGGTGCCCCTGGACAAATAGGGTGGGGGTCAGGGAGAGGAGCGGCCGTGCAGGGTGACAGGCCACTGGCATCTAACACGTGGCCTAGTGTCGCAGTGCCCGTCACTAACCTTCAGAGGGGCTGGCCTGCTGTGCCGAGAGGGGCTGATGGCGTCACCTCCCCTGGCTTGCCGTGTGCTGTCCTGCGATCATGACCCACCCGGGTGCTTCTGGTAGCCACGCCTGAAGAAACTGGTCTCGGTGGCCCTGAGTCACCTGGTGTTGCCGCCCTGGAGTGACAGGCGAGCTGTGGAGCCAGGTGAGGGTATATTCCTCAGCGCTCACTCAGAGCTTCTTCCTGGAGCTCTCTCGGGAGCACCCAGGCCGAGCTCTGCCCTCCCCGAGAGGTCGCCCCCGATGATCATTGGAGAACCTAGGTGTGCGGCCCCTACAGCTCCTGCCCGGCCCATCTGGGGGCCATTTCCCTCTGGCCTTCAGAGCCTGTTTGCCTGTCAGCCTTCCTTTCCCATGTCCTGTCCTCCCAAACTGCAGGCACGTGCCTTTCACAGGGGGTTCCTCCTCTGGGAGCGGGGTCCTCTGGATGCAGGCCAACCTGGGCCCAGCTTGCTCAGATTTTTTTCCTTTGCAAACTTTCCCTTCACTTTCTGGTGAGGGGGCCAGCTGTGGGCAGACCCTGGGTGGAGAGTGGGGAATTAGACTGGCAGCCCCCAGGCAGAGTGCCGCCTAACTTGAACTTCCCATAAGCAACGCAAAGGAAAGTTGGGGGTTCAGGGGTAGGGGGTGCTGTCATCCGGGCAGCTCCTGGGTCCGCAGCCCTCCCAGTGCTTAGCCACTATGGAATGGCGCCATGAGGTCAGACCCCTGTGAGGTCGTTCCTTCCTCCCATGGGGCGCTAAGTATCAACTAAGCACTTCCTAGTCTCAGACACCATGCCGAGTGCAGGTACAGCAGTGCTGGGGTCGCTCACTTGGAGTTCACAGTCCAGTGGGAGGAGGGCTGTAAACAAACAAGAGGAGCTTGAGAGAAGGATGAGTGACAGGTGGGTCAGGGACAGCCCCACTGGGGAGGGGGGAACCAGATGGGCAGGACCCAACCACGGGAAAGTCTGGGGCAGAAGGGACAGCAGGGCAGAGACTCTGACGTGGGGTGAGGTGGGTGCCTTTGTGGAGCCTGGTCCAAGGTGAGGTCCAGAGGGGGCGGGGGTTCTGGCCTCGATGGAGGAGGTGCCAGTAGTGTGCTGGGAGAGGTGGCCAGTGGCCAGGTTACTCCCACCTGGGTAAGGAGACGGGTGATGGAGAATCAGGAGGGCTTCCTCGAAGAGGTGGCTTCACATTAGTTAAGTGTCTCAGAATGGAAGTGGTCGTAGAGATGGGGGGACAGCACCTGTGTTCCAAGGAGGCCGGGGCTCTGGGCTTTTAGATCGTTCTGTCACCTTAGCTTGGTGCTGTTGGGGTACACGTGGCCCTCCGTGAGACTCGTGACCTGGTGCCTACAGCCTCTTACGTAGTAGGCTGCGGTGATGGTGTTGGATACAGGGTCTGTTCCGGTGCTTTCTGGAGGCCACACAGCTGTGCGCCTCACAGGGTTTCCATGCCTCATTTTCTGTCTCTTCCTGAAGGGCTGCTCTTGCGTCAGCTCTGCCATTGACAAAAGGTGAGTTTGCAGGACACCTCATTTACTCGCCTGTGGGGACAGAAGTTTGCTGTGCTGCCCTGAGAGGGGATCTGCGGGCGGTAGCTCCCCAACAGCGCACCCTGGCACAGCACGCGGGTCAGCGGTGCGGAGCGGGCGTGGCAGGACTCGGGAATTTATTACCTCATTTGTTTGTGGGTTGGGTGTTTCTTTTTATGAGTTTTCATCTGAAATTGATTTTCCCGGTTGTGTGACATGCAGCCTTCCTGCCTCGTCCCCGAGATGAGAAATTAAAATGCATGAGGCCGGTTTATACCCAGGCTTCTCAGCTCTGGCAAGAGTTCCAGATGAGATTTGTTCCTAAGAGATGAGCCTCAAGCAATTGCTGGCCTCTCGGTCGTTGGGTAAAAACCCTCGGCACAGCCCGGGGTGCCAGCTGGGATCAGGCCCTCCTTAGAGCCCCTCTTCAGCGGGCCTTGTTCCCTCCCTGTGTCCCGGAGGAGGCAAAGTCCTGAGCCCACACCCCAGTCTGCCGCCCAGATTCCTCAGCCAGGCCCTGAGGCTTTGGCCCTCGCCTCCCCCGATAACATTTGGGGCAGGGCCCGTCTGCTTCTCCCCCACGTGAGCTGCATCGTGTCCCGCGCAGGGGTCTGTGTGTGACTGGTGTCCTCCTCCCTGAGCAGCTCCCGGTCCGGGGTGCCACTGGTATTCATAGAAAGCTCTGTGCTATTCCAGGGGCTGTGGCCTCGTGCCACCCTGGAGTGGTGGGTATCGTGTTAGAGACTGGAGTTCCAGAAGGCTCAGGGCAGAGCCAGCCCTCCAACGCACGCCTTCCGCCTCCAGGCTCGTGCACTCAGTGTGGTGTAGGGTGTCATCCTGGGTGGGCATCCCCCACTGTCACTGTCCAGGAACAGCTGTGGTCCTCTTGACCGCCTGCTCCCAGGGGCTGCAGTGTGGCCTCACGCTTGCTGGGACACTTCCCCAGCCAAGCGGGAGGGGTGGGATTTGCGGCCGGATCCTGAGGGCTGGCCCTCGTCTCCACAGCACGCTGACTGCCCTGGCCAGTCCTTGAAAATGAGGAAGCAAACCAGGGAGATGCAGGGCAGCCTCCAAAGCAAGGTGGTTTAAGACTTTGGGGACCCAGTTACCCCTCCTGTATGGCTTAGTCACACACACACACTACACTACACTGCCTGGCCCTGGGAAAGGCGGGTCACCTCCTGGGGTGTTAGTTGCTCCATTTATAAGGTGGAGATAACTGCCCAGAGGCTGCAGCTGGGCCAGATGGGTGCTGGAGGTCCCCGATGGCTCTCTCTCTTCCTTTTGGGGCTCTATCCCTTCCTCAAGGTTGACAGAAGGGCTGGCAAGGCCGCGGGCCCAAGGAACAATGCAGTCTCTGCTGCGTTTCATAGAAACATTAAAAGATGCACATTCTGTGGTCCCTTCTCCCCTCCAGCAGTCCTGCCTCCCCCCACAAGCCAGAAGTCCTTCGATTTGAAACCTGCTTTCCACACCTGTCCCAGCACCTAGCAGAGCCCACTTCCTCCCCCAGACTCTACCAGATGACCTGGGGAACTGGTTAACCATGAATGGAAGCAGGGAACACTTCTTGTTAAGTGCTTCTGCTTTCTTGTGGAGGAACTCGGTGTCTTAATGGGAATCCCAGGACCAGCCATCATTAGAGTCGAGCCCGGGCTAATGCTCTGGGCCGGGGGGTTGGTCCCCAGAGGAAGTGCCCACCCCTCTACAGCGCACCGGGAGGGCACTCAGGCCTGTGGCTTCTGGCCAGACAGGCTGCGAGGGGAAACACTGGCCAGCCTGGGCCTCTGTGACCGACACTCAGCTGAGCTCCACGTGGAGGTCGGGCCAGGCAGGGAGTGAGTTCCTTGTCACCCCATCTCCAAGGACTGCTGGGTCACCTCGGGGTGAGGGAGGCATTTTCCTCAAACAGGGCTGGGGCAACAGGAAAGGCACCGCACAGCCACCCGTGTCTGCCCAGCCACTCACTCCTCCTCCAGCTTTGGGTCCTTCTGAGCTGCCACTCCTCTGCGAGGCCAGGAGAGGACCCCCCAAAAGTAAGGGGCCTGGGTGCTTGGTCAGATGCACTGGGCTGGGTGATGGCGGAAAGCAAGACACACGGGGTCCCTGCGCTCGGAGATGAGCACGGGCGCGTGGGAGACTAATGGGGGTTCAGGCCAGGCCTTGCCTCAGCCTCCAGCCCCTGCAGGAGGAGGGGAGGAGTCCCGGGATCGCGGGAGCCTGGAGAGGGCGCAGACCCTGACACACAGAGGGCTCTGGACCCAGCTCTTGGGGGCGCCGTGGGCAGGAGGCCCAGCAAGGCTGAGGAGGGGAGAGCAGCCAGGAGGGGTCCTGGGGAGAAGTGAGGAGAGTCTGAGCCAGGGCAGGGCAGGCGTGGTTTACACGCAGGGGCCCTCATGACGGATCCGGGGTGCTTAAAGCCAGTTTGAGGCCCCATCGGGAAAGCAGTGTCACAGCAGTGGGAGGTGTGGCAGCTTGGCCATCAGCCTGGGGCTGAAGGGGCAGCTCTCTGGGTGTCTGCCCTGGGTGAGCCTCTGGCTGCTGCTACCGGGACCCACAAAGCCTGCAGATGCAGAGGTCGGGGCTTTGAGACGAGGCTGAGGCTACACCTCAATCCATCTCGGGACCTCCGTCCCCCAGCTCGTCACTGCCTTGACAGTCACTGAGCGACTGTCCCCATGGGCCATTGCTGCCTTCCCTAGTCCATTCTTTCCGACGACTGGTTCCCGCTTTGCTCCCACTGCCCGTGCCGTGTCCAGACCAGACTCTCAGATTAAGCCAGACGTGACTTTGAGGGGATTTTTCTCATGTAACGGTTTCCCCCCTCATCTTAGCAGCATGTGCCACGCAGGGGAGCAGCCACTGGGACTCACATGGCATTCAGCTTGCTGCCCACCAAGCCAGCCCTGGGAAGGTTTGGGCAGGGAGGTGGGAGGGGCACCACGGGGCGGCGGCAGAGAACCAGGGGGGTTCAGACTGCAAGAGGCTAGCTCAGACCAGGCCCCCTGGCCAGTCTCCTCTCCACAGAGACAGCCAAACGCTTCCCCCGCCACCACCTGGGGGACTCTGCAGCTGGCTTGTCCCTGCAGCCTCGGGGACATGAGGGGTTCTGCTTCTGAGCCAGTATCTCAGCCGCTGGCCTCAGGCCAGAGGTGCCGTCCCTCCTGCTGAGAGAACACCCTGGGCTTCAAAGCCGCTGTCTTTGTGCTGCCAGAACTAGGTTCCAGATACACCCCGACACACTGCTGTGTGGAGGGGCATCTGTGGGTCCGTGTCTGCCCCTTGGCGCCAGACCTGGTGGTCGTGGTGCCTGACTGGGGGTTTTCACGGGAGAAGTAACTTCAGAAGCCTTTTCCTGCTTGATCATTTATTTCCACTGCTCCCATTCACAGAGCTGCTTTTTCAAAACCGCGTAGCTTTGATCCCTAGGAGGAGAGGAAGTGTGTGCCTGGAGGCATGAAGGGTACCAGCGAACCGGGAACATTTCAGAATTCCCGGTATGCTGAAGGAAGTTCTGACTTGTCCGGACACTTCCCTCTGTGGAGCTTGACAAAGGGGGTGGTGACTTATTCTCCATCAGCTCACAGATATTTACTAAAGACCTGCCACAGATGAAAGCTCTCCTGCTGCAGAGCCCTCAGGCTTCCTGCTGGCCCGCCTCCTTGGGCCGAGGAGTTGGGTATGAATAGTGTTTCTGTGGCCTCTGCTTCAGTGGCACCTCTCCCTCATCCCTTAGGGTGGTGGCCCGGCCCCACGCCTCGTGGCCTTTACTCTCAGAGCCACGTGGGATCCAAGCTGCCTGGAGTCCAAGTGCCGCCCCCGTCGGCAAGCATTTCGTACTCACAAGGGCCCAGGCTCTGGAAATCATCCCGACACGGGGGCCACTGGAGGTTTCTGGGCAGGGACGGACAGGAGGCTTCAGCGTGGCAGTGCACCGTGCACGTTACCTCCCCAGAAGCACCCTCGGCTCGCCTTTCCAGAAAGGGCGTCAGTTAGCCAAAGAGTGCACCCTCTGGTGTGTCTGCCAGCAGCTCTGAGTCGGGCCCAGGGCCCAAGCAGAGACAGGAGACTCAAGGCCAGCGGCTTCATGTGTCGGCCGGGTAGCAGGCCAGCCTGGGCTCTGCCCGTGTCGTGGGCTCTCCAAGTCATGAGACAGAAGACCATAAAGGAAACTAGAAGGGGCTGCTCTGAGGTGTTTGGCAAGCGGCTCCCAAGTGTTGGGAGGCCAGCAGGAAGGGGAGTAGCAATTGGAAGGGATGTAGAGGCGAACGAGTCCATCCCTGTGTCGCCCCCTCCCGTCCCTGTGCCGTCCTCCCCATTCAGGAATTTCTTAGCCCTGCCCGGGAGTCATTGCAATTGCCTCCTGGGACCTCCCACGTCTGGGCATTCTGCACACAGGCAGTCCGCCTCCTCCCCACAGCCTCGGAGGCCCCATGCCCTTCTGGCAGTTCCTGCATTGCGGGGAGCGGTGAGGGACGGACCGACCAGTCCAACAGCTCTGGGCGCAGCTCCCAGCTTCTCCACTTTCAGCTCGCAGCCTTGCTGTTCCACCTCTCACCCTGGGGTTTTCCTCATCTGTAGAATGGGTGTGCAGGTCCCTGCATTGTCATCGCAGAGGGGTGACAATCAATGGCAGGATGTATGCAAAGCGCCCACACAGTGCCTGGCACGTGGAGGATCAGGAATGGCAGCCCCTGTGCCCCCGAACCTGGGTCTCACCCAGAACACCATATGCCTGCCTGGCCAGGCTCTGCCTGCTGGAACTCTGCCCTCTGAGGTCCAGCTTGGACAGCACTGGCCCCCCGCAGCTCACCCAGCCAGGAGCATGTTTGGCGTGTTTAAATCTCCCTTGCAGCTCTTATCACTGTGTCTCTGTTCTGCCTGATGTTCTTATCTCCCTTGCCGGAGGGGCACTTCTCAAAGCCAGCACAGCCTCTTCCCTGGCGGCCGGGTAGCAGGCCTGCCCACCCGCTCCTGACGGTGGTCGCTAACTGGAGCCGGAAGTGCTCACACCTGACAGCCTTGGGTCACAGCGCCTCAGCCACAGGGCATTCACTGGCCCAGACCCTAGGATGGCCGGAACAGGACCGCATAGCAGGGCGGCTGGGCCTGGACCCCAAGGCTCTTTCACCCCCATCGCTTTTTCTTTTTTTTTCTTTTTTTAATTTTGTTTATTTATTTTTATAAATTTATTTGTTTGTTTATTTTTGGCTGCGTTGGGTCTTCATTGCTGCGCGTGGGCTTTCTCTAGTTGTGGCGAGCGGGGGCTACTCTTCATTGTGGTGTGCGGGCTTCTCATTGCGGTGGCTTCTCTTGTTGCAGAGCACGGGCTCTAGGCACGTGGCCTCAGTAGTTGTGGCACGTGGGCTCTAGAGCGCAGGCTCAGTAGTCGTGGTGCACGGGCTTAGTTGCTCCATGGCATGTGGGATCTTCCCAGACCAGGGCTCGAACCTGTGTCCCCTGCGTTGGCAGGCGGGTTCTTAACCCCTGTGCACCACCAGGGAAGTCCTTCCATGCCTTTTAGTCCAACTCTCCAGCCAGTGCCCGAGAGCAGCTGCCCCCAACGCGCGCCCCCTCTGCCTGGCGCTGGGCTCCTCACCGCTGAGGAGGGATGGAGAGGCGGGGGCTGCTCTGTTGTAGCGCGGGGTGGGGGCAGGGAGAAGTTAGCCAGGCGGAGGGCAGGAGGGGAGTTGGGGGAGTCGGGAGAGGATGGGGACCTCCGCTGTTAACCTGGAGCGTGGCAAGCGGCCCCACAGAGCATATCGGCTGGACGAGGTGCGAGGGTGCTGAGCAGGACGTGCAGAGCATCCATCCTGCATTGCGAGGCCCTGAGCAGCCCTGCTCTTCTCTCTCCCGGCTCCGCTGTGCCAGCCTCCTCCTGCTGCTCTTTTTACTTAAACTCCTAATTCATCAAAGCGGATCGTCTGCCCCGGTCACCGAGCCTGCAGATCGGCTGTTTGTTTTCCATATCATATTGATCAGGTTTCCCCGCTGAGATGATTCAATTACAAGGCCTCCCGTTGGTGCGTCCCACTCGTCAGGATTCGAGCTTCCGCTGCCCCCGAGGGGCCACTGCAGCGTGCCTGCCTGGTCTGGGGCAGCCGTTAGTCCCCACGTCCCTCCTCGGGAGAAAGAAGGTTCTCCTGCCTTCCTGTTCTCTGCTCGACTCCTGGAGCGGCTCTCCTGCCGGCTCTTGGCATACAATGTCTTGTGTTTTCGGATTGTTCCACTGCGCGTTCTTTGTTTCTCTCCCGCGTGTCAGATTCCTCGCTCCTCTCCAAACATGGCCAAGGCTAGAAGGCTGAAGAACGCCAGTCCTTGAGAGAACAGCCCCTTCTCCGAGTGGTCTTTATTATGAGTGCCCACAGGTGGCTTGCATGGGTGGAGGGCGTGTAGGTGCTCAGGGGTGAAGCCCCATCTCCGTTCCAAGTTCGCTCACTTCCCAGGTGCCTGGGGCAGGTGTCCTCAGACCACACGGCTCCACTGCTCCTCTGTGTGAGAGCCTGAAGTGGGTGCCCTCTGCCTGTCGCAGTCACTTGGGGGTCGTGTCGTCGTAAATCTGACCATTCAGAGTCCAGGTGGGAGCTGGGCTGGGGCCGTCGCTGGCGGAGCAGTCCGAATGGGTCGGCACACGGGGAAGCGAACAGGTTGGGGGTCCTTCCACTTTCTGGCTGGTAGTAACCACCTCTGCAGTGTAAGCTGCAGTTTGAACTTAGGGGGACCTGCAGCTGGAGCCCTGGAGGCGCCTGCAGGCTGAATTGCAAGGAGGGCACGCTCCTCTCAGAGATTAGAAATAATATAAGGGCAGTAACGTACGTCAGACCAAACATACGGTCGGGAGTTGGCTCATGCAGTTTCCCGGACAGGTACCGCCAGAGGGACAGGCTGCAGAGGGAGCCTCCTGTGGGGCAGAGGTGTGCACTCCCTGGTGGGTCGTGCACAGGCCAGCAATACCTCGATAGAGCCGCCATCACAGGGGACGGACAGACACAGGAAGGCCCGTGATCAGAGGGTCACAGAGCAGCAGTCACTCAGTAGTCCCAACTGGTGGCTGGTCTCAGAACCACCCGTGGACGTTTTTACCAGACAGCTGCCCGGCCTCCTCAGAAAGGACCCTGTGCTGGGCCTTCACGGGACTCACGGTCCCTGAGCGCCCTGCCAAGGCGGAAGTGAAGCCAGGCATGCAGGTGGGGAGCCAGGCTGAGATCTGAGAGGCCCGTGTGACAGGCAACAGCGAGTTCATCTCCGAAGGCCGCGAGCGCAGCCTCTCCACAGCGACCCCTCAGCCCTGGCTGTCACCTGGCGGGGGTGGCTGGGGCCGTGGCTTGGCCTGGGCCCCACGTTCCCCCAGGGAGGCACCCACGTGGGTTTCACAGTGGCAGCCAGTGTGGGCCCGCTGCTGGTGACTCAGGCTCCCACCCAGCTGGGCAGGCCCAGGAGGCCATGCTTTCCACACCGCCGTGGTCACGGCCCTGCCGGAGAGTGGGCAGCGCTCACCCACCCCCTCTGCTGCCTCCCCCACCCCGGGGGGGGTGCCTTGGCTGACGGGGCCAGCCCCTCTGCACTGCGGGCCGGAGTGGGGGGTGGGGGGCGGCAGCTGCAGAGAGAAGAGTGGGCTTCAGCCCGCGGGCCCCCTGCCAGGGCTGCACCTCAGTTTCCTCTCCCGCAGCTGGGGAGCACCGTCAGTTGTGGGGAGTGCTGGATGCAGATGCTACACATGAAGGTGTTACTGCCATGGCGGTGCTGCTGCTCTTGCCGGGCCCGAAAAGGTGTGTGCAGGGTCCCCGAGCAAGACCGAGCGGCAGAGTCCTGGCCTCCCACACAGGCGGGGCCCTCCCCGCCCTCCGGCCTCCTCCTGGGGGCTCCCCAGGCCCCTCCTCTGGAGCACAGCCCAGCGCTCAGCACAGCCTCCTTTTGCTGATGCTCTTGCTGTGGTTGGCACGTGGCTTGCTTTTTCCCACTTTTCCCTTTTGGCCTTTTGTCATCATTTCGTACACTTGTGCCAGTTCCGGACTGTGGGCCTTGGAGAGAAGGGACCTGGGGCAAATCAGCCTGAGGGACTGGAGCTTGGAGCTCCCAGGTGCGGGTAGGGCAAGGAGACTGGTAGAGACCCAGATGTTCCCAGCACAGCCCTCCAGGTGCCAGAGCAAGGAGGCCCCGAGTTGACACTCCTGGAGGGCCTGGAAGAGGCTGTGGGGTCTGCCTGTGCCCTCTCCCCTCAGAGAAAGGACGTAGTCCCTGCCAGCAGAGGCTGCTCCCTGGGGGCACCCGTGTCCCCTGTACTGAGCAGGCCCTCGGCCCGGAAAGTGTGGTTTTTGAGCCCTAGCACTTCAGCTACCCTTTCAGTTCACCAGAAGTGTCTTGTCTCACATCAGACACCTAACTCATTTCCCTCTGGCAACCACTGAATTTGAGAACGTCCTGTTTTACCATAATCAAAAGAAGTGAAACTGCCCCATGAAATAAAGTAGAACACGCCAGAAACACCTAGGAGAGACCAGGGTCTTCCCTTATAAAGTTAAAAACGGGAGGGCAGCCCCTGCCTGCCCTTGGAGGTCCCCCAGAGACTGGTGCATGGTGGAGGGGCCCTGAGCCAGCCCTGCTTCCTTTCTGTGCCCCATCCCCTCCTGGGCTCCCGGGGTGCAGCTGCCATGAGAACACTGACTTGCAGGGGCATGCAGCTCCCCCCAGACTCCCCTTGACCCCAGGTGGAGAGGCAGGGATAAAGGCCTATAGGCTAGGCCTGCCCTACAGTTCTGTGGTTCCCCTGGAGAACCAAGATGCGTGGGGAAAGTAACAGCAGTCATCGGTGTGGGCAGCATGGGTGTCGCAGGAGTACCCCTGAGCACACGTGTGCACACAGCAGCCCATGGGAGCCTGGCCACAGCTTGGTGAGTGCACACCTGTCACCCCATTTTACAGAGGTGAAAACTGAGGCCCAGTGAAGCTGATAGCCCAAGACCACACAGGTTAGGGTTAGGGTTAGGGTGCCTTCAGGAGCCCCGGGAGCAGTCCTGACAAGTGGGCAAAGACTGCTGCTGGCCACCAGGAAATTGTGTGTTTGTGTGTGTTCACACCCGTGCACGCAAGAAGTGACTTCTGGGCACCACAGTTGGCCCGTGTGGGGCAGGTCTTCCCTCCTGCTCGGCGCTTGTCCCATGGCAGTCCTCATGTTCATTTGGCCTCAGGACCTGCTCGCCTCTCAGAGGTGCCCCTGGGGCGTGCAGACCCTTGGTCCCCGAGAGTCCTTCGCAGAGAGGCAGGAGTTCAGTGAGAGAGGGAGGCCACAGTTCCCTGAGCGAAGGGGCTTCCGTGAGCCTTGGCGTCTCGCTGAACCACAGCAGCCCCGTCCAGGTGTGGGCCCCATGGCCCTGTGAGGAGGGCCCGGACAGTCTGCACAACCCCGTGGGGGTGGGGGACCCTCTCAGGGGCTGCGGAGCTGCCAGCGCAGCCTGACCAGGTGGGCGCAGCCAGGGTAATCTTCCGGCAGGAGGATCCCCCGGTCTTGGGTTTGCAGGAGTGTGTAGGTTTGGAGCAGGAGCTCATTTGGCTCCCCATTTTGCCATTGGCTGCCACGTTCAGCATCCCTGGGAAGCCATCGTAGATGCCTGAGCCCTCGCCCTCCTCCCCTGAGGCTCACACTCTCTTACCTCCTTTCGTTCCCCAGCTGGTCAGTGAGAAGGTCGGAGGGGCTGAAGGGACCAAGCTGGACGATGACTTCAAAGAGATGGAGAAGGTAACAGGAGAGGGGTGCCTGTCTGACGCTGGCAGCGTTACCAGCCCCCATAGGGCCTAGCCCTGGCATCTGGGGGGAGGCGAGGCTTACCGGGAGGGTCTAGGTGGGTCGCAGGTCTCCCCCCAGCCCAGAGCGGGCAGCGGTGGGGGCACAGCACAGCCAACAGCAAGGAGGCAGGGAGGCGAGGCGGCCCCCAGAAGCAGCGGGCAGTTCTTGCGTGGGCTCTGAGGCGGTTGGGGAACTGGGACCAGGGCAAGGGCTATCCAGGTGCTCCTGGTTTGGCCTCAGGCGCCCTGATGGTTTCGAAACCCCACACGTGGACTCTCTTTACAGAAGGTGGATGTTACCAGCAAGGCTGTGACAGAAGTGTTGGCCAGAACCATCGAGTATCTGCAGCCCAACCCAGGTAGGGCACCAGCCAGCTGCAAGGGGTCTGCCCCCGGCTCCTCGGGTCTCTTGTCAGTGCAGAATCTTCTGGTTACCGGAGCATGAAGAAGAAGTGCGTGGTGTCACAGAACTGAAATGGCCAGGGGTAGCGGCGGGTTCAGGCATGGCTGGATCCAGGCATCCAAAGGATGTCTTCAGGGTCATGCGTTTCCTTTCTGCTTTATCTGTCAGCTCTCGCTTTTCATGGCAACCCTAGCCTTAAATTATCCTTAGAGCTAATGGTCCCAGCAGAAAAGGGCATCTTTTCCCCCCAATCAACTCTTTGGACCAATTTGAATCAGGTGCCAGGCCCCAGCCACAAGCCTGTCTTTGGAGCATGAGGTGGGGTCTCCAAGGCTGAGAGGGAGGCAGGGACTTTTCCTGGAGAAAAATCCAAATGTTGGTTCCTGTAGTGAAAGGCAGAGGATGCAGGACAGGCAGCAAAAGCAGCTGTGTCCACCTGAGGGCTTCGCTGGGGACAGACTGGAGCTGGCAGAGGTGCAGGCATGCCCCTCACCTCCCGCCCCTGGTAGAGGTCTGCACTGGGGGCACCTGTACCTGTCCACACCTCTGCCTGCCTACCCCGCTTCTCTGGGGGTCTCAAGGAGCTGGCCCCCTCTCCTGCCCACTGCCAGTACTCCTGCACGAGGACCAGCAGAGGGGGGACGTCTCTTCGGGAGGTTCTTCTCACGCTCTGGTTCCTCGGGCCGAGGGAGCACTTCAGAAATAAACAAGCACCCGGGCAGAGGGGGGCAGCTGGCCGTCCGGTGGCTCCTTGAGAGACCACACCCACCTGGCCCCGCCCTCTTCTAGCCTCGCGGGCCAAGCTGACGATGCTCAACACGGTATCCAAGATCCGAGGGCAGGTGAAGAACCCTGGCTACCCGCAGTCGGAGGGCCTGCTGGGCGAGTGCATGATCCGCCATGGGAAGGAGCTGGGCGGCGAGTCCAACTTCGGTGAGGCCGTGGGGAGGCTGGAGGCGGGGGCCGGCCTGAGAGCTTGGGGCCAGAGTCTCTGCTGCCAGCAGGCTGGCACTTCCCCATAGCTCGAGGATCTTCTCCAGGGCTGGCTGGTCCCCTGGACGAGGGCTGCCTACAGCATCACGGCCATGCGAAAGCCACCCACCCTCCCGGCCCACGGTGGACCTGGGTGCCTTCCAAGAGGCGGGAGGATGGCTTGTGAACACCTGTCACCACCGGCCCCCTTGGCTCCGGGTCAGCCTTAAGGGTCCCTTGTTTTCGTTCTCTGTTCTGGTGTCCAGGTCCTTGGCCGTGGGGTGTGCCTCGGCTGCGCAGGCCAAGGCCTCCTGTGACGGCTTCCTCCGCCACCCCATCCTCTCCCCAGGCGACGCCCTGCTGGATGCCGGGGAGTCCATGAAGCGCCTGGCTGAGGTGAAGGACTCCCTGGACATAGAGGTGAAGCAGAACTTCATCGATCCCCTCCAGAACCTGTGCGACAAGGACCTGAAGGAGATCCAGGTATGCGGGGCCGCTCCAGGCCCACCCTCGTTCCTCCCCCCTCCCCCCACACATACAGCCCAGCTGGGGCCAGGTTTCCCAGCGGGAAGGGCTGCAGGGCACCAGGTGGCCCTCCCCGAGGTCCCAGGCACGCGGTGTGACCCTCATCCCGGCCCCCAGCACCACCTGAAGAAGCTGGAGGGCCGCCGCCTGGACTTTGACTACAAGAAGAAGCGGCAGGGCAAGATCCCCGATGAGGAGCTGCGCCAGGCCATGGAGAAGTTTGAGGAGTCCAAGGAGGTGGCCGAGACCAGCATGCACAACCTCCTGGAGACCGACGTACGTGTGTGGGCCCTGAGCCCCTCCCCGCGTGCACCCACCACACCGGCCTGCCGGGGACCGCCCTGGGGGAGCCCGAGACAGGAGCCCAGCGGCGGTGCCCACTTCACAGGGCCAGTGGGCAGCCTGTTCAGGGTGTGAAGGGAAGGAAGGGGGAACAGGAGGCCCAGAGGAAGCCACTGGCCCACTGAGGCTTTGGGGTCTCCTCAGGCCCTACACCCTCCTCCGGCTGCAGCTCAAGGGTCAGGCAGGGGCTGGGCCCACGTCTGGAACAATCTGGGAAGGCTCCCTGCAGGAGGCAGCCAGAGATGGGGGCCAGAAGGAGGGCAGCTCTTCAGCCCTGGCTGGTCCCTTGCAGATCGAGCAGGTGAGCCAGCTCTCCGCCCTGGTGGATGCCCAACTGGACTACCACCGGCAGGCCGTGCAGATCCTGGATGAGCTGGCTGACAAGCTCAAGCGAAGGTGGGCCTGGCCCCCCGGCCTTCCCCGCGGGAGCCCCGGCCCACCCTGCTGGCTGGGAGGCCCGGTGGCTGCGTGCTGCGGCTGCCGGGGCAGCCCTGGGGGACCCGTGGGACGCCCCTGCCCCTGGACAACCCAGCTCCACTGTGACATGTTCCTTCCAGAGCAGCAGGGTTACTTCCTTTTCAGAAAGAATCCCCAGGCTGCATGAGTCGGGCGGGGGTCCCAGGTGGGAGCAGGACCTCATCACACTCATCCTGGTCCCCAGAGGAGAGGCTTGGGATGTCCCTGTGGGGAGAGGGTTTGGCCAGCCCTGCCCCTGGGGAGCCCCTTCCTCTCTT
>NW_006787698.1:671130-675062 GCF_000442215.2 Lipotes vexillifer | reverse complement strand
TCTTTCCCTGTCCCCGAGGGCCATCTTGCAGCCAGCAGCGTCCAGGGCCTAAGAAGGGAAGCCCCGGTGGGCGGTGGTTCCCTGGTGAGGGGTGGGTATCTGTCGGGCACCAGCTCCCCAGCCGTCACTGCCGAGGCGGCTTCTGGGTGCAGTAGGACCAGGCCTGTAGGCAGCCTTGGAGATATGCCTGGGGGCCCCCCTCTCGCCACCTACGTGCATCCCCGAGTCCCGGGGCAGCAGCATAAATAGCTGGGGTTGGAGGCGTTGTTTCCTGACCTCGACACACGAGGGCTCAAGAGGTGCCCTGCAGCCACTCACAGGCGTCCTTCCACATGCAGGATGCGGGAAGCCTCTTCTCGCCCCAAGCGGGAGTATAAGCCCAAGCCCCGGGAGCCCTTGGACCTCGGAGAGCCTGAGCAGTCCAACGGGGGCTTCCCCTGTGCCACGGCCCCCAAGATCACAGGTAATGGGGGAGAGGGCACCTCTCTGCCCCAGGCCCCTTCGGGGGAGCCCCCACCCTCCACCCATCCAACCGCAGGGCCAGTTCTCTGCACGAGGAGCCCCAAGGATGGGCACCAGGCCCCACGCCAGCATTCTCAGCCCACCTCTGTTCTTTGTCTGCAAGCAGCTTCGTCATCTTTCCGATCTGCCGACAAGCCCGCCCGGACCCCCAGCAGCAGGAGCATGCGTGAGTGTCCGCAAGGGGCCCGGGCCCTGCCCCGTGCCCCTGCCTCGGTTTACGCCACCGCCTTCTAATCTGTGCCTCAAGGGTCCTCCTCCACCTCTTCTCTGGTAGAAGTGGAGCTGGGCTTCCCTGTTCCAGGTGGTACCCTGAGAGCTGTGTGCTTCTGATCACTGTCACCCTGAGGCCACTGGGTGTCCCCAGCTCCTCCCAGGAGCGTTTTGGTGAAGACTCACAGAGCCCTTTTCCCTCCCCTTGTCACTTGGCTCCTTCTGATAGCAGTGGGGGCCACAGGGGAGGGAGCAGCTCTCCTTGGGGGAAAGCAAGGAGCAGTGAGTGGGCAGGACAAGGGGGTCGGGGGGAGGGGAGAGGAGGCGACATCCCCCTGCACACCCACAGGGGCAGGTGACAGCCTGGACCTCCCCCCGCCCGCAGCACCCCTGGACCAGCCGAGCTGCAAGGCCCTGTATGACTTTGAGCCTGAGAACGATGGGGAGCTGGGCTTCCATGAGGGGGACATCATCACGCTGACCAATCAGATCGACGAGAACTGGTATGAGGGCATGCTCCATGGCCAGTCCGGCTTCTTCCCCCTCAGCTACGTGGAGGTGCTGGTGCCGCTGCCCCAGTGACCGCGTCTCCGTGGTGTGTCGGCCCGCCGCCCCTCCGTCCAGATCTCTGCATTCCACGGGCCCCGCAGCTGGGCAGTGCTCACAGCCTGCAGGGCGGCCCGCTCTGGGCCTGACCCAGCCCCAGGACAGCGGGGCCCCTGTTTACACTAGTGCTCACCCCCGGTGGTGGGGGCTCCCTTCCCCACTCCACGTGGCCGTCTTGGGGGCTGGGCGATTCAAGGAAGACACTAGGGATTATTCAAGTATGGAAGACCACTTACCCCATATTGTGTTTTTTGAGTCCTTATGTTGTCTGCCTCTTAATGTGTGTTAAGTTTTGTTTATAAATTCCCCAGCTCCGCCCCACCCACCCACCCACCCCAGGAGGCTCACACTAAGGTGCTCTTAGAAACACTAACTCCTCCCGTCCCTCCAGGGACTGGTAACTCCAGGTGGGCCCCCCTTCTCTCTCTCCTCTCTTCTCACACACACACACACACACGCACGCACGCACGCACGCACACACACACACGCATCCTCTCCCACCTCCATCCAGCCCCGCCCAGAGACCTGCCCTTAACAGGATAGGACTAAACATCGGTGTGATGGTGTGGTCTGGGTGAGACCCCTGTCTGTCTGAGACTCGCCACCCTGCTTTTAAATTACCCCCACACACTACCAGCCCCCTCCAGAGCTCCCTAGGCCCCTGAGTGCCTACAGATGCCACCTTCCTGGAAGGGTTTCACGCCTTTCTTCTCGCTGGGAACTTGGGGAAAGATGAGCCTGGGGTTCTCAGGAGCCAGGGCCCCTAAAGACAGGCCATCTCCCCCCTGCAGGGCACTAAGCCCCGAACACCTGTGCCCACCACCGCATCCCAAGCCAAGCACATGGAGCATCTCTGGCACAAGCTGCCAGCGTGCACGTGCGTGTACACACACACACACACACACACACACACACACACACGTGACCACGGGAGCCCAGCCTACACACGTACATGCAACCACGGGAACCCACACGACCACGGGAGCCCAGCCTCCACTATGTGGAAGGTCAAGCACAAAGGCTTTGTTTAGTGAATGTTCCCAGACCTCTGGCTGCTGGGGCCCCTGGGGGAGTCACGGGCACCACCCTGGTGAGCCAGCCACCATACCCTCTTTGGACAGTGGCCCAGGCCATCTCTTCCAGACCAAGGTAGGCAGCTGCCCAGACCAGCAGGGCCCCAGCCCTGCACCCACCTCCCCTCTTGCCTAATCCAAAACTTGGCTAAACAGGGGACCCCGGGCCTGGTTCACATTCCCCTCCTCTGGTGACCCGGTAAAGCCCCCAAGGACACCAGGCCCGCCCTGCTCCTCCAAGAGGCCCCCAGTCACCAGTACCTGGAGGAGAGACAGACATCCCAGCCTAGGGCAGATCAAAATGTAATCCTGATTTTTTTAAAAAAGTATTAAATGTCTCTTTCTACAGCCTCTTGCCTGGTTGTGGTGCAGCGCGGGCCCTCCCGAAGGGATCTCCAGCCAGGGTGGGGCCCACATGAGCACCAGCCCACAGAGAGCCTGGGAGGGACGGCTGTCATCTGCCCAGTCGCCAGCACGGCCCCTCCCCATAGCCACAGCTGCATGAACAGCAACCCCTCCTGCATCCGTGAGACACATGCCTAGGCTGTTTCTCCTTTATTATCTGAGCCCCTGCCGTCACACACCTCAGTCACACAGGAACAAAGCAGCACAAAGGCCCTGGGCCCATTCCCGTCACACAGAGCCTCAGGGAGCCGCATCTGACCAAAGGCTTCCCTGGTCCTTGGAGGCTGATGCTCTCAGCTCCCCTGCTTGAGGACGCTGTAAACCTGCTCCAGCACATGGCACAGGCCCTGGTCCTTGGGCGTCCTGCTGGCCAGGGAGATCTGAAATAAGGAGGCCTGGTGCCTCAGGGCTGCAGCCTGCCAGGGGGCTCTCCTAATCCAAGCACGCAGCCGTGTCCCTAAAGCCACACCTCGAGGCCTGGGGACGTCGTCCTTTGGGGGTGAGGTTCCTCCACGCTTTCCAAATCCTGCTCTTACACGTGCCCCCCCTTCTGTGCCGAGGCCACCCCACCCCACCCACCTAGCACCAGTCTGGGAGGTAACCAGTGGCAGCTTTAAGCCCTGGTCACTGTTAAGTCTGAACAAAACAAGCAAACGTGTGAAGCTATTTCTCTGCAAAGCGGAGTGGGTAGTGTCTTCTGAGAACGACTCTAAAGCAGGAAATAGGCGGAGCCCCTGCCGACACGTCCCGTTTACCAACGGTAGGGCCAGCGGGCTAGACAAACCCACTCCCAGCACCAGCCGCTCTGCTCGGTTCAGCTTTGCTGCTGCTTAAGATTCAGAACCCCTCCTGCACCTCCGTGGGCGGCCCCGGGAGAAGCAGGGCCCAGAGCAGCGTCTCCAGCTGGGATGTCCTGGGGGCGATGAGGTCTATGGGGCTTTTGCATTTTCATCTGCATTTCGATGGTGATGTCCACCAGCATCACCACCCCCGTGTGATAAAACACGACTTTTCTTTGGTAGCATTCATTTCTGACGGAAGTATTTTTGTATAGGCCCAGGTAAGAACTCACTTCTCTTCAAGCTGCCCACGGATATATTCGGGGGGGGGGGGGGG
>NW_006787698.1:646508-670926 GCF_000442215.2 Lipotes vexillifer | reverse complement strand
GGGGGGGGGGGGGTTTCCCCGGGGCTCCCAGAGATCTTTATAAAAGGAGGGGTTTGCACGGGACTCGGCATGAGTCTTACCTTGAGCTTGTCGAGGTAGGTGTGCTCCTGGTTCCAAGACTCCTGGAACCTGACGAGGTCAGGGGCGCCCTTGTAGAACTCCACCAGCAGCATCTAAGGAACCGGGGTGGGGGGGCAGGTGAGCCCCAGCGACCGCGCTTCCCGAGCCAGGCACTCAGGATACATGAGCGAGTGGGACAGACACTGCTGCCACCCCTCGGGGGGCCTCTAGTCTAATGCAGTGGGGCATGTAGACGTTACCCAGGTCCTGAAGAAATTAGGGGCTTGGCAGGAGGGCCCCCTGGAGGGGGAGACAACTTCCGCAGAAGCAGCAGGCACACTGAATGTGATTCTTTATACCTGCCCCGGTCCTGACACGGCTCCACGGTTTAGCCTTAGCCAGAGCAGTGACATCAGTGAAGTCACAGGTGTGACGAACCAGCTCCGTTTGTTGACGTGCCTGCTCGCTATTCGTCAAAGTAACACCTGAGGTTCTCACGTGTCCCCACTTGGAGAATCCCTGGCAGCTGCGGAGGCCCAAGGTGGGAGCGTCCCTAGCATGTTCCAGAACAGCCAGGAGGGCGATGGGGGAGAGGTAGGAGGGGCTGAGGCAAGGATCTGGGACTTGATCCTAAGAGCCCGTGATTTTCAGGAGCGGAAGAGGAGCCTGACTGGGCCCTGATGTGGCCCCTTCAGCCAGCGCTTCCCAAGTCCTACAGTGTCACGTCCATCCAGCTGGGAACCCTCGGCTCCCACCTGCTCCTCCCAGGGCACCCACCCCACCCCCACCCACATCACGCGGCAGTGAACTCACCATCTCGTGAAGGACGTCATTAGTCAGGAAGCCATCCTGGACGTAGGCCATTTCCACGTCCATGGGGATGCCATAGTCACTGGGCCTTTGCTGGCAGAGACACACGCCAGTCACTACTAGCTACCCCCAACCCGGCCCCCCTCCAAGATGGCAGAGCACAGCAGGAAGTGCCCAGGGCTGGGAGTCAGAGAATTGATACTGCAGGCCTGGCTCCGCACTCGGATCAGATCCAGAGCCGCGCGAGACCTTAAAGGAACCCAGCAATGCGACTAGGGAGGCGGGGAGACAGGGTGGCACCCACCCCACCACACACACACAGAGGAGTGGCCATGGCTCCGGAATTCCTTTCTAAAGCTGATTTCTGACCCCGAGATGGACTTGGGGAATGAAACCAGCCAGGGCTCAGTAAGGAGGTTACCTTGGTGCAAAAGCAGCATGCTACAGGTAGAGCACCCACCTTTTCAACACCCCTCACACCCACAGCCTCAGGGCAATGATTATGTTCCCGCTTCACAGATGAGAGAAGCAGGCCCCAGCTCCCCAGATGAGCCCGGAACCAGAGTACTGGCTTCCTACTGCTAACAAGGCCTCCTGACCCCGCCCATGCCGGGCCCCGCCCACACCTCCCAGCCCCAGGCCTCCCCCCAGCAGCCCCGCCTACCTCAGGGGGCGGCATCACCCAGAAGGGTGAGATCTTGGACTCTGGGCCCGGGTTACCAGAGTAGTAAGGGGCTGGGGGAGGAGAGAGAGAGAAGGGGCTGGGCGTGGAGGCGCGGTGGCCCGCTGGGGCCCCACGCCCGCCCCTTCCTGGGACTCACAGCAGAGCAGGGCGAGGCAGGGCTGGAAGCCGTTGCTGGAGCCCTGCAGCCGCAGCTGGTAGTCCATCTGCGCGTCGATGTCCTGCAGCGACGGCAGCGCCGGACTGTACGGGTGGCTATGGTACCAGCCCACCAGGGACAGGCCCCGCAGGAGCAGGCTCTGGTAAATCTGGGGGCAGAGACGCACGGGGCCGGGGGCTCTAGCAGCCCTGGTGCGCTCACGTGCCTGGCACCCATCCAGCCCCACGCAGCCAGCATTTAATGAGCGCCTGCTGGGTACCAGTCCTGAGGACACAGCAGTGACGGAGACACACCCTGCTCTACCCTCAGCGAGTCCAGTGCGGGGGACAGTCAACAAATAACGTAAAGAAGTTGCTGCTATATTCCCTGGTGGTCCAGCGGTTAGGACTCCATGCTTTCACTGCCCAGGGCCTGGTGTTCAATCCCCGGTCGGGGAACTAAGATCCAGCAAGCCAAGTGGTGCCACCCAAAAAAAACCCAAAGATGCTCCTCACATAAATCTAAGGTAAAAGGTTATTTTGCTCACTGCTGTATCCTCAGCTCAAGGAACAATTGCCGGCACATAGTAGGCACTCAATCAAGTTAAATAAAGAGATAGGGTAAAGAGAAAGGAAGAAGTGGGCAGAGAAACGTGCGCGCGCCGAATCCACACCCATTCTGTGCCCTGTGACAAGGTGACTGTGGAGCGCAGGCATGTACTAAGCTCCCTATGAAAACATTAAGGACGGCAGCTAATACTTATCGGGCCTTTACCAGGTGCCAGACAGGCTCAGAGGGGAAGGGGCCGGCGGCGGCGTCTGTACAGAAGGAAGTATGACGGTGGGGGTCACAGGTGAGGGGACCAGAGGTCACACACACCCATTTGCACCCTTGCTGAGCGACGACACGGTGCTAGGCGCCAAGACGCGGTAGCCAGGACAGCTGTGTCCGTGCCAGCCCTCCCCAGAACGCTGAGTCACCGTGCACCCCCTCACCTCCTCTTCCATGGCGGCCGCGGTATCCGCGTCCCCCAGCCGGCTCCGACAGGGGAAGGCTCTCAGCACCGTGAGCACTGCGCGGAGGCGGGAGAAGGCGTGGACATCGACCCCAGCCCCAAACACCCCCCTGCCCACAGGCCCCAAATACCCACTCTGACTGTTGATGTCCCAGCGGCCGCCCAGGTACCCCACGACTTGGCTGCGGGTCAGGTGGCTGTGGAAGTCCTGGGGAGGGGAGGGACGTTGGAAGACCCGCTCAGACTGCGCACCGCCGCCCCAAGGCCGTCCTGAGGGCCAGGGCCCTTGTGTTCTGACGGGGTCAGCCCACCCACCTCCTCCTTCATTCAGACATTGATTGAGTGCCTACTGTTCACTGGTAGTGAACAGAGCAGACAAGGTCTCTGCTCTCATGGAGCCGACCTTCCAGGGATCCTCTGGTTGGGGTGGGGTGGGGGGAGACCCCCTGCCCAGGCCTGAGAGCCCCTGACCCCTAAGGGGCAAGGTAGGAGCTGGGCACACACCAGCAGGAACAGCACGTTGCTAGAGACGGCCACGTTGAACGGCTGGAACTTGTTGATAGCTGCGAAGGATGTTACTTCCACCAGGGTGTGCGGGTTCCTGAAGGAGCCAGGAGGGTTCCACAGCCTCAGGAACCCCCAGGCCCTTCCCTCACCCCCACGCTGGCTCCCCAGCTGCCCACAGCCAGCTCAGACCTGAGGCCTTGTCTCCACCCTACCCCTGCCTTTGTTTCCCATACGCCGGCAAGAGCTCACACCGATGGGGATGAGGGTCCCGGCAGGCATGGGGTGTATCTGACCTGGCAGAGTCTCGACTACCCAGCATGCAGTAGCGCACAGGCACTCGGATCTTGTTTTCCACCCTTTTGCCTGGGGGCGTGGCCTCTGCGGGGTTGGGGGGTAAGGGGAAAAAAAAAAAAAAAAAGGCAGGTCAGTTCCTTCCCCAGCCAGAAACTGGAAAATGAAGACCAGGCAGCAGGAGAAAGGAAAAAAAAAAAAAACGAGCTTCATCAGACCGTAAATCCCAGAGTAATGTTTGTTGGGGATCCAGGAAACTTCAGACTAGACAGGGCAGTGAAGAGAGAGAGCAGGAGAAAGGAAAAAAAAAAAAAAAACACTCCAGGGGCAGCCTTAAAAATCAGGCAAGTGGACTGGGAAATCAGGCGGCAGGTTAACCAATCAGGCAGAAGAGATTTAAAAACTCAGATGAAGATTTAAAAACTCAGGAAGTCAGGTGAGGACCAGGCAACGGGGCAAAGAAATCAGGCGGCAGGGCTAGAAATCAGGCAACAGGGCAAAGAAATCCTATGGGGGAGCAAGGAAATCAGGCGGCATGGTGAAGAAATCCGGCAGCAGACAAAGAAATTGGGCAGTGGGACCAAGAAATGTAGTATTAGAGCTGAAAGAAGTCAGGCAGTGAGAGTGAAATTAGGCAGCGGGGGCTGGGAAGTCAGCCAGGCATCTTGGGGGCTCTAAGGAAAAGAAAGGCCAGACTTGCCCCCAGCCTCCTCCCCCACCTGAGTCCTGTCGGCCTCCTGCCCTTCCTCCTCCCCTCCTCCCCCCACCTCTCACCAGGGTGGACAGGCTCCGAGGGGCTCTTCACCGGTGGTCTCCGACTCTTGTCCTCCGCTGAGGCTCCTGTCAGAACCTCCTCCTCCTCTTCCTCCATCATTAGCTCCTCCTCCTCTCCTTCGCTGGCCGGGCTCTGGCGGGGTCGGGGTTGGGGGGACAGCAACCGGACTTTCAGCTGGCTGCTCCCTACCCTCCCGGCAAGTTCCACAGAGACCTCCGGCTGGCCTGAGCCTTCGGTTCCTGTCGTTGCCCCAGGTGCCCACTAGAGGGAGGGAGTGAGCAGAAACAATCTAGGCTGTGGACTAGCCTCGCGAGTTCGAATCCCACCTCTGCCTATTACAAACAGACTTCGGGCTCTAGTCTCCTCATCTGTAAAACGGCACAGTGACCTCCAGTCCCACAGGGGTGGCGTAAGGGTGAAATGAGAATGCGTGCAAAGCATTTAGCATATGCCCTGTTGCTCCATTCATCCAGCAAGCAAGCCAGCACTTTGCATGGATTATTTTACCAGATTCTCTCAATAACCTCTGCCCCTGCTCTCTCCTCAAGACCCCTCGCCGAGGTGACCTCTCTGTGTCCAGACTCAATGCTCACGTCTCAGTCTCTGTCCCCCCGCTCCCCTCTCGGCAGAGTCTGCCCGGGTCAGTTCCTCTCCTTCCAGAAACTCCTCAGGGAACCCCCCACTCACCTGGCTTCCCTCCCACCTCTCCTGGACGCCCTTATTCTCCCCCATGTCACTCGCTGGCCCAGGGCTGGGTCCTCGGGCCTCTTTTCTTCCCCACCCACATCCCTCCTGGGTGGCCTCAAACCCCATCTACCCCCTGAACAACTGCCCACAGTCCTGACTCCAGCCTGGGGATCTCCTGAGCTCCTGACTCGGGGCCCAGCTGCTCCTTGACATCTCCTCGCGGGGGGTTCACACTCAACATGGCCACCCTGCCCCGACCATCCCCCCAAACCTGCTCCTCCCCACATCTCTGATGAGGGCAATCCTGTCTACCCACTTGCTCAGAACAAAACATCTCCTAACACCAACATCAGATCCATCAGCACATCCCATCAGATCCACTTTCAGAATTAACCAGAACTTGCCCACTTCCTCCCCCCTCAATAGCTGGCCTGGTCCACCCCATCATCAGCCGCCTGGATCTGTACAATCACCTGCACCCCGATTCCCCGGCTCCTACTCTCACGCCCTGGCCCCAGTCTGTACTCCCTACACCCTACAGCAGCCACCAGAGGGCGGCCGTGAGCACCTGAGTCAGGTCCCGCCCCCTCCTCTGCCCACAGCCCTCCAGGGCTCCCACCTTCCTCAGGGTAAAAGCCCAAGTCCACCCCGCAGCCCATGAGGTCCTGCACAACTTGGCCTTGTCCTCCCCCCGCACCAGCCCTGGTCCTCACCTCCTCCCTCTCTGCCCCTTGCTCACTCTGCTCCAGACACACTGGAGCCTCACTGTTCCTCAAAAACATCAGCCACAGTCCAGCCTCAGGGCCTTTGCATTTGCTGTTTTCCAGAAAGCCTTATGGCTCCCTGCCTCCCCTCCTTCAGTTCACTGATCAAATGTCACCTTCTCAGTGAGGCCTTCCCTGACCACCCTAACCCTCCCACCACTCCCATCCCCTGGCCCTGCTTACTTCTGCCAACATACAGTAAGATGGACTTATTTGTTTCTCTCTCCATGAAGGCAGAGATTTTTTTCTCATTTTGGTCTCTGTTTTATCTCCAGCACCTAGAAGAGGGCCTGGCACACAGGTGGCATTTACTAAATACTTGCTGAATGAATAGTCCTATGGCATGGTATGAAAGTTAGTTTTAAAAGTCAACTTAGCTAGGATATAGTACCCAGTTATTTAATCAAACACTAGTCGAGGTGTTGCTTTGAAGGCATTGGGTAGATGTGGTTCACCTCTACAATAAGTTGACTTTCAATAAAGAAGATTACCCTTGATAATGTCAGTAGGCCTCATCCAATCAGTTGAAAGGCCTTAAGAGCAAAAACTAAGGTTTCCTGGAAAACAAGGAATTCTACCTCAAGACTGCAGCATCAACTCTTGCCTGAGTTTCCAGCCTGCCAGTGGCCCTAAAGATTTGCCAACCAGGTGTGTGTGTGTAATACACCTGGGTACCGTTATCATCTCTATTCTACATATGAAAGACTAGGAACCCAGAGAGGGTCCTTGGCCAAGTTCAACCCAGCTGGTGAACATTCAAAGAATATCTATTACTATCATGGCATTCAAGACCCTCCCAGATATGGTCCCTGCCGATGTCTCCAGCCCCTTCAGCTACCAAGGCATCTGAATGTCCAGCTGCATCAGCTAATAATGGTTCCCTAAGCAGCATGTGTTGCTTCATGCCTACAACGCTTTGCATATGCCATTCCTTCCTCTGGAAAACTCTTCCATTCACCTTTCTCTGACCAACTCCTGTTCATCCTTCAAGGCCCCAGCTCCAACATCCTCTCTCTGGGTACTCCTTATCCAACAGTGAGTCAGGGAGGCTGAAGGACGCACCTCATCAGCGGCAGCTGCAGGTATATGGAGCTGGTTTCGCCGGAGCCAGGCAGCCTTGTACTTGTCCAGTTTCTGGCCCTTGTACTTGACAGAGGCCCAGCCACAGCCAGACTTCTTGGCTGGGTTCACCAGCTTCTTGCAATGGGTGGCCCAGGCGCTGGGTGAGTTGAACACCTGGCCCGTTTCCTGCCACACAATCCTCCCATCGGGCTGCAGGTCTCCCACGAACTTCTTCCCCTGCAGTGACAGTGGGCTGGCTGGGCCCAGGAGCTGGTACCCATCAAGGCCCCTCCTCTGGGAAGTCCTCCCTGACCCCATGCTGCTTCCCAGGGTTTGGTAACCACTTCCTGCTTCCTTCCAGGAAGGCTTCCAGCTTAGGTACCATCCCGATCAGCCTGGATTGGAATTGTCCAGTTATATGACCATCCCCCCTCCCTTCACTGGACTGTGAGCCCCAAAGGGCAGGAACAGGGTCTGTCTTGATCTCCGCTGTGTCCCTAACACCCAACACAGCCTGGCACACAGCAGGTGTTCAATTCACAAATTGCTCCCACTCACAAAGAGCACAACAACAACAGTAACAATAATAGTAATAATAGCAAACACTTATAAAGCACTTACTGTGTAGCAGGCATACTGCTGAGCACTTTATTCATTGAATCCTCACGCAACCCCATGGGAGGAAAGAAAATCCCATTCTACAGATGGGAAAACTGGTATACGGAGAGGTTGAGTGAGATCACACAGTCAGGAGGGCACTAGTGTCCTCTCTGAGCCTAAGTTTCTCCTTTGTGCAGTGGAGTGTTTGGTAAACAATGTTCTCCCGCCCAGAAGGGCTCGTGCTGGGTCAGGATGCTCCGTACCTCAGTTTCCCCTCCCCACACCGGGGGAAAACACACTGGACTCCGGTTTCCCCTTTTGCACCAGCTAGGATGGGATGCGGCTAGGGGGCGCTCACCAGATAGTAGATGGACAGCACCCCGGCGCCGGGCTCCAGCAGCGCGTCTTTGAGGAGCACCCGCAGCGTGACCGCGCGCCTGGTGAGCGCGCCCCCCGGCCCGCCGCAGCTCCCTGGCCCGGCCCCGCCGCCACCGCCGCCGCCTCCGCCGCCGCTGCGCGCGCCACCCGATGCCCCCGGCCGCTCAGAGTCCTCGGCTTCCGCCTCGTACTCGTCCGGCGCCTCCTCGCCCGCGCCGCCCACGGGGGACAGCGGCTCTGGAGCTGCGGGCAGCAACAGGCTGCAGCGGGGCAGCGCACCCCGAGCTGGTCCAGCCACCCCACCCAGCGCCTTGCCGGCCCCCCGCCAGGCCCGCCGTACCTGCCATGGCCGCTCAGCCACACGCCCAGCGCGCCTCTGGTGCTTTCTTCCCGGCACGTGACGCGGCTCCGCCCCGAGGGGGAAGCGCCCCAGCCATTGGCCGCCGCCGGTGGGCGGGTCGGCAGGAGCGAGCGGGGAAAGTCAGGCCTCGGGCCTGCACAACGCTGGAGTAGGCGGCGGCCCAATCCTCCGGGACCGTTCGGAAAACTGAGGCCTGAGGCCACCTTCCATGGGAGGGGGCTGGTAGCCGAGAGTTCAGGGTACCATTGGGGAAATTAAGGCCGGGGGCTTACACTTTCGGAGAACCAATGACGCCACCCGAGGCCATCGCCTACAGGATTGAGGCCTGGGGCTGGGGGACAAGGGGGGTTCAGCCCACTAAGACGAGCGAGGAAACTGAGGTCCGCGGCCACTCCTATTGAGGGACACACAGGCCTCGGCTGTTGGGGAGACACTGGGGCCCGGGAGAATGAGCCACACTGCCCTGGGGCTACGGGATAGAATGGAGAAGCAACCCCGCGCCGCGACTGTAGATCGCCCAAGGCGGGCGGCAGTCTCTAAAGGGTTAACTTCCACCCTCCCCGGCGGCCCTCGACTGATTGCATGATTGGATCACAGCAGAGCCAGCCAACCAATTATAACTGGGTCATTTCATCTTCAGCCAATAGACGGTAGAGGCTGGATTCCTTCGAGCCAATCAGTGTTAAGCTGCAGTCAGCAGGAGACTCCGGCCCCACGCATCCAATCAGTTGTAGGGTCTTGTCCTCAGCTAGCCAATCAGCTTGCGGGTCAAAGCTGGCTCGTGGCCTCCACCCCCCACCCAACCCTAGCGCTTCGTGCATGTGGGCTGAGCCCAGCTAGTGCGCCGCACCGCGGCAGCCCTTTTTTTTCTCGGTGGCCGCTGTCCCGGGACCTCTGCTCCGAGGCGCAGGGCCAGCTCCCAGCGCTGGGACTTACCAGCCCCTCGCAGGGCTTAAAGCCCGGGGTGGAGGCTCCGTTAAGCTGCAGGGCACCTTTGGCTGGGCTCAGCCGCATATAGGTGTACGCAACTCGGGTCTGGAAGAGGGGACAGGCTGTTAGGGGCGGGGGTGTCCAGCCAGCATGACCTGGAATCAGACTGGACCTGGCTCCAAATCCTGCGTCACCACTTCCCAGCTCTGTAACTTTGGCCAAGTGTCTCCACCTCCCTGTTGCCTCCTGGAGATAATAATTCCTACTTCAGAGTTGTTAAAGACCAGGGCTTGACAAAGAGTAAGAGCTAGGGAATGTGAATAATTATTATTACTCATGATGAAATAAAATTTGTATTTTAAGGCACGACAAGAAAAAGTAAACAAAATTCTCTGTTTGTTTGGACCCCCTTCCTCCCTCTCTCCCCAATCTGCATTACACATAACCAGTGATCCTCAAACATGGGAAGATGGGAATGCCTACTCAACAGTAAATGTAACTTCTTAAAAGAATAGTGTTCTTCCCCAGCTCTGTAGGGGATCAGGATGATTTGCTCCTTTTTTTTTTTTTTTTTTTTTTTTTTTTTTTTTTTTTTTCTTTTTTTTTTTTTTTTGCAGTACGCGGGCCTCTCACTGTTGTGGCCTCTCCCGTTGCGGAGCACAGGCTCCGGACGCGCAAGCTCAGTGGCCATGACCCACGGGCCCAGCCACTCCGCGGCATGTGGGATCTTCCCAGACCGGGGCACGAACCCGCGTCCCCTGCATCAGCAGGCGGACTCTCAACCACTGCACCACCAGGGAAGCCCGCTCCTCCCTTTCTACGGGCTTACCTGGACTATCTATCCTTGGTGAACTTTATGTAAAATATCAGTTTGTCATTTTGATGTATGATCCTTTGTCTCAAGGCGGTCCAGTGGTTAAGACTCCATGCTTCCACTGCAGAGAGGGCACGTTCGCTCCCTAGTTGGGGAACTAAAGATCCCGCATGCCCCGTGGTGCAGCTCAAATAAATAAACAAACAAACAAACAAAATGTATATGACTGTGCGTTCAGCTTCTAACAGGCAGAACAGCTCTCAGCGCTTTCTGAGAATCTGCTTCCTCTATTATAATCCCAGTTTGGCTCAAATAAAATTCCCTTTTTTCTTCTTAACTTGATAGTTAAATTTCATTGACACTCACTTTGTGTCCAGTCCAAACCTCCTTTTGGAGTCATCTCACCACCCAGCCAGGAGCTAGCCATCAACTAGGCATCCCCCAGCCCCTTAGACTCAGCAGAGCTCCAACTGGCCCGTTTATTCCCCCATACCCTTGCCTACTTTCTCTTTGGCTCTCTTATAAAACCCAGGACTGGATCTCGAGCCTCTCCCATCTGGATCATTTCCTAGGGACTCAGGCCTCCACACTCACCCACACCCTGTCCATCTCTCACCCTGGCTGGCCCCAGAGAGATCTTTATAAAATACAACTATGGGGCTTCCCTGGTGGCGCAGTGGTTGAGAGTCCACCTGCTGATGAAGGGGACACGGGTTCGTGCCCCGGTCCGGGAAGATCCCACATGCCATGGAGCGGCTGGGCCTGTGAGCCATGGCCGCTGAGCCTGCGCGTCCGGAGCCTGTGCTCCGCAACGGGAGAGGCCACAGCAGTGAGAGGCCCGCGTACCGCAAAAATAAATAAATAAATAAAATACAACTATGACCACCTCCCTCCCCATTGCCTTTGATAAATAAAATTAAAACTAACTGCTGTGTGGATTTCCCTGGTGGTGCAGCAGTTAAGAATCCGCCGGCCAGCGCAGGGGACATAGGTCCGAGCCCTGAGCCTAGAAGATCCCACATGCCGTGAAGCAACTAGGCCCGTGTGCCACGACTACTGAGCCTGAGCTCTGGAGCCCACAAGGCATAACTACTGAGCCTGCACTCCTAGAGCCCATACTCTGAAACAAGAGAAGCCACCTCAATGAGAAGCCTGGGCACAGAAAGGAAGAGTAGCCCCTGCTCGCCGCAAGTAGAGAAAGCCCGTGCGCAGCAACAAAGACCCAACACAGCCAAAAATAAATAAATAAATTTATTAAAAAAAAAAACAAAACTAACTGCTGTGACCTTATTAACCATTAACCATTTACAGCACCCCTATATGGCAGACAGTATAATCAACATTACCAGACAGTTCAGAAGATGAAGAGGTTGCCCAGACTACACAGTTCTTGAGCAGATTCCAAAGGCTACCCTTTGCTATGCATATAAAGTCCAGGCAGCCCTATAACTACTAAGGAAATTGAATTTGTAATTTTAAAAGTCCCCAAAAAGGAACTAGGTATCTTCAAGATTCATAAATTGTTTAAGCTACCCGTTCATTTCTGTAGCAGACTTGACAAGTATTTGAGGTCAAAACCCTATGTGTTTAAAAAAATGTTTTTTACCATGCTAATAAAAGTATTCATTTGCTTGGGAAAAAAAAAAAGTCCCAAAAAAGAGATCTCCAGGTCCAGATGGAGAATTCTATGAAGGTTCAAAGACAAATTAATACCATTTTACATATTCTCTTCCAGAAAATCGAAGAGGAAATATTTCCCAATTCATTTTTTTTAAAGATCTTTTTGATGTGGACTATTTTAAAAGTCTTTATTGAATTTGTTACAATATTGCTTCAGTTTTATGTTTTGTTTTTTTGGCCACGAGGCATATGGGATCTTAGCTCCCTGACCAAGTATCGAACCTGCATCTCCTGCATTAGAAGGCAAAGTCTTAACCACTGGACCACCGGGGAAATCTCCCCAAGTCATTTTATGAAGCTAGCATCTCCCTGACACCAAAACCAGATAAGAAGAGTACAAAGAAAGAAAACTACAGGATATACCTCATGAATCCAAACACAAAAATCCTTACCAAAATATTAATAAATAGAATTCAGTGATACATAAAAAGAATTATATACATCATGACCGAGTGAAGTTTATTCCAGGGGTGCAAGGCTGGTTCAGTATGCCAAATTCAATCAGTGTTTTCCACCATATTTAAGAGACTGTGGTGGGTGGAATAATGGTTCCCTGAAGGTGTCCATGTCTGAATCCCCAGAGCCTGTGAATATTTAGGTTACATGGCAAAGGGGATTTAAGGTTGCAGATGGAATTACAGTTGCTAATCAGCTGACTTTAAGATAAAGAGATGATCCTGGGACTTCCCTGGTGGTCCAGTGGGTAGGGCTCCATGCTCCCAATGCAGGGGGCCTGGGGTTCAATCCCTGGTCGGGGAACTGGATCCCGCATGCATGCCGCAACTAAGAAGCCTGCCCGCCACAACAAAAGATCCCACGTGCCGCAAATGAGACCTGGCGCAGCCTAAATTAATTAATTAATTAATTTAAAAAAATAAAGAGATGATCCTGGACTATCTGCTGAGCCCAGTGTAATAACAGGGGTCCTTAAAAGTGGAATAGAGTCAGGAAGAGATAACTATGGAAGAAATTCAGAGTGATATGATGTGAAGTTCCTACCCACAGTTGCTGGCTTTGTGGATGGAGGAAGGAATGAGGAAAGCTTCTAGAAGGTGGAAGAGGCAAGGCAATAGATTCATTCTTTGAGCCTTCAGAAAGGAAAACAGCCCTGCCAACACCCTGATTTTAGCTTTGTGAGATCCATGTAGGGCTCCTAACCTACAGAGCTGTAAGATAATACATTTGTGTTGTTTTAAGCCTTTAAATTTGTGATAATTTATTATATCAACTACAGAAAACTAACACACAAGCTAAAGAAGAAACATCATAAGAATGTATCAATTCATGCAGAAAAAGCATTTGACAGAATTCAACACCCACTCATAATAAAAACTCTCAGCAGACTAGGAACAGAGGGAAACTACCTCAGCTTGGAGAAGCACGTCTACAAAACTTCAGTTAACATTGTGCTTAATGGTGAAAGACGGAACACTTTTTTTTCTTTTGCCATGCCACGTGGCATGTGGGATCTTAGTTCCCCGACCAGGGATTGAACCCGTGCCCTCTGCAGTGCAAGCATGGAGTCTGAACCACTGGACTGCCAGGGAAATCCCACTTTTCCCCTTAAGACTGGGAACAAGGCAAAGATGTCCACCCTCGCCACTCTTATTCAACAGAGTCCTGGAAGTGCTAGCCAGCACAATAAGATAAGAAAAGGAAATAAAAGGCATACAGATTGGAAAGGTGGAAGAAATGAAACTAACCCTATCTGCAGATGACATGATGGCCTGTGTACAAAATCACAAGAAATCTACCAAAAATGCCCCTTGAACTAAGAAGTGGGTTAGTTCAGCAAGGTTATAGGATAAGAGATCAGCACACAAAAATCAATGGCATGTCTGTATGCTAGCAATGAATGTGAAAACTGGAACTAAAAATACAATGGTGTTTATAATTACTAAGGAAGGAATGAAGAAAGAAAGAGAAAGAAAGAAAGAGAGAGAGAGAGAAAGAAAGAAAGAGAAAGAAAGAAAGAAAGAAAGAAAGAAAGAAAGAAAGAAAGAAAGGAAAAGAGAGAGAAGGAGGGAGGGAGGAAGGAAGGAAGGGAAAGACCATGTCTGTGGGCTGGAAGACTCAACACAGGACATAAAAGATGTCAAGTCTCCCTCAACTGATATACAGGTTTAGTGCTATTCCTGTCAAAATCCCTGCAAGATTTTTGGTAGATACAAACAAGATTGTTCTAACATCCAGGCGGCCTAATGGGCTTCCTGGACATTGTATCACTCTCTGGTCTCATCCCCTCACCACTCTGGCACCAGACTCCATTCTCTCCTTTCCAGGCCTTTGCTTAGGCAGGTCCCCCTCCTGATGCCCTGGCACTGACAGCTCCCAGCAGCTCTCTCCTCTGTTCCCTTACTCCAGCCAGGCCTCCCTGACCTCTTTTGGGCACCAGAGAGGAGGGGATTTCCCTAGGATCTCGGGACCTGCCCAGGCCCAGCCCCCACCCAGCCCTGGCAGGGGAGGGAGCTCGGGAGCTGACAGAAGAGAGGAAATTCCCCTGGAACCTGTTTCTCTGCTTCCTGGCTCAGCTGGGGCACCCACTGGAGGGAGAGGCCAGGCCAAAGACCCGGCCCGCCATGGCCTTGGCCCTGAGGCCACCCCGGGTTCCCAAGCCCAAGAGCAGCCTGCCCTCACACTACCACGAGAGCTTACTGGAGAAGAAAGGACCCCGAGACCGGGTAAGACGGGCCAGGGAGCTGGCGCTGCTGGGCGGCCTAGGCAAGTGCAGCACCTCTCTGAGCCTAGACCTCCGCAGCCGGCCCAGGAGAATGCAGTGGGTGCTGGGTGGGGCAGGGCATGGACTGGGGGCTGGGAAAGGTTACGTCCCTCTGTCTGTCTGTCTCTGTCTCTGTCTGTGTCTCTGATTCTGACCTGAGCTCTTTCTCTGTATTTCTCTCTGCCTGGCTCCATCTCTCTCTGTCTTGGTCTCTTTATGTCGCTCTCGGATACAAACAGGATCAGCGACTTTACTCCAGGAAATGGGGAGTCTTCTGATTCCCACACCTCCCCCCTCCCCCCCCCCACCCTGAGCTAACTCTGTGAACTTCAGATCCAGGGGTCAAAGTCAGTACAGATTGTGAGGAGGGACAGAGCGAATTAATGGGGGCTACGTCCCACAGAACCAGATACTGGCCAGGGGCCCAATGTGTGTGTGTGTGTGTGTGTGTGTGTGTGTGTGTGTGTGTGTGGCGCTGTGTGTGTGTGTGTGTGTGTGTGTGTGTGTGTGTGTGTGTGTGTCCTTCTCAGAATAAAGCCCAGCCTGGTTGCCACTAAGGCCCATCCTCCTCCTCATCTGCATACTCATCTCCTACCAGGACCAGGCTTTTCTCTGCCTTTGCCCTGGCAGTTTCCTCCTCCCATCCTTCAGCCTCCACACATCCAAATCCTCCCCAGCCTAGAAAGCATCCAGAGGCAGGAGATTTCAGGGGTTAAAAAAGAGCACGAGGGCCCCAGAGGATGAGACCCAAGTTCACATCCCTGCTCCGCGCGGTCCTGACTCCCAAGCCGTGTACAAGTGACTCTGCATCTTTGTGCCTCGGTTTTCTCTATTATAAAATGGAGAGGAAAAAAAAAAAAAAAAAGGACTCCCTTGGTCGTTCAGTGGTCAAGATCCCACACTGCCGCTGTAGGGGGTGCAGGTTCTACCCCTGGTTGGGGAAATAAGATCCTACAGGCCACACCGTGAGGCCAAAAACATAAAATTAAAATTAAAACTAAAAAAATAAAATGGGTTGACAAGGCCATAGGCATGGTTACAGAAGAGGGATATCTCTTTATTTTTTTTTTTTAATTTATTTTTGGCTGCTTTGGGTCTTCGTTGCTGCGCGCGGGCTTTCTCTAGTTGCGGCAAGCAGGGGCTACTCTTTGTTGCGGTGCGTGGGCTTCTCATTGCGGTGGCTTCTCTTGTTGCGGAGCACGGGCTCTATGCGCAGTGGGCTTCAGTAGTTATGGCACACGGGCTCAGTAGTTGTGGCTTGTGGGCTAAGAGCGCAGGCTCAGTAGTTGTGGCCCACGGGCTCTAGAGCACAGACTCAGTAGTTGTGGCACATGCGCTTAGTTGTTCCATGGCATGTGGGATCTTCCCAGACCAGGGCTTGAACCCGTGTCCCCTGCATTGGCAGGTGTATTCTTAACCACTGCACCACCAGGGAAGTCCCGAGGGATAACTCGGGATGCCTGAGGGATAACTCTTAACATGCCAAGGATCTGACTCAGCGCTTTGCATGTATTAATTCACCCAATTCTCACAACAGTCTCTGAGGCAGGTACTTTTTTTTTTTTTGGCCATGCCAAGAGGCATGTGGGATCTTAGTTCCTGGACCAGGGATCGAATCTGTGCCCGCTGCAGTGGAAGCCCGGAGTCTTAACCACAGGAAGTCCCAGGCAGTCACCATTATTATTGCCATTTGCACAGATAGCTTGAACAATGTGCAATGGATGGCATATAGCTGGTGCATGACAAAGTAGGTCTGACCATGTGAGTTTAATCACTTACTGCTGTATTCTCAGTGCCTGACACATAGTAGGTCTTCAGTAAATGTTAAATGTATGTATGTAGTATGTACCTATGGATGGACAGATGGGTGACTGGGTGGAGGGCCAGATAGGTGAATGGATGGATACATAGAGCTATACTTTGGAGACACTGCAGGTTTGGTACCAGACCACCACAATAAAGCAAATATATATTATTTATTTATGTATGTATTTACGTATTTATGTATGTATGTATGTATTTATTTTAGCTGCTGCCAGGTCTTAGTTGCAGCATGTGGGATCCTCAGCTGCGGCAGGTGGGCTTCTCAGGTGCAGCATGCAAACTCTTAGTTGTGGCATGCAGGATCTAGTTCCCCAACCAGGGACTGAACCCAGGCCTCCTGCAATGGGAGCACCAGGGAAGTCCCACAATAAAGCGAATATTGCAATCAAGTGAGTCATATGAATTTTTTAGCTTCTCAGTGCCTATAAAATTTATGTTTACACTAGACTGTACTCTATTAAGTGTGAAATAGCATTCTATCTTAAAAAAACAATGTATGTACCTTAATTTTAAAATGACGCTGTTGGAAAAATGGCGCCGAAAGACTTCTTCAAAGCAGGGTAGCCAGAAATCTTCAATTTGTAAAAAAGAAAAAAACAGAATATCTGTGAAGTGCAATAACATGAGGTATGCTTGTAGACAGGTGGATGGATGGGTGGGTGAGTACATAAGTTGATAAAAAGGATGAATGGATGGATGTGCGGCTGGATGAACGGATGGGTAGGCAGATGGATGAATTGATAGGTGGATTGATGGATGGATGATCGCTGTCAATATAAGAGCTACCCTCATTATCATTATGGACTAATTAAAGTACCTCCTCTTTCAGGAAGTCTTCCCAGATTTCCCAGTTGGAGGGCTTCTCTCCTTCTCTGTGATATCTTGGTCCAGGATCTATCCCTCCCTGAGGGTGCTAATTTCTCTTCTTTGGAGGATTTAAGTATCTATGCTTTCTCTATCTTTCTAAAACATCATTATTTTATTTTATTTGGCTGCACCATGCAGCTTGCGGGATCTTAGTCCCCACCCCCACCCCTCACCCCCAGGGATGGAACCTGTGCCCGCTGCAGTGAAAGCACGGAGTCCTAACCACTGGACCCCCAGGGAATTCCTGGAACATCATCTATTTAGAAAAAGGAGCCATGCCCCATTTATTATTTTGCCTGCAACAGAGCTGAGCGCAGAGTAGGTGCTCAGGGAATATTTGGTGAAAAAAATTCTAGAATCTTATAATTTGATTTGTATCAGCCCCTTCGGCCTCCAGAGAGCTAGGACATTTGGAATTCAGAATCCTGAGGGGGAAATCCTGAATCTGCAGACCTTCTAGTGTCCAGAGCCTTGTGAAATTCTGACTGCAGACTGAGCACCTAGCCCAGTGCCTGGCACCTAGGAGATGTTAATATTTACAGGGTGGATAAGGGGACAGGGGGTTATATGTATGTATGGGTGAATGGGAGGGTGGAAGGATGGGAGGGTGGAACAGATGGATGAGTGGGTGGATGCATGGAAAACCATAAAGTGAGTTAGCACAAATTACTCCTAAAGCTCCCACCCCTGTAGGTTCCCTTTGGTCCTTTCTCAGAGAGTAACAGATCCCCAGAAGCCAGGCCATGGATGAGGAGGGCCTCCCCGAGAAGGCAACACTTGTTCAAAGACCCAAAGCAGGTGATGAAGGAAACTATGTAAAGATCTGGGAGAAGAGTGTTCAGGCAGAGAGAACAGCCAGTGCAAATGTCCTGAGGTAGACTATGAAGGAGGTACCCAGCCTCGCCACCTCACCTCCTTCTCTTTCTCCAACTGTGGTCCACAGGATTACAAGAAGTTCTGGGCAGGCCTCCAGGGCCTGACTCTCTATTTCTACAATAGCAATCGGGACTCCCAGGTAAGGATGGAAATGAAGGCTCAAGAATTGGCCCACCTTGACCCCAGGGACCAAGCAGAGGACGTGGATGGTATGTCTAAGACAGGGGGCCTGAGGGGCCACAGGCCTGGTGCTCAGACCCTGTCTACTGTGCCCCCAGCATATGGAGAAGCTAGACCTAGGAATGTTTGTGAAGCTCACAGATGAAGCTCCCTGGGGGAGCTCCCATGACTCTGGCACCCACTTTTGCTTGGTCCTGCGGAACCAGGAGATCAGGTTCAAGGTAGGTGTCTTAAGGTGGGGCTGGTAGGAGACCCTTCCTTCTTGTCACACCCACCATTAACACATAGTAGCATGGAGTCACACAAAATTTACCACTGGGTTGGTGACACTGGGCAAGTCACTTAACCTCTCTGGGCCTCAGTTTCCTCAACTGAAAAGTCGGATAATATATGTAAAGTGCCCAGAACAAGATCTGATCCACAAAGACCATCACTGCCATCATCCAATCTTTCAGCTAACATTACTGAGCACCTACTGTGTACCAGACACTCTTCTAGTGTCACAGCAGTGACTAAGACAATTAAAAATCCCTGCGCTTAGAACATTCTCCAACACCATACCCAAAAGTAAACTCAAAATAGATTAAAGACCTAAATTTAAGACCGGATACTGTAAAACTCCTAGAGGAAAACATAGGCAGAACACTCTTTGACATAAATTGCGGCAATATCTTTTTGGATCCACCTCCTAGAGTAATGGAAACAAAAATAAACAAATGGGACCTAATTAAACTTAAAAGATTTTGCACAGCAAAGGAAACCATAAACAAAATGAAAAGACAACCTACAGAATAAGTGAAAATATTTTCAAACGATGTGGCTGACAAGGAATTAATCTCCAAAATATACAAACAGCTCATACAGCTCAATATCAAAAAAAAAAAAAAAAAACAACAACCAAATCAAAAAGTGGCAGAAGATCTAAACAGACATTCCTCCAAATAAGACATACAGATGGCCAAGAGGCACATGATAAGATGCTCAACATCGCTAATTATTAGAGAAAAGGAAATCAAAACTACAGTGAGGTACCACCTCACACCAGAAAGAATGGCCATCATCAAAAAGTCTACAAATAATAAGTGCTGGAGAGGGTGTGGAGAAAAGGGAACCCTCCTAACACTGTTGGTGGGAACGTAAATTGGTGCAGTCACTATGGAGAACAGTATGGAGGTTCCTTAAACAACTAAAAATAGAGCTACCATATGATCCTGCAATCCCACTCCTGGGCATATATCGGGAGAAAACAATAATTTGAAAAGATATATGCACCCCAATGTTCACTGCAGCACTATTTACAATAGCCGAGATATGGAAGCAACATAAATGTCCATTGACAGATTATATATATATATATATATATATATATATATAAAGCCCCTGTGGCTGGAGCAGAGTGAAAGAGGGGGAGAGAGGGAGGGAAGGAGGGTTGCGGGGGGGCGGGGGAAAGGGTCAGGTTGTACAGGGCCTGTGGGTGACAAGGAGGACCTGGGCTTCTACCCTGAGGGAGGTAGGAGTCAAGGGAGGGTCTCAAGCATAGGAGATACATGATCTGACTTATGTTTTTTTAAAATGTTGATGTAATAACATTAAAGAATAACAGTACCCCACATTACTAAGAACTTATATTCAGACATCATTCTAAATTAACCTGTTCAAGCTCATTTAATCTTCAAAACAGCCCTTGGACACAGGGACTCTTATTCCTCACTCCCACTTCACAGATGACTAGACCGAGGCTCATCGACACAAAATCTTTTTCTTTCCCTCCCTAGGTAGAGAGTCTGCAGTCTCGGGAGATGTGGAAAGGCTTCATCCTGACGGTGGTGGAGGTAAGAGTGGTCGTCCTCGGCCCCTCTCTCCCCCATTCCCCACTAGGCCTGCTTAGAAATCCTCTTTTTAATTTCCAACCTTCATTCCCCAAACAAACCTCTCCAGTATAGCAAACTGGTCACAAACTGGCGGCCTATGAACCAGATGTAGCCCATAAACGTCTTTTGTTTTGCCGACACAGTGCTATAAATTTAAGTCAGCTGCTATCACTTAAAAATCAGGAGTGTTAGTAAACATTCCTGATTTCTAGGTTATTCATTTGTTCCCAGTCTGCCCCCTGCAGGCCGTTGCTAGCAAATGCTAGCATTTGCTCTGTCTTCCTCATCACCGAAGTCTTCTCTATGCCCACTTTGCCCCTGAGGTGTCAGGTGGCTCTGGAGCCCCCAGACCTGGGTTCCCATCCTGGCTGTATCCGCACTCTGGCCTCAGTTTTCCCCTCTGTGACACAGTCACAGCCTCCCATTCCCTGACGCCCCAATGCCCGCCTCAGCTCCGTGTCCCGTCTAACCTGACCCTGCTGCCCGGACACCTGTACATGATGGCCGAGGCCCTGGCCAAAGAAGAGGCACGACGTGCGTTCGAGATGCCCTCGTAAGTGCCCGAGGGTCTCCAGGATGGTGGCGGGCTGGACAGCATGGAGCCGGAGAGGGCAGTGAGTGGGGTCTCCAGGCGTTGGTTCTTGAGCGTCAGACTGCATCCGGGCAGGGGCGGGGATTAGGTCTCACAGCCGGGAGCCCTACTGGGTGTTTGGGGCGGGCCTAGCTGCCTGGGGGCGGGCCTGGATCTCCATGGGCGGGCCTAGGTGCCTGGGGGCGGGACAAGTTTTCCAGGAGAGGGTATAGGTGCCTGGGAGGCGGGTATGGGTCTCTGAGTGTTGGCCGGTGTGCCCGCAGGATAGCCTGAGCCTCCGGAGGCAGAGCCTGGGCCTGGGGTCGGGCAAGGCAGGGTCTCCAGGAACCAGGTCGTGGATGGGAGGGCAAGGCCGGGCGCCCAGGGGCGGGGTTACGTGGGGAGGGCGTGGCTGTCTCTGGGGGCGGGGCCTGTCCCTGTGAGTGACGCGGCCCGCCCTAGGTGCTTCCTGAAAGTGAGCCGGCTGGAGGCTCAGCTGCTCCTGGAGCGCCACCCCGAGTGCGGGAACCTGCTGCTCCGGCCCAGCGGGGACGGCGCGGGCGGAGTGTCGGTCAGCACCCTCCAGACGCTCAAGGGGTGCGCATGCGTGGCCCCGGCGCCGGGGTGGGAGGGGCGTCGGGTGCGGGGGTGTGGTCACATATAGGGGCGGGGCCAGGCAGAATGTGGAGCCGGGGGCGGGGGGCCTCCCGGGATGGAATCCATACAGGACGGTCCTCCTGGGGGGCAGTGCCAGGACCAGGCGCAGGATTTTTCTAGGAGGTGGAGTCTTTCGAGGGCCTGGTCCCCTGCAGAGACCCACGCCAGGATGTGGCGTGGTCAGTGTGCAGGGGAGCAAGTCGGGGTTAGGCCCTCCATGGTGGCGGGGCCCGGACGAGAGGCAGGCCATTTTTTGTCCTCACCCAGGCCACTCACTCGCCCCTGCCCTTGTAGGACGCCGGTGGTCCGGCACTACAAAGTGAAGCGCGAGGGCCCCAAGTACGTGATCGACGTGGAGGAGCCGGTGAGCGCTGGGCCCGGGTCCCGGGAATTGCAAAGGTCTGCTCCCCTTCCCCGCCAGCCCTGATAACATCCCCTATCTGAACCCAGTTCTCCTGCACCTCGCTCGACGCAGTGGTCAACTATTTCGTGTCGCACTCCAATGAGAAGCTGGTGCCCTTCCTGCTGGACGATGACTACGAGAAAGTGATAGGTTGGTACAGCCTCAGGGAACTCGGGGGGGCCCAGTCCACGCCTCTCCCGCCCCCTCCCCTCCCCTGACACCCTTGGGTCAGCCCCCAGCCGCCGTGCCTCCTCCAGGCCGCCCTCTCTGTTCCAGGCTACGTGGAGGCGGATAAAGAGAATGGCGAGAGTGTGTGGGTGGCGCCCTCGGCCCCCCGCCCAGGTGATGCCCTGTCCCCGCGGGCGCCACTGGAGCAGAGTGGGGAAAGACCTAGGAACCTCATGGCGCCACCTGTGCCCAGTCTTCTACGCAGAGTTGCAGGGACCGAGAAATTACCCAGACCTTGCTCTCTAGGGGCTTCCAGGTTATGGAGGGGGCGGGCATGGCTGGGCACGGACAGTCCCAGCCCTGCGGAGACGAACCTGGGGCTGGGGCGGGGTAGGGGGGAAGGCGCGACACCTAGAGCTTGGAGAAGAGGAGGCAGGGCAGAGTGGAGGGGAGTCTTCCTGGAGGAGGGGGTGTTTGCTGAAGGTCTCAAAGGATTTCAGTAGGTAGAGATGGGAAATCATGGTGGGAGGTAGTCCTGATTACAAAGCAAGAAGAGACTGGAAAGGTCTGTGGAGTGAGCAGTATAGTTCTTTCTGGGCTGGGCAGATGCTTTGGTCCCCACGTGCATGATGGGCCCAAGTATACATACATACATACAAGCCACACTCATGAACACAAACCTGTATGTGTCCACCTGCATAATCAGAAGCTCCTATGTAGATAGTGGCTCCACACATGCATGAATACAGGTGTCACACAGTTCCAGTCCCATGTAGCACACATACATACCTCACGTCACAATCACGTACATACACACAAATGCAGACATACCCACTCAAGAGCACAAATTCAGACTTTTACACATACACCAAATTAGTGCACACACTAATATAGACAAGCGACCAAGCACATACCTTAGCATCCATGCGATGTCACGCACACACGTGTGTATAAACCCTTTGCATATATTCAACTTCCGCAAGTTCACCCAGTGTCCATGTATATGCTACACAGGGACACACACACAGACTCATAAACGGACACGTGCACAGACACACATGTACAGGGACACATGCATGCAACGAGGTGTGCACATACATCCTCACCCTGAGGTGTCTCTGCACCACGTAGGCCCTGACAGTGACCACAGTTTCCCACCAGGTCCTGCACCCCCTAGGGGTGGCCCTAAGCAGCTGCCTCCCTCGTCCATCACGCCTGTGTCCAGCCAGGACAAGCTGCCCCCACTACTGAACCAGGATGAGAACTATGTGATCCCCATTGGAGAAGACCCAGCTGCCAACTACGTGAACGGGGACGGTGGGTGGTGGCCGGGGTGGATGAGAGTTGGAAATGAGGAGCGGGCTAACGACTGGATGTGACATGCCACATCTCTGTCCATGCAGTGCCTTCCCCTAGTCGACCAGTTGTCCCGAAGCCCAGGAAGTTGGCTATGTTTCAGGCAAAGCCTCCAAAGCCACCCATTGTGCCCAAGTCAGGTAGGGGTCCCTCTTCCCAGCCCCTTTCCCATCCAGCCAAGAGCCAGCCTCAGCCCTCATCTACCTTCTCCACCAGAGCCCAGAAAAGGCCTCAACAGTGGCCTGGCCAGGAAGCTGGCAGTCAGCTCAGCGCAGGCTTTCTCCTCCCCAACCACAGGTAAGGGGTCAATGCAGGGTGGGCTTCACAAGCGGGGGACCCGTGTAGTCACACGTGGGTGACCTCCACGCTTGGTTTAATGCTCTGCTGTGTCCATCTTGAAATTCCTCATGTCCACTGAACACATGTTTCATTTTATGCTGGGCCCCGAAAATTCTGCAGCAGTCCTGGGTGGATATAAGAGAGAACAGCCTGGACTGGGGAATCCCTGGTGCCGCTGAGGCCTCAGGGACCACCCCCCTCCCCACTCCCAGGGCTGGCAGATGTGACAGCAGAGCTGAAAGGGAAACTGCAGAGGAGACTGGCGCTGCAGCACGCAGCCGAGTGCACAGGGGACCAGCGGGCCAATCTCCAAGTGTGGCACATCAGTCAGGCAGATCCCTCCTCCCAGAATTAAAGCTCAAGTGACCCCAGGACCTGCGTGTTTGGCTTGGCTGGGTGGGGCAGTGCGGGGTCCCTCAGATGACTGCCCACAGTGGTCCTCAGCTCAGCAAAACCTGCCTCCTGACCCTCAAGAAAAGCCTTTTTGGTGGGGACTGTGCCTCACAGCTCATGGGATCTGAGTTCCCCGACCAGGGATCGAACCCGGGCCTCAGCAGTGACAGCTCTGAGTCCTGACCACTGGACCGCCAGACAATTCCCAAGAAAAGCCCACTTTACAGCCAAGAAAGCTGAGGTCCAGAGAGGGCCAGGCACACCCAGTGCCACCCAGCCCCGAAAATAATACCAACAGCACCGCCTGGCCAGTGTTTGACCTTTATTAGGAGGTGACGTGGGGAGGAGGGCCCGCCCCCGTGCCCGCTCCCCACTGGTGACCCCCATCAGGAGTTAAGGCTCCAAGCAGCAAGTGAGAGGAGGGTGCCCAGCTGAAACAGCCGAGGCCTGGAGGCGCCCCCCGCCCCCGAAATCAGCCCAGCTGAGGGGCCGTCCCGAGGCCTAGGTGAGGCTGGTGTTGGAGCTGCTGGTAGCGCTGCCCCGCTTCTGCAGGCAGCGCACAGAGCTGGGGACCTGAAGGCCTGCCGTCACGTGGAAGCTGCCACACCACACCTGGGGGATGGCGTGGGGGGGGGGGGG
>NW_006787698.1:633614-646045 GCF_000442215.2 Lipotes vexillifer | reverse complement strand
GAAGCCAGCCCTCACGCCATGCCCGCTCTTACCCCTGGGCCGCGGAGGAGGCCTCACCGTGAAAGCCGGCAGCAGTGGCTGTGTGAACTTGGCCTTGAAGGTGTGCAGCAGCTGTTTGGTGCGGGCGTTGTAGAAGGACAGGAGGCCTGGGGTAGAGGGCAAGAGGGACAGGGGGACCGGTAAGAGGGGTTTGGGCAGAGAGACGGCGGACAGGGGTGGCCGGAGAGGTCAGCAGGGGCTCGGGGTCACCTTGGTGGAAGTCGCAGTGCACGCCCAGGCAGTCAGGCACGGGGGTGTCCAGCACCTTGGCCTTGTTGGCGTGCTTGGCAGTGAAGCTGACCTGCAGCCAGTTGTTGACGTACACGCACCAGGATGCGGCTGTCTTGCCCAGCTGCTCGAAGCGGCCCAGGCTGCGGTAGGCCACCCCCAAGCCAAAAGCCTTGCTGTCCGGCTCGTAGCGCACCTCCCAGTAATGCTCCCCGCCATCAATCAGCGTGTCCCCTGTGAGGCGGAGCGGGCAGGGGGGACTGGGTAGAATCGGGTCCCAGGTGCCCTTTCACAAAGGAGCAACCAGAGCCCAGCTATTCCCTCCAGATACTGCTCGGTCCTCAGCTGTTCCTTCCAGATACTCCAGGCGTCCCTAGGTATTCGTTAAGTCCGGATCTTCTCCAAGCCTCAACTAGATCTCAGCTACTCCGAGTCCACATCCTCCCCAGACCCCGGATCCAGATTCTTGCCACCTCAGCTACTCCCCGATCCAGCTACTCCTGAGCTGCAGCTTCTCCGCACACTCTTGCCCCACCAGATGGTAGCTTTTCTCCTCACTCATTCCCAGAAACCAGCTACTCCCTAAATTTGTGCCCTCCCCGCCGCCACCTGCCACAAAGTACAGACCACACTGGCTTCCTCATTTACCCTGGCTTCTTTTTCAAGCTGTTTTTCTGGACAGTGGTGATTCCCCTGAACTCCAGGTCGTCCTTGGACTCCAGCTTCTCCTTCACAGGATCCAATCAGTCCTGTGGTGCTAACCGCTCCTCTCATTCTAGCCATTCTCTCCACTTCTCAGACTCAGCGACTCTCTCTGGCTCCTCCACTCACCCTAAGTCACTTCCCTGAGCCCCTGTCTTGCTTCAGCTCCTCCACAAACCTGGCTGCTCCACAGGCAACTGTTCTTTCCAGCTACTCCCCGAGGCTCAGCTACTCCCTGAGTCTCAGCTACTCCACAGACCCCAGGAAATCCCCTCTCAAGCTCCTGCCCAGCCACTCCCCAGTCCAGGGCATCCATAAGCTCTGATTCCCCCCATTAAATCCCTCAGCCCCAAATCTTCCCATTCCTCCAGTGTCACAATAACACATTATTGGGACCATTCCCACAGAAGCTTTGTTGATAGCTGCCTCAGTTTCCCCAGCCAAAGGAATTCTCTCCCACCACCCCCCATCAAGGCCCTGCCCAGAGTACTCCTCTCTCCTCCCATCTACCCTCCTCCTTACCCAGCACCGTGTAGGACTCAGCTGTGAAGCGATCCCGTCCCCCACGACCGGAGGGCATCCTCTTGGGAGATGGAGTACCTCTGTGGGCAACAGGGAAGGGGAAGTCTCAATTCAGAACTTACCTCTCCCATCGCAGGGCTTCCCTGGTCCACCCCAGCCACGAGGAACTTTTCATCATTCCCTGACTGTCTGTGGTTCTTTCCATACACAGGGCCTCTCATGTCAGAACACACCAGTGCCCTTCCTCATCTGGAAAACTCCTGTTCAACCATCAAAACCTATTTCAAAGTCTCCTCTCCATTCAATCTTTGGGCCCCCCCAGCTCCACATCCCTCCCTCCACCCCAGTCTTGAGCACACTGAGCTTTGTGTGTCCATGTGCAGCTTGATCTCCACCAGAGACTCAGGGAGGGGAGAGGGCAGGCTACCTGGCTGGGGAGTTGACGGGAGACGCCGTCCGCCCCTTGCCATCTTTCTCGCGAGCTTTGATATCCTGCACCTTCCCGCCCATGGCGTCCCACTCCACGGAGAGATCATCCACCCGCAGGTTCTGGTGGGATGTGGACGCATCCAGGCGGAACATGAACGCTGGGGCCAGGCAAATGTGGGAGTCACAGAGATGGGGAAACCCGGAGGCACAGAGAGAGACAGACAGTGACCAAGACAGACCATGACAGGGACAGAGAACAGAAAAACACAAAGAAACAGACTAAGACAGAGAGAGAGCAAAAGAGACCAATGGACAAAGATTCAGAGACAGAGAGATACAGAGACAACAGGCAGAAAGACACCAATAGACAAGATGGGCAAGAGTGGAGAGGGAAGAACATGTAGCCAGAGGAGTGAAGACTAAGGGCTTGTTGCCTAAAGGTATCCCAGGTCTGAAGCCATTTTCAAACCACTGTGCTGCCCTGTGCTTCCACTGGGGATTAATCCCAGGAAACGGGCTGGGCTACAGCATGACAGAGTTAAGCAAGATTGCAGAAGGACTTCCTATCAGGACATTCAAAGGTGTCACTGTGGGAGGCTAACAAATCTGTCTTCAGTACTGATATCCCATTCCCAATTCTATAGTGTGCTTAGCCATTTTTTGGAAGAGAGAGAGAGAGAGAGAGAGAGAGAGAGAGAGAGAGAGAGAGAGAGAGGAGTGTGTCTAAAAACCATCCAGGTATAATGGGATCAACTGCAAATGCAAAGAACAATACCAAGTTTATACCAGACACCCAGGCTAAGGAAGCTACTGTGGACCGAGCACTGAGCTTCCTGGCAACCACAGCAAAAAGGGTCATAGAATCCCGTTTAGAAGATTCTCCTCAGACACCAGTCCCTGGGGCCCTGGGAGTAAGGGGTTATGGTGTCTCAGCCAGGGCAGGGATGGGAGCCAGTCACCTGGTGTCTCCAGGGTCACTGGCTCAGAGAACTCGCCTGAAACTGCCTTATTACAGGCCTTCACACGGAAATTCATGTATTTCATGTCAAACTTGAGACCTACGAGACAACAGAGGAATCAACATTGTGTATGCTTTGAGCAATAGATTAGAGGCCCCTGTGTCCCACAGTAATCCCACCACCCTTCATTCTTAGGAGTATCTTATAAATGACATCCCTGAGAAACCATCCTTGCCCTCAGTCACCTGTGGGGTATCACTTGGCTCTGCCCACAACCCAGACTGGCCAATCAGGATACTTTATGGCTCAGTCATACCAATTGGTCCAGGGATAGGCACATGACCCAAACTAGCCAATCAGAATCTGCCCTGGGACTCTAGTATTATAACGAGCAGATTCTGTCTTTCCTCTGGGCTGGCCAGCTAGGAGGAAGCTCCTTTTGAGAAAATTTTCCAGCACGTCGGCAAGCCTCCTTGAGAATGCAGCCCCTAGAGCCAACGAGTGTCGGGAACAGAGCTGAGCGAGTCATTTGCTGGAACCCCTGGATCTAGCCATGCCTGGTTCCTTAAAGACTTTCCATACTACTAGGATATATCCTACCCTCCATTTCTATACTTTTAAAAAAATATTATTAATTTCTTCTAATCTTACAAAATAAAAGCAACCATCAAGCTGTCTTCTCCCTCAAGCAAAACCTCTTTGGAGAGCTGTCCACACCCACCCTCTCGGCTGCCTCACTCCCTCTCCTTCCTTTGGCCTTGTTAATCCTCATCTTTCAGGATCTCCTGGCTGACCACTCCTTCCTTCATGGAACATTCTCTTTCCTTGGCAGCCATGGCATTGCCCTCTCCTGGCTGCCCCCTCTGATTGCTCCCCCTTGGTCTTCTTTGCAGGCTCCTCCATACCCTCAAATGTATGGGTGCCTCAGTCTGGAACCCCTGCTCACCTCACTCTACTAACTGTCCCCTTCTCACCCTTCAGACACCATCTCTCCACCCACAGCACTCACAGCCCAACCTTTAGCTCAGACCACATGTCCAGCTGCCTCCTGGGCATTCCTCACAGGGTGCCCATTCTCTGGGCATCCCAAACAACACTTAGTACCCCCTGCTCTGAAATCTCCCATAGATCCCCTTGCTCTCAGGGTAAAGTCCCCGTTCCTCCTCTCCCCTCTCCCTACACTTGTGGTTCCCTCTGCAAACTTAACTAGTTCCAGGCACAAAGGCTCAGTGTTCTGGCCTCTGAACCCTTGATCAGGCTGTTCTTCTGCCTGGAAGTCTGTTCTCCCCCACTCCTCTTTTGGGCCTCAGCCTGGCTGTTAACCTCCTCCAGGTGCCCACCCAGACTGCCTCATCCTTCCTTGGAGCCCCTTTTCTGAGAGTAAGGTGGTTTGCTCAGCAGCGCCATCTACTGCCCCAGAGCTAAGACTACCTACCACCCAGGAGGCTTGGTTTCAGAATCATGAACCCATCTGACTTTTGACAGTGCGTGCCTCAGTTTCCTACTCTGCAACCCAACAACCATATCCCCAACACTGAGCAGGTTCACATGAGGATGAGATGGGTCAAGGAATATAAGTTATAAACTCAACCCAAACCTTCCTGTCTTCCAAACAATCAACGAGAGAGTAGGTGGATTGCAAATAACCACATAGGTTATTTACATAGGTAAGCGAATTCATCATTATCTTGAATATCGCAGGTCTTTTGAGGGATTCAAGTTCCTGCCCTATGGATTTTGGAAAAGGCCAGAGAGGTAAGGAGGATGCATCCAGAAGCCTGTGATGGAGATCTACACCTTGATGATGGTGGTGATTACACAAATTTACACATGGGATAAAACTGCACATGGGATTACACAGGCACACATGAATGAGTGCGTGTAAAACTGGTAAAGCGAATCAACACTGCAGAATGTACCCGTGTCAGCTTTCTGGTTCTGGTATTGAGTTCCAGTTATGTAAGCTGCCACTACTAGAGAAAGCTGGGTATAGCCACACAAGGGACTATCATTCAGCCTTAAAAAAGGAAGGACATTCTGACACAGGGTACCACGTGGATGAACCTTGAGGACATAATGCTCAGTGACATAAGCTAGACATACTGTGTGATTCCACCTATATTAGGTACTTAGAGTAGTAACAATCATAAGGACTGGAAGTAGAATGGTGGGTGCCAGGGGCTGCGGGAAGGGGAATGGGAGTTAGTGTCTAATGGGGACAGGGGGACTTCCCTGGTGGTCCAGCGGTTAGGACTCAGCTTTCATTGCCGAGGGTGCGGGCTCGATCCCTGGTCGGGGAACTAGGATCCTGCAAGACGTGTGGTGCGGGCAAAAAGTTAAAACAAACAAAGCTAATGGGGACAGAGTTTCAGTTTTGCAAGATGAAAAGTTCTGGAGATGGATGGTGGGGAGGATGGTAGCACAACATCAGGAACGCACTGAATAGCTGATCTGTACACTTCAGAATGGTTAAGATGGTGAAATTCATGTTATGTGTGTTTTACCACAATAAAAAAAAGATTGGGGGAAAAAAATGGGATGTGTTTATTTTGATTCCCATGCAAAGGATAAGCCAAGAGTTTCTCAGGCCCTCTTGCAGGTTGCTGGCTTTTCTTCCCTGCAATTAGCATGCTCATTATTAACCATGCATGCTGATTACAGATAAGGAGCAAGCTGATTACAGCCCAAGACTGGTGGTGATGGTTATCTTGTCAGCAAGACTCTCCCCGCCCCTGAGGGTTTCCCTTGGCTCAAGACGGCTTCTTAACTCATTAGGGACACCTAATTTTATCTTCCTTCAGACCCTCCCCTACCGGCTGGATGGATTCCCCCAGGCTTTCTGCCCTCTTATAACTGCCAAGGAAATCCCCAAATCCTGGGAGGGTAGCCCCCGAAACACCAGTCCACCAGAGGAGGGATTTTCACCCACTTTGCTCCCTCACTACTCTAAGGATGGTGCTTGGTACCCTGCAGACATCAAGTCAAAATGAATGAATGAATGAATGAACGAATGCTGGGTCATAGAGATAAGACAGGGATGGAGGAGGCCCTCTCAGCCCATACCTCACTCAGTTCCTTCATCTGTAAAATGGTGATAATAAGCACACTTATTACATGTGGGTAAAATGCTTAGCACATAGTAAGCCCTCAACACATGGTACAGTGGCTGTCACCAGTATCGTTTTCATTATTGTTATTTCTGCTACTCCCCACCGGTCCAGCCCGGCTGCTCTCACACCCCACACGCCTTGAGGATCGTCCATGAGCCCCAGGTTGACTGATGGGGAAGGGTGAGCTGCCCTTACCGGTCAGGGTGTATTCTGTCTGCTGGATGCCCTCGATGACCATCCAGGGCTGGTCCTCCTTGAGGCGGGGCGGGCCCTCAAAGTTGGTCCGCCGATACTCCAGCACATAGTGGTCAATCTTGTTGTCCTCGTCCGGCATGCGCCACACCAAGGTTACACAGTTGTCAGCCACCAGGGACTCGGCCAGGTCGATCACAGGGGCGCTAGGCACTGCCCAGGACAGAGCAGAGAGGGGTGTCAGGGTGCGGTGCCTGCAGGGGCGGGCCTTGCTGTAACCCCGCCCACATAATAGACCTTCTCGGGGGCGGGGCGTCCTCCAGATCCCAGGATTAGGGGCGGGGCCCCTCTGGGTTGTGGGGCCTGGGGGTGGAACCTTCTCAAAGAGTGGAGGGTAGGGAAGAGTTTTCTCAGGGTTTAACCAACAAATGGCTGGGCCTTCTCTGGATTCCACCACTTAGATGAAGAACATTTCCAGAACATGACCAATTGGGGGTGTGGCCTCCATGGGACTCCACCCCTGGTGGGTGGGGCTTCTTCAGGGCTCTGTCACAGGGTGGGGCTTCCTCATGGCTCCACCCACTGGGGGTGGGAATTCTCAGGGCTCCACCCCAGGGCGGGGGCCTTCTGGGGTTTCCACAAATGGCTGTCAGCCTTACTCTAGGCCTTGTCTCAGGGCCCCCCAGACTCCTGGGCCATTTCCCTGCAATCTTGGCCCTCAAGCAAGTTCCCCTCTCACCAGGCAGGAACGTGAGTGCCTGTAGCATCCTCCGCTCCTGTGCAAAGTCCACCATGAGGTGACTCATGTTGTCGCTGACCTTGGCTTTCAATGACAGCCGGAAGGCGGGGGCCATTGTCACACTGCAGGGAAGGAGGTGGACGCCCAGGCCTAGTCCTCCGAGGTGTGTGTAGGGGACCCCCTCCCCCTTGTTCCTGTCCAGTGCTCTGGGCCAAGGGACCCTCACCTGGGCATTCCCACCTTCACAACAGGGGTGGGGCAATGGGGTGGGAGCCAGGTCCCAGCATCTTACCCATCTTTGATTTGCTTGGCAGCCTAGAAAGAGGGACAGAATAAAATCCAAAGAATTGTGTTGACTGAGTCAGAAAGCCAGTATACAGACAGGAAGACTGAGGCCCAGCCAAACATCTATGTGGCAAAGTGCCCCAACACTGGGGCAGAAAACCTTGGCTGTGCCCCGAAGGGATAGGGGGTGAAGATAGGCTCCCACCCCCACCTCCCACCCAGTACCCAGTACATACAGTTGGCTGATTTAGCAAATAAAAATTTTATAGGATGCCCAGTTAAGTTTGCATTTCAGATAAACAGGAAGTGACTTTCTAGTATAAGTAGGTCCCGTCCAATATTTCAGACACACTTATACTAAATATCGCATGTGACATATGACTAAAAAAATTATTCGTCGTTAAATCTGAATTTCAGATAAAGAATGAATATGTATTTTTGTGTAAATATGTCCCATGCAACACTTGGGAAATACTTATACTAAACATTTGCATGAGATATACTAAAAAATTTATTTGTTCTTAAATTTGAATTTCAGATCAACCACGATGAATTGTTTTTTTTAGCGTATGTCCCATGTGATCTTTGGGATGTACTTAGACTAAATATTGCATGGGCCATACTTACACTAAAAAATTACTCGTAGTTGATCTGAAATGCAAATGTATCTGGGGGCCCTGTATTTTATCTGGCAGCCCTACCAGTCTGGCTTCCGAGGCACCTACCTGAGGAAAGTCCTCGCGATCGGTGGCCTGCAGGGTCTGGTTGGCCGTCTCCAGAAGCTCCTCAGAGCTCTCCAGAGCTCGCGTGCAGGCAGCCAGCTGGTTCTGCAGGTGCCATGGCACCGAGAGAAGAGACACCTTACTCCACTGCCTCAAGCCCTCCCAGGGCTCCCCACCGCCTTCGGGATCCAGGGTACCATGCCCTTCTCCAACTGCAGGTGGGAGAGGGAGGCTGGCCCTCTGCAGGCAGGGCATCAGAACCACCTGGGGATCCCTTCCTTAGAAATGCACATGCCCAGGCCACATCTAAGCCCAGGGCTCCACATCCCCCAGGGATGGGAATCTGGGGTGTTAGGAGGTTGCCCAGGAGGTTCTGGTGCAGCTCCAGCAACCCCAGCTTGGGATCTGAGACCCCAGGAGACTCACAGGGGGTGTCTGGCAAGGGGTGATGCCCTCAGATCTGGGGCACCAGTGGGAAGGGCTGAGAAACTGGAAGCGCTGGGTGAGGACAGGTGGGGAGGAATAGCCAGATGTATGGGTGGGGCTGCAGCAGTGGAGGGGAGGGGTGGATGGGAGAGGGGATTAAGAAGGAGAGCAAGTGGGTGGGACATTAATAGGTCATGGCCAGGGAGGAGGCTGGGAAGACCCCAGGAGAAAGAGGAGGTGTGGCCGACACCACTAGAGGGTCTGGCTCTGGACACCGGGGACACTTGGGGACATCTCTGGGAAGGGGCACGGGAGGAGGAGCAGGTTTGGAGGAAGATGCTAAGGCCAGCTGGGCTCTGCTGCGTGCGAGGGGTGGGATGGGGGATGGCGTCTGGGCGGGGGTCCAGGAGAGCATCGCCCCCGGCCCGCCCACCACACACACACACCTGCAGCTCGTAGGCGCGGCTGGCACGGTCCTGCTTTATCTTCATGAGCATGTCCTCCTTCAGCGCCTCCAGGAGGGAAAAGAGGGAATGGAACTCGGCTTCCAGGTCCTCCTGCACCTTGGCCGAGTTCGCCTTGGAGAGACATTGTGGGGTCAGAATGGCTAGGATTGTCAAAGCTGGTGCTCAGATGGGGAACAGGCCTGGCCGTGGCAGCCAGGCCCTCGAATCCCAAGGACATCAGCAGATTAGCTCGTATGGCTGCCCCTCCCTCCTTCCTGGGGGGTGACTTTCTCACCTCCACGTTCAACAGCATCTGCTTGAGGGAGTAAATGAAACTCTGAATCTCTTCATTTTTCACAGCCAGTGTTGTGATGATCTTCCGCAGAGCCTCCTGCCCCCAGGGAATCGCACGCACAGGTAAGCCCCTCAGCCTGGCCGGGCTCCCCGACTTGAGGCTCCCCATTCTGTCCTCCAGGCATCCAGAGAGGGGATGCGGGGGTCACTGTGCCAATGAGCTTGGGCATCCACCAAGAGCAGGCCCTGGGCGGAGCTCTGGCCCTACATCCTTCAGGAAGCGGGCAGGCATTAGGCACCCTATGTGTGCCCATTTCACAGGGGAGGAAACTGAGGCTCTGAGAGAGCTTCTCAGGAAGGGACAGACCCTGGGCCCCAGTTAGGTCTGCCTGAGCACAAAGCCTTCAACCAGGTACCTATATCCTGAGGGCAGGGCATGATCCAGGACGAGGGACTAGCTTCGGGAAAGAAACCCCAGAGGAAAAGGAGGCCTGCAGAACATGGGCTCATCTGGGGAAGGGGATATGCTGGGAAAAGGGGTTAGCAAGGAGAAAGGAGGTACCTGAGGAAGGGTTAGAGAGACCAGGTAAGTGGAGAAAGGCAAGGAGGTCTGGAAGAGGGGATGCGGGAGGGAAGGAGGCCGCGCGGGGGCATGCTGCTGGGGCCTGTATCCCTAACCCAGGCCTCCGACGGGTGCTTTTCCTGGGGGCGCGGGATTGATGGGGTCACCAGTGCTGAGCTGGCGGGGCGTCCTCCGGGGCGGGGCGGGGCGGGGGCCGGGACGCCTGGTCCGCAATCCGGGTGGAAGACGTGGGGGATGGAGTCAAGGCTGGGTCCGGGGTACTGGGAGGGCGAGGGGGACATGGAGGGGATGTGCTTGAACCCAGGCCAAGATGATGTGGGGTCGTGGCGAGAGTGGGGGGGCTGAGTCTAGAATCGGGGCTAGATCCGGGCGCGGTTGTGGTGGGGGTGGGGCTTCATCCGCAGAGCAGCTGGGGAGGGGGGCGGGGAGGTAGCTGCGGCATCACCTGGTCCCCTCCTCTTGTCTAACCCCGCCGCGGGCCACGCCACGCCCCGCCCCGCCCCGCCCCGGTCTTACCCTCTGGTCCTCCATGGCTGCAGCCCAGGTCGTCCCCGGCCAGGGCCGCGGGTCTCACTCGCTCTTCTAGTCCTCAAGCTGCCTTTGCCGCCGCCGGTAGCCAATGGCCCGCCGAGCCCTCGCCGCCGCCGCCGCCGCGGCCCCAGTCAGCGCTCCATCACTGGCCGCAGGGCGCAGGCGCGCCCCTCGCGGCAGGCTGGGAAATGTAGTCCTTCTTGCGCTGGGGTCGCCGAGAGCCGAGACCCACAGAGCCTGGGTCGTACCAGGCGACATTGCTAATGATGTCTGAGCTGGAGAGATCCCGGAACTGGGAGGCAGGATGCTGGGTTAGACTGCCGTGTGGCCTTGAGCCTACCCCTAGTCCTCCTAGTGCCTCAGTCTCCCCACTCTCACCCACACAACTTCTCAGCTGCCACTCAAACTGGAATTCCATTGCAACCCACCTCCACCTGGCCCAGAGATCTGCCCCCCGCAACTACTCACGCCTTACATTTACTGAAAAGCCAAAGTCTTTTGCCCAAGCGGATGTTCAGCTTCCAATGCCGCCTTTCCCTCCCTAAATCACAAGTGAACTCCCATGCATCCCACAAAGCCCCAGGCTCTCACATCTCCTCCAGAAGCCTCTCTGCCTGCCCAGAATCCATAGGGCTAGGAGGAGGCTGGGAGGCACTTCCTGGGGAAGTGTGGGCAGAGCGCCACTGCAGGGGCCTCCCTGTGGTTGACAGGAACAGTTCTGCCAAGAACACTGACCCTCTTCTTTCTGGTTGAAAAAAAGGAGGTCACACTGTGGTTGGGGGTGAGACATTGAGGCCTAGGAGTCTGCCTCCTCCTCCGGGGTGGGTACTGCCGGCTGTGGGGTGATGGGTGCAGGGCTGGGAGAAAGTCCAGGGCTTGTGAACCCCCTCAACTGGGCCCCCAATCTTCTGCCCAGGCTGTGGGGACAGGGGAGCCACCCTACCTGCCGTGGGACTCAAAGCCATTAGCAGAAATCCCTTCCTCTGAACCCCAAAGGAAGACACCTTGGGGGCAAAATAACTGAGGCTGGGATTCTGCCATTCTGTCCCCTGCTCAGGCCTCTGCCACCTGCTCCCCTCCCCTCCCCTTGCCTCACCTGCCCTTCAATGTGTCCCCCCCCCAGCTTAGGTGTGTTTGTATAGTCTTTTAGAAGGATTTTCACTCGTGATCTCCACCACATACGCATACTGCTTTTCAGATTAAAAAAAAAAAAAATTTCTGGGAAATTGAGGCAGGAGGTGACAGGAAGTGGAGCCCCAAGCAGCAGTGGCCACCAGACGTCTGCTGGCTGCCCGGGTGTCACCTATACCTCTGTGGTGGGGGTGGAGTGTCACATTATGTCTCTGTGGCAGGAAGTCTGTCACATAGGAGGGGGAGAGGGGGTGGCAGGATGCCAGCTGGGAGAGGGGAGCCTGATGGGCCAGGAATGGGTTCCCTGGGCATGGTACTGGTCCTCCTGGCACAGTTTTGGGGTGAGTACTTGGACCTCCCTCTCCTCTACCCCCACCCTGTTGTGACCCATCACCCAGCTTCCTGCCCTTCCTATACAGGGCCCCTCGAAACCTCAGTCTCTCTGCTCTGCCAAATAGGCCCCGTCTCTCTCCCTGATACACAGAACTTTACAAGGGTTGGAGGGTTCTAGCAAGGATCCTCAGAGGGGCCCGCAGGATACAATTCACACCATGACCTGCGTACGAGTCTTGCGTGACCTGGCTCTGCTGGCCTCTCATCTCCTCTCTCCTCTGCATTCCCTCTCTCCCCCGTGGCCAGCCTGCTGACTCTTCTCTCTCTTTTTTTTCTTTCTTTTTTTTTTTGTGCGGTACGCGGGCCTCTCACTGCTGTGGCCTCTCCCGTTGCGGAGCACAGGCTCCGGACGCGCAGGCTCAGCGGCCATGGCTCACGGGCCCAGCCGCTCCACGGCACGTGGGATCTTCCCGGACCGGGGCACGAGCCCGTGTCTCCCGCATCGGCAGGCGGACTCTCAACTACTGCGCCACCAGGGAAGCCCCCTTTTCCCTTTTTTTTATCCCGACACATCAAGCTTGATCCCACCTCCGGGCCTTTGCACCTGCTGTTCCCGCTGCCTGGAATACTCTTCCCTGGATCTCCTCTCTCTAGCGTCAGCTACAACTGTACCCCAAAGACCAGGAACTTGAAGGGGTGTCTAACAGACACCCCAGACTTCTCATGGCCCAAAGCAAACTCTTTCCCCCCCACCCCTGCT
>NW_006787698.1:614717-633544 GCF_000442215.2 Lipotes vexillifer | reverse complement strand
TCTTTCCCTCTCTCTCAATTCAGTTCTTCTTGTAGTCCTTCTGGGGGCAACTTTCAAAACCTATTCAGACTATGACCACTTCTTTCCAGGGTCTGGCCCACATCACTGGTCTCCTGGACCCTCATTTCCTGGCCTCACCTGATCTCCCTGTGTCATAGTCTGTTCTCACCATGGCAGTCACGGTGATCTTTTTAAAACTTAAATTGGACCACATTTCCTCCCTGCTCCCCTGGTTTCCCATCACACTTAGGTTAAAAACTAAACTGCTCCCCTTTCCCCACCCCCACCTCTGTACCTCCACCCCACCCCACCCCAATGGCCTGCAGGCCTCGAAAAAGCCATCTCCTGCTGACTTCTTGGATCCCACTTCCTCTCGCCGGCTAGCTTTCCAACAGCCACAGGGCCTCCTCACTGTTCCTGCAACTTACCAGGCATGGTCCAGCCTCAGGACCTTTGCACGGCCCGTTCCCTCTGTCTGGAGTGCTCTTCCTGCATATCTTCCTTCCCACGACTGACTACGTCTTACCATTCAGATCCCTGTTCAAATGTCACCTCCTCTGAGAGGCCTTCCCTGACCATCCTCTATAAGTAGATCCTCTCACTTCATCCTTATCCCCTATTGCCACTCCCCATTCCTTTCCTCCATCAGGATTCTCATTTCACGACTTCCAGTGTCTCTCTCTCCCCAGAGACCCTCAGCTCCACAAGAGTAGGGATTTTTGTCTTAGTCACCTCTGTGTCTGTGTCCACAGTGGCCAGGATAGGGTCTGGCTCACACGAGGCAATATTTGTGTGGCTGAGAGCCTGACATGTCATACAGTCCACCTTGAAATCTCGCAAGTGCCAAGAGACTTATTCTCATTTCACAGATGAGGCCATTGAGCCGCAGCAAGAACCTTGCATAGATCACACAGACAGCAAGCTTTCAGACTCTTACTGCCTCATCCCTGTGGGCTGGCTAATGCAGTAAGTCACACACACTCACACCTCACTCACCTCTTCTGTCCCCCAGCCCTGCAAGGAACCACAGGCCTGAGTGTGCAGCAGGCACCCAAATTGCTGAAGGTGAGGCAGGACAGCCAGGTGACCTTGGCCTGCCAGGTGGTGCAGGCCCAGGCCTGGGAGCGGCTACACGTCGAATGGACCAAGGACGGTGACATCTTGTGCCAGACACGCATCATCAACGGTAGTCTCACCGTGGGTGTCTGCGGGCCTTGGGGACGGCTCTCCTGGCAGCCGCCTGGCAATCTCACCCTGCAGCTGGACCACGTGAGCCTCAATGACAGTGGACTCTACATGTGCTGGGCGACCGTGGAGATCCCTGATTTGGAGGAGGCCCAGGGCAGTGGGACACAGCTCCTGGTGGAGACAGGTATGAGAGCATGTACGGGCAAGTTGGGGACTTGGAACTTCTAGAAATCTTAAAACTGTAGAATCTCAAACTCCTAGAAACATAAATTCTCCAAACCAGATTCCTAGGAACAGAAAGTCTGCAGATGCAAGAAGTTTGTAAACTAGACAGCCTCTGTTGCAACGACTCCACTCTGCCGTTGCAGCATGAAAGTCACCAGAGGCATACCTACAGGAATGGGCGGGCCTGGATGCCAATAAAACTTTATTGAAAAAAACAGGCAATGGGCCGTATTTTCTGAGCCCTCTTCCAAGATATCACAATTATAATAACCCTTGAATATATATAATTCTGAATTCTGGTTCAAAACAATCCCATAAAACACGCTATTCAAGTACATCCTACAAACAGAGAAATGCACACACTGTAAGTGGCCAGCTCAATGGATGTCTTAGTCTGTTTGGCCACTGCTATAACAAAACACTACAGACTGGGTAGTGTTTTTAAATAAACCACAGATTTATTTCTCAGAATTCTGGAGGCTGGAAATCCAAGATCAAAGCACCAGCAAGGTTTTGTTCTGGTGAGAACCGTCTTCATGTTTCATAACTTGTACCTTCTAGCTATGTCCTCACGTGGAAGAAGAAGCCGGGGGGCTCTCTGGGGTCCTTTTGTTGGGGGGGCATGCCGCACGGCATGTGGCATTTTAGTTCCCCAACCAGGGATCAGACTTGCGCCCCCTGCACTGGAAGCGTGGAGTCTTAACCACTGGATCATCAGGGAAGTCCCCTGGGGTCCCTTTTATAAGAGCACTGATCCCATTCATGAAGGCTCTACCCTCATGATCTAATCACCTCCCAAAGGCCCCGACCTCCAGTTACCATCATATTGGGGGTTAGGATTCAACATATGAATTTTGGAGGGATGTATACAAACCACAGCAATGGATTCTCACAACCTGAACACACTTGGGTACCCAGCACCATGCTGAACACACATATCTGCTTCCTCATAGATGCCATCCTCATGCCCACCCCACCATCCTGACCTCTAACAGCATAAATCTATTTTAACTGGTTTCACATTTTACTTAAATGGACTCATAGAGTATATTCTGTCTCCAACATCTTTCACTCAACATGATGTCTGGAAGATTCCTCCATGTTGGTGCGTGGAGCAGTGGCTCATCCTTGCTGCAGAGCAGCCTCCATCACCACCAGTCATTCCAATTTCCTACTGATGACCATTTGGGCAGCTTCTGGGTTCTGGCTATTATGAATAAGGCTGCTGTGAACAATCTAGAACTTGTCTTTTGGTCAACACATTTCTATTGTACCGAGGACAATTCCAGAATCTCAAACCACAAGATAGAATCTTGCAGTTCTAGAATCCTAGGGACATAAATTCTAAGCTCTGAGAATTACAGCATATGTTCTGCTTGGGACTGTCACTCCTAAGGAGGCAAAAACTTGTTCTTGGTGGGGGCTTCCCTGGTGGTGCAGTGGTTGAGAGTCTGCCTGCCGATGCAGGGGACACGGGTTCGTGCCCCAGTCAGGGAAGATCCCACATGCTGCGGAGCGGCTGGGCCCGTAAGCCATGGCCACTGGGCCTGCGCAAAAAAATTTGCTCTTGGGAGCAAAGAAAATCTTACTCTTTTTATGTATAAAGCATCGATATGCAGACAGCCCATAAAGAGAGTTACAGAATGTCTGTGGTATTAACATTTCATCGGGGAACAAATTAAGGTTCTTAGAACGTCTACTTAGAGGAGTGATAATGAAAAAACTTGAGAAACACTGAAATAAAAGAATGGAAGATTCTAGAATCTTAGAGTTGTAGTCTTAAATACTTTATTTATTTACTTATTTTTAATATTAATTAATTAATTAATTAATTTTTGGCTGTGTTGGGTCTCTGTTGCTTGCACAGGCTTTCTCCAGTTGCCCTGAGCAGGGGTTACTCTTCGTTGCAGTGTGTGGGGTTCTCATTGTGGTGGCTTCTCTTGTTGCAGAGCAGGGGCTCTAGGCGTGCGGGCTTCAGCAGTTGTGGCTAGAGGGCTCACTAGTTGTGGCTTGCAGGCTCTAGAGCGCAGGCTCAGTAGTTGTGGCACATGGGCTTAGTTGCTCTGTGGCATGTGGGATCTTCCCGGACCAGGGCTCAAACCTGTGTCCCCTGCACTGGCAGGTGAATTCTTAACCACTGCACCACCAGGGAAACCGGTCTTTCTTTAAAAAGAGAGACTCTTAGAATTTTTTTTTCTAAATATGTATTTATTTACATTTTGGCCGTGTTAAGTCCCAGTTGCAGCACTCAGGCTCTCTAGTTGTGGCACATTGGCTTAGTTGCCCTGCAACCCGTGGGATCCTAGCTCCCTGAACAGGGGATCAAACTGGTGTCTCCTGCATTGCAGGATAGATTCTTAACCACTGGACCACCAGGGGAGTCCCAGAGAGACTCTTAGAATTTTGCAATCACAAAGTGTGTAGGAGCAGAAAATTCTAGAATTCCAGAATCCAGAATTGAAAACCATTGACTCTCAGGAATTCCCTGGGGGTCCAGGGGTTAGGATTCCACACTTCCACTGCAGGGGGCACGGGTTCGATCCCTGGTGAGTCGGGGAACTAAGATCCCACAAACCGTGTGGTGCGGCCAAACAAATAAACGAAAAAGAAAGCCATGGACTCTTAAGGCTGGAAGCCACTTTCCCGATCAGCTAAGCCAGCTGCCTCACTTTACAGAGGATAAAGCTGAGGCCCAGCAAGGGCCAAGACACATCCAACCACACACACAAGCCGGGGATGCAGCCAGCTTTCTCCAGAGCCCACCTCATGCGTTTCCCCCACTCTGCATGACACCCCATAATAGGCCAAACCATAGGGGCCGGAGACCTAGGTTGACCCAATGGGGTCCTGCTCTCTATCGGCGGTTCCCGAGGGCCTTGGGCACATGCCTGGCCCGTATCAGGCAGAATGAAGCACCACCCGGGCTCCCAGGCCCAAGAGACGCCCATTTGTCTCCAGCTGGCAGGACCCACCCACTGCCTGCCTCCGGGGCGGTGTGTTATGGCTGTCCTGCCTGCCCCCCACCCCTCCAGTGACAAGGGGGCCAATTACCAATTAGCAGAGGCAGGGTAGCAGAGGCACCAGGCTGTGAGTTGTTGGCAGCTGTGAGGGAGCGAGAGTAAGTGGGCACAGGTCCAGCTCCCCACAGCTGGCTTTCCCATCCCGGAACAGCTGCTTGGAACCCTGGGACCACTGCCAACTTTAGAACCTGCAAGATGAAGGGGTTGGGGGCTCTGGGTCTCGTCTTAGTCACAGGAGAAGGCGCCTTTGGCTGGGGTTCATGTCAGTTTTACAGACCTGAAATAACATCCCCATTCTGCCATTCACTTGCTGTGTGACCTTGGGCAAGTGACTTGACCCTTCTGTGCCTGTTTCCTTAGTCATCAAAATTCATCCAATAGTGCTTTCCTCATCAGATTAGGTGAATTTAAAGTGATTATATCTAAAGAGTTTATTGCAGGGTCTGGAACACAGTTAAGTCCTCAGTAAACATAAGTGGTTATTATTGTGTCTATGATACTGATTATTCAGCAAGACTCAAAAATTCAGGCCCGTGTAAGTTTGTTTGTTTGTTTGGTTTGGTTTGGTTCTTTTCCTTTCCTTTCTTTCTGAAGCAGGGAAGGGAGAGGGAAGCTGAGGGGAGAAACACCTTTGTTCAAAGCATGGCCCAGCTGTTGCCTGGATGTGTGACTCCAGGCAAGTGACTCAGGCTCTCTGAGGCTCAGTTTTCTTGGGATTAACACAGTGTAGACACTCAAAAAACAGGAGCCATGAGAACGATAGAGCCCATGATCAGGATGATGGAGCACATGGTGGTGTTGGCAAAGTTCCTGGTGAAGATGGTGGAGCTCAAAATGAGGATGATGGAGCTCATGCTCAGGGTGATGGGACAAAGGGTGGGGATGATAAGGCTTGTGATGGGAACGGTGGAGCCTATTATGGCAGCAATGGGGCTCATGACAAGGGTGGTGCAGCTCATGGTGGGGATGATGGAGCTCATGATGAGAAAATCCCGTTGGCAGTTACTTCACAATAACCCAGCAAGATAGGAATGATTAGTATCCTTTCTTCAAAAGAGGAAACAGATTCAGAGCAAATCCGTGCCTGAACTCACACAGCATGGCAGGGGCAAGAACCCTGAGGTCCCACACGGAGTAGAGGGGCTCTTACCCTGAAGTGCAGGAAGCTGGACTCGAAGGTGAGCCCTGAGACGTAGGTTTCTTCTCGGCAGATGGCTGGCTACTGAACCGGAGCTTCTCAGGTGAGTTCCGCCCACGTGTCCCTCCTCCAGCCCCGCCCCACCCCGCCCCCGTGCCCCGCCCCCAGTCAGACCGCCCACAAACCACCACCGCCTTCCCAGGGCTCTCCTTCGCACTGCTGGTGACTGGGGCGGTGGCCGTGACCGCTTTCGCTCTGGGCGCCTGGACGTGGGGCCGCCGCCGCTGCCGGAACAGAGACGCAGGTAAGGAACCGCTCAGGTAGCCGCTCGGAGGGCGGACGGTTCCCACGAACACCGCAGTCCACTGGCGACCCCGCCCCCGCGTGGCGGAGGCGGGAACTGCAGCTTCTTGACAAGGATGGAACGCAGACCCTTCTGACTTTGATACCTGCCCCTTTTGGAAGAAGCGAGGGTGAGGCTGGGAGGCAGAGAAGGGGAATAGATGGGGAAGGCTGGCCCCTACACCCATGTTTTTCAGAGGCACAGACAAAGCCTCCAGAAAGTGGGCTGGAGAGGGCCAGGCTCTTTTAAGTGATTCTCCCCTCTTGGTGTCATACCCCGCTCCTTCCAATGCAGGGAATCCACTCTACATCAATGCCTTATACCAGCCCCGGAGGGCCTCAAGGAAGAGTGAGGCATGGCCTGTGTAGGGGAAGGTGCTGGACATCTCCAGCAAGAATCAGAAGGGCCAAAGCTTCTATTCGATCTCTTTCCCCTGGCCCCCCCACCCCCAAGCGGCCTCTGGCTCCCAAATCTTCCTCCAGCCCCAGGCCCAGTCACCCCATCTCTGCAGTTGGAGTCCCTCCTGGCCCAGGCCAAGAGGATTCTTTGAAGTGGGAAGATGAACTAGAACCCCCAGAGACCCACAGAGGACCCCCCCCACCAGCAGCTATGTAAAGATGTGACTTATTCCAAGAGGATCGCGAAGTCCAGCAGTTCATCCTGAGACACGCCCCCTCCTCATTTCTATGAGGCTGGATTTCTCCCTTGCCCAAAGGACACCCAATAAAGGCTCATGAAGAAACCAAAGCCAGAATTTGTGACAATTTGGGAGTGCTAAAGAGATCTGAGGAGTCATCAGGGGGGTCTCAGAGGACCACTGTGGTGAGGCGGCTCTTTGACAACTCGCAAGCCTTCCGCCTCTTATCCTTGGAGAGACATGTCCAATTAGCAGAGAGAAGTGATGCCCCTGGCTTCAAAACAGTGCCCGGAGCTGGACGCACCCCCTCCCCAGCTGGTATCTCTCCCCCAGGCAGGCTTGGAGTTGGGTGCGGGGGGAGATAGGGGCTTCCTGGCATTTATCAGCCCCTGGGGTCTCCTGCCCGACTGTCACCTTGAAGTGACACCAGCTGGGCAGGGCTCCCCTCCCCCACTTCTGCTGTTTCCATGGGGACAGATGTCCTTTCTGCAGCATCAGCCCTTGCCCGCCCGCCTGCCCGCCCCGGATAAGGAGGAGGGGCAGGGTGGGGGCAGGGTTGGCCTGAGAGCCTCGCCCCCTCCGTTCCTCCATCTTTTTAATCTGCTGGTCTCCATCCACTGTCTCCAGGTTTTTACCTGCCTCCATGCCTCTCTCTCCCTGCCTGTCTCCAGCTCTCTGAATTCTGCTCCCTCCCTGTGAGCCATTCAGGCTCCAACCCCAGCTCCATCTCCAAAACAAGGAGCTGGGGATGCTCTTCCCCCTCCAAGGGTCTGCCTCCCCTCTTCCTTCTGAGGGGCTGAGATCCCCATCTCCCAGAAAGGACACTTGAAATACACAATAACTTATTTATTTTCCAGGCCAGAGGAGGGCTTCGAGACACGATTCTGATCCGTAGAACCCAGAAGGAGGCTGAGCAGGGCGGCTCTGATGAAGACCCAGAGCCTGGAGGGACAGGGGGGTCTCTCCATCCAGCCTTCTCCAGGACTGGAAAGACCTCCACCATTTGCAGCCACTGATCTGGGTCCTCACAGCCTAGGGCGGGGGGCTGAGGCTCAGTCAGGGGGTCTGTGAGACCACGGGGTACAGCAGGGCCAGATGCTCAGCGCCCTGCACGGGCAGTGGGCGGGAGCTATAATGGAGCACCAGCTCCGGCACGCTGGGGAAGGGGCCACTGTGCTGACCCAGCACGAACTGGTTCTCTCGGATCCGAGCAAACTTCAGATGCAGGAAGCCCTGGCTGCTCCTGGAGACAGGAGTCAGAGGGGGTACTCAGCACTCCAGACCCGCCCACACTCTCCAACCCTAAAGCCACCCCCTCATGGCCCCCAGGAGCCCGACGCTGGCATCCCCTAATATTTCTGATTAACAGCCACTTGGCGTCAAGCTCTTGGCTAGTTCCACACTGCGGGGATGGCTTCTGAGCTTGTCCCCTATCAAGACAGGCTGGAGCTCCTAGCAGGTGGAGGTCCCTCCCCAGGAACACAGAAGGCACTTTCTCTCCACACCTCTTGACACCTTGTGCTACCTGTCCTGGGCTCCTCACTAGTTACCCTCAGTCTAGGGTCCCTGGTTCCCCATCTCACTCAAGCCCTAGATCTATGGTATGGCTTCCTCTCCATCTTCTTGCATACCTCCAGTGACAGGGAGTTCATTCTCAGTCGGAACCCAGCCAGTGGCCTCTCTGGAAGCCCTGCCCTCTGGCCTAGAAGCCCCACCCCCTGGCCTGAAAGCTCTGTCCATCAGCCCTGGAAGTCCCGCCCACTGGCTGCTGGAGACACACCCCTCTGCTCCGGAAAGCATGCAGTCCTGTGACCCTCTGTCCCTCCAGGGACCTGCGGTCTCACCTGAGGGATAGGGAGCAGTCTTGGGGGCTGGTCTCGCTGAGCCGCACGAGGTAGCTGCCTTCCTTGCAGAGCGACAGGAGGTTCTCAGCATCTGCCCGGCTCAGCGGGCCGTGAAACCACCTAGGGAGTGGGGACAGAGGTCTCCTGAAGGGCAATCCCCCTTTCCAACACGTCCTGGGGCCAGATGCAGGCACAGCTCTTTAAAGGACTTGTGACGTCCAGGCAAACAAGTGAGACAAATTCCCTTGGATTTCTCAAGAGGAGCCTGGTTTTCAGGCAGACAAGGTTCTCCCTGGGAGGGACCTGAACCCAGGTCAACCTGGAGCTGCTCCTTCCAATTGAGCACGTACCCCGACCTTGATTTTTACAGCCTCCCTCAGCTGGGTCTCCAAGTGTCCTCAACCCCTCCCTAATCCCCCAACTCGAATCACTTGCATATCACTTTCATGAGCGTCACCACATCCTGTATCCCCAACCCACCTGTACCATGTTACATAATATTTTTCTTTTATGTGCTCACAGAGAAGTTAGCAGTGGGAACAAAGTGTCAAAGACAGATGAGCACCAAACAGCTGTTTGTATTGAAAGAAAATACCCTGTGCTTGTGTTAATCAGGCAGTTCTGTACGGCCCACCTAAGAGGTTTGGGAATGACTGTGATACACACCCTGGTACTCACAGGGCTGGGCTCTGGGGGCTCGGGGAGTTCCCTGAGAAGCTCCTAGACTGGAGAGACACAGAGAACACCCAGACTCTCCCAGCTTGTGAGCTTCACCCTAGCCTAAAGTTGGGACCCCTTCAAAATCCTGCTTCTCCCACTTTCACCACAAGATCTCCTGGGGGTGAGAAAGACGTCTCTTTGCCCTCAGGCTTATAAACCCCACTCAAGGGAAGGGAGGAAATCCCCTTTTATTCTGTGTGAGGCAGGCACTCTCTTGGAGGTGCTGAGCCCAAGGTTTGGAGAGGTTAAGTGACTTGCCCAAGGCCACACAGCCAAAAGACAGAAAAGGGATTTGAACCCAGAATCTGACGCCGGAGGGAATGGAGACGCCACCTGATTCTGCTTTGCACCGAGCTGGGTGTCTGGCCCACAGCAGGCGCTGTCACCCAGTGAAGATTAGTTGAAGAAATGAACGAAGTGAATGAGTGAAAAGTTCCTCCAGCCCCCCTGGCCCGAGGAATCTGTGGCTGGTGTGGGGCAGGGAGGGATTCAACTCCATCTTCAACTTCCCCACTCACGGCTGCTTTTCCAGAGGCAGGGCCGGGTCCACGCGCTCTGCAGGCTGGGGGCTTCTGGGCGGGAGTCTCCTGAGTTCCTTGGCTGAGCCTGAGGTTCTTTCCCACTCTGGACCGTCAAACTGCACTGGAGAAGGTTTAAAGAGAAAATGGTTAAGTCCCGCCTATCTCAAGAGGGTGGGGTGGGGGCAAGCCAGTGGAATTTCAGTAGGAAGGCGGTGCCAGCTTAGGGAAACCTATCAGAACCCAGAAGAGGAGGGGTTGGGCTTAAGGCTGGGGCGGGATTGGTACACGAGCAACCAATTAGCCTTCAGAAGAAAGGGGTGTGGTCACTCTTGAATCTGGTGGCATGGAAGGGTGGGCAGTTCCCTGAGTGATAAATCAGAGAGCAGGGGGTGTGGCTAGAGGGGTGGGTGGGAAGTTCTGCCTGATTTTGGCCAACTCATAGAGCTAGAAAACCACCCTCAATACACAGACAGGTAGACTGAGGTACTGAGCTCCAATTTCCCTCACAGTCCTACAACTTCTGGGGCAGATTTGGGTACGCACAACTCTTCCTGGTCCAAGTTATTTTTTTCCTATATATATATTTTTTGGCCGCACCATGCAGCATGTGGGATCTTAGTTCCCCAACCAGGGATCGAACCCGTGCCCCCTGCAATGGAAGAACGAAGTCTTAAACACTGGTCCGCTAGGGAAGTCCAAGTTATTTTATTTCTTAAAGCTGACCTTATTATTCTCTCTTTACAGAAGAGGAAACTGAGGTTCAGAGACTTATCCAAGCTTACTCAACTCAGTTACGAATCAACTCCAGGAAATGCTACCTTCTTCCACAATGGCTCCTGTGTAATTGAGCACTTTAGAACTCAATTTACAAGTACCCTATTCGATAGGTACTAGAATGATCCCCATTTTACAGGTAAGGGAACTGAGACTCAGGGAGATAAAGGGATTTGCCCAAGTGACACAAACCCAGATCTAGTCTGACATCAAAGCCTATTCCTGCACTATACTGAGCAAAATGAGTAGGTTCCATTGCACTCTGAAAGGGGAATTCCCTGGCCGTCCAGTGGTTAGGACTCTGCACTTTCACTGCCGAGGGCCCGGGTTCAATCCCTGGTCGGGGAACTAAAATCCCGCAAGCCACGCGGTGCAGCATAAATAAATAAATAAATAAATAAATAAATAAATAAATAAATGGGGTTTCAGTTTCCAAGGAAGTTACAGATTCTCCTGGGAAGATTATGACTGTCAGTCATTCACACTTTAGTGAGAATTAACAAACTACCAAAGTGACAGGTGATGGGGATTTACTCTGTAAGTTGAAACAGGGGATGTGACCACAGCAGGAAATAGAGGGACACAGGCATTCAGAGGTCAGGGTCAGAGAAGCACCTGCAAACGCCTTGGAGATGTGGTCTTTCTTCCACTCCCAGGGCTGGTCATACTCGTCTGCTGGCCGTTCATCCTCCTGGGGCAGCCGGCTCTGCCGAGGTTTCCACCCTGAAGGAGGCCCATCTCCCAGATCTTGGTCCTGCTCCTCATAGGGAGTGTCATACAGCTGCACCCTCCTGTATGGCAGTTCTGGGAGGCCAAGGACACTGGTCAGCTCCCACTCCCACCTGGGACCCTGTCACCTTCCCCCAAGCTCTGCCCACTCACCGCTCATGACTCGCTGGGCATCGTAGGGCTCCATGTAGCCGTCATCTGGGAGTGACGGGTGAGGTTGGGCATCAAAGGGGTCCGAGTACTCGGTGTCGACCTCCAACTGGAGACAGAAAGGAAGGGGAGGGAGTCAAGGGCTCAGGGGGACCAAGCCTAGCTCTGAATACCCCTGCTGGGCAATACTACACCTCTTGCCCGCTGTCTCTGTGTCATCTGATACATCCCCTCCAAGCAAGTAGTTTTCTCTTCCACCCACGAGTGTTTGCAGATAGAGCTTCACTTGCTCTCTTCCTCTGTGCTGTTCTGATTCTCCCCGACACAGATCCCTACCTCCCTCCTTCAATCATTTTAATGATTAGGTGCCAGTACTGTTCTAAAGGCTTCATATATATTTACTTGTAGTACCAACACTCAGTAAGTACCTTATCCCCATTTTACAGATGAGGAAACCAAGGCATAGAGAAGGCAAGTGACTTGCTCAGGGTCACACAGCTGATAAATAAGAAGCAGCGTTTGATCCTAGGTTGTCTGCTTCCCCGAGTCCCTGCTTCCTCCTACCTTTCTCTGTGCCATTAACCACTACCTGACACAGCCTACCGTAACCCTCTTTGAAGGCTTCTCTGTCTCTCCACAGAGGGTTTGGGGTGGACCCCCTGATCCTCTAGGAAAAGTACTGAAAAAAAAAAAAAGCATGGGCATTGGAGGAAGGTTTGGGTTCAAGTTCTAACAAGCTAAAGCCATGTGACCTTGGGCCAGTCACTTCTCTTCTGTGAGCCTCAGTTTCCACTTCTGTAAAATGGGAGTAATAAGAGAGGAAGGGTGGAGAGTGGTGGTGAGGATGTTTAAGTGCCCGCAGGAAACTGACTCACTCAGATCTGCTTAAGGAAGATCCCTTCAGCTGCTAAGAGGAAGGGAAGCTGTGCGGAGGGATCCAGAAGGGGGGAATCAGGAAGCAGGAGGACAGGGGCACAAAGCCAGTCAGAGAGGGAGGAGGACAACCAGCGCTGTGCAGTGAAAAGGGGCAGATATCAAACTCCACGAAGCGGATGGAGGATTGGGGAGTGTCTGGCTGGTGCCCTGGTCTTTCCCTGGGGTAACACACAAAACACGCTCCCCAAAGTCCTGGGGAAACCTGGCCTGGCCGCCCCACCCAGTCTCCTGGGGCCACTCCTGGGCCTTAGCCACGCACCTCTTCCCGGGGGCTGCCCAGCAAGACCTTGGCTCTGGCCATGTCTACTGCCTCCACCTTGATGAGCCGGTGCTTTGGAGAGTCGTACTTGGTGTCTCCAGGGCCCTTGGAGTCCCCGGGCCCCGCGGAGTCGGTCTCTAGGCGGCCATCTGCATCCTCATAGGGGTCCTCAAAGTCCAGATCCTTCTGTTCCCGGTAGGCCCGCAGGATGTCGCTGTCCGTGTAGTCGGGGGTGGGCGGCTGCGGAGGGGGCCTCCGACCGCCAAAGCTCAGGTAGTCTCGTAGCCACTTGGCCATTTGAGCGCGTGTCACCCCAAACCTGGCCACTGTCAGAAGAGGACCCACATGCCCTCTTCTGGGCCCCCTTCCTCGGCAGAGTCCCCAGGGAGGAGCAGGGGGAGAAGGAAGGGAGGAAGGGAGAAGGAGAAAATCAGGTGTGACCCTTGGCTGGGCTCAGAGGAGGGGGAAAAGCGGGGAAAAGGAGGAGACAGAGGAGGGAGGAAGGGGGAAGAGAAGCAAAAGCGCACCTTAGCCCGGCTCTGGAAGGACGGCGGGGGAAGGGGGCGCCCCGTAGGGCCCTGAACGCCGAGCGCGGGGTCGTCCAGCCAGAGCGAGGGGCATCCGCGGAGTTTCCGCGGGCAGCGCGCTCTCCTTGCACGGCTCGGCCACCCGTTGCCTCCGGGAAGCTCCGGGATCCCCTCCTGGGGGCCGGGGGCGGGGAAAGCGCCGCCTGCGGACGCCCCCAAGCCCTGGCTCAGCCCGGACGCCTGGGTTCTCAGCGCAGCGGGCAGGCTCCCCGGGGACTCGGGCGCCGCGCGCAAAGTTGGGCCGCGGGGACGGTGACCCCGGTGCGGCGCATCCTTTGTTGCGCTCCTCGCCGCTCCGGGGGGAGCCCCAATCCCGCGGCCCCCGGCCCGGCCGCCTCGATCCGGCCCCAGTCGCGGGCACAAAGGAAAATAAAATCTCCAATCCCCCTTGACGCTTTCGGAAAGACTTTAGCCGCAGCCGCCGGCGCGCGCCCGGGAGGTGGGACTTTGGGGAGGGGGCTCTCAGACGGACGCCCCAGCCCCTACCAGCCCCGGGCCGGGTCCCGGGCAGCGACGTCAAGGGTTCCCCGCCCCCTCCCCTCCCCTCCCCCTGCGCTCCCCTCGGAGGTGACTGAGACCTTCAGCTGTTCTGGGGAGGGAGGGGAGCATCTGCCCGGGGAGGGAGGGGGGATGCGGGGCGGGAGTCGCGGGGGCCGAGGCCGCGGCGGCTGGACAGTGACCCGGAGGACCGAGGCTGGCAGGAGCGAGCGAGGAGCACGGGAGGGGGAAACCCACAGGGGCTGACCTTGCTCCGGAGAGCGAGAGGTGTTGAGATGGGGAAGGGGGAGAGGGAGGGGAGGTGGAAATTGGCCGGGAAATGGAGGGCTGGACTTGACCGCGAGCAGGGATGAAATTGACCAGCAGAGGGGGTGAGCGTGACCACTATTGAGGGTTGAAATTGAACCAGGATCTGGCGGCGAAACTGACCAGGAGATTGGGGTTGTGGAAATTGTTCCAGAGGTCACCGGCTAAAATGGATATTGAGGCAGCCGAAGGAAGGGGGGTTTGCAACGGAAGGGACGGGGTTCTGGCTTCCCCTCCCCCAAGAGGGCTCTTCTCCGTCCCCTCTCCCCAGGGGACTAATTGCAGGATGGGGGAAGGGGTTTGGGGCAGCTGGCCAGGGGAAAGGAGATGGTATCTGTGCCTGGAGTGTGCCTTCAGCATCTGTCCCTTTGTGGTTTTTGGGGGTGGAGGCCGGGAGGGGGACAGAAATGAGAGGTGTCTCGCCTGGCCTGACTGCCTGTTGGCAGCTGCAGCTGTCAGGGGGTGAGGACACTAACGGATTTGGGGGGAGTAAGAGAGGCAAAGGGAGCTGCTGACCAGTTCCAAAGCAAACACATTTTTTTTCTTTCCCCATAAGGGGGCTTGCTCACTGACCCCTAATAGAAAGAGTAAGAGAGGGATAGTCAGGAAGGATGGAACCTCAGATTCCCTTCTCCAAGCCCCCTAGGGTGGGTGTGGCTTGGAGGGGAGGCAGGACCAGACACAAGTCAGAGCTGACACTGTTGTGAGCTCTCCCCCACTCCGCCCCCTCAAAGAATAGTGGGGCCTGGGCAATGTCTATGCAGGCCACGCTTTGGTTTCCTGATTTGAAAAATGGGGTTTCTAATAGGAAAAACTCAGAGAGCTGGAGGAAGGATCTTCAGGAGGATGTGACATTTTTTTCCTGATGGGGAAACTGAGGCACAGAGAGGGGAGACACACCCCACAGCTCATTTCTGCCTGGATGCTGTGATATGGCCTGGCTTGGGATGGCATTCGACCCCCATCTAGTCTCTTTGTGGAATCAGAGGTTCTCCATCTCCCCTCCACTGTTAGCCCCATTTTCCAGATGGGAAAACTGAGGTCCAGAGCCGATGAGGCAAGGCCCCTCACGGCAGCAGGGGTGTCCGTATGTCCTCCCCTCCTCTTTCCTGCTTTGGCTGAGTTGGCCTCCACACGAACCTGTTGAACTCGGTCCTCCCTCCCCAAGAGCACTCACACAGACCCCCACCCCACCCCGCCCTCTCTGATCAGCGACAAGGCAGCATCCCTGGGGACTGCCCAGGGAGCACGGCAGGTAATTGTCCTGTTTTCTGTCAGCCGCAAGGCAATACCCGGCTGTTGACAGATCTCATCAAATCCGAGTCCTCTCCCTGTCAGATAAATACGCGATGTCTAAGGTATAAATATTTGACAAGGGCCTTCTAATTCCAGTGTGTGTCAGGAATAGCAATTAGAGGCCCTGGAGGCAGAATCAAACGGCGTTTGACTTTCCTGCGCTTTTGAGCTGGCTTCTCCTGGGGCTGCCCCCACTCCCACTGCAGGAGCAGGGAGGGGGCTTGAGGAGGGGCGGGAGATGGTGGACGAAGGTTAGAGCCAGGCTGGAGGTCCGGCGGCCCTGCAGTGGTATGACCTTGAATAGCCAGTAACCTCTTGGGTTTTGCCTTTCTGATTGGGGGAGGAGGGAGCAAGAGAGCAAAGCCAGGAGGCAGGCACTGCATGGACAAAGGCAAGGAGGTGAGTGGTCTGGGGGTCCTGGGCTGAGGGGACCTCTTTTTCCCCAGCATTCAGGGTCTGAACGACGGTCTATCAGGGTCTGCTCCATCAAGGTCTCCCCCCGGGTAGCGCTGGGTTTCTGGAATCCCAGCCCACCTGACCTTGAGTAAGTGACCTGGCCTATTTTCCCATCTATGAAATGGAACAGCTAACCTCTGTTGAGCGCTTACTGCCTGGCACTGTTTTGGGTGCCTTAAAAAAAAATTTTTTTTTTAAATAAATGTATTTATTTTTTACTTATTTATTTTTGGCTGCATTGTGTCTTCGTTGCTGCGTGCGGGCTTTCTCTAGTTGCGGCGAGCGGGGGCTACTCTTCGTTGTGGTGCGCGGGCTTCTCATTGCGGTGGCTTCTCTTGTTGCGCAGCACAGGCTCTAGGCGCATGGGCTTCAGTAGTTGCGGCACTTGGGCTCAGTAGTTGTGGCTCACAGGCTCTAGAGCGCAGGCTCAGTATTTGTGGTGCACGGGCTTAGTTACTCCATGGCATGTGGGATCTTCCCGGACCAGGGCTCAAACCCGTGTCCCCTGCATTGGCAGGCGGATTCTTAACCACTGCACCACCAGGGAAGCCCCTGAATAGTATTTTCTTGTATGGCATACAGTAAGTGCTCAATATATGCTTAGGGTGGGTGGGACCTCAGGAAGAAGCCAGAGGAGGTCCCTGGCTGGGGGCTGCGCCTGCTCTCGACTCACGGATCCCCATGTCTGCAGGGGGGATGGGAGCCAAGGCACCAGGACAGGAGGGGACCAAGTGGGGATGACCCACGGTGGGATCTGATGGAGGAGACATGGCCCTGATTTAGGAGCTCCTAGTCTGATAGGAGAGACGACCTCTGCTCTCAGAAGCTCCTGGACACAGCCCTGCCTTCAGCTCACAGTCTGATGGGAGAGACATGGTCCTGCCCTCAGCAGCCCCCAGTCTAACGGAGGAGATGTGTGCAAGCGTCAATAGGCTCCCAGTCTGAAGGGAGAGGCGCGGCTCTGACCTTAGGAGCTTCCAGTCTTGATGGAGGAGGCGTAAGACCGACCTTCGAAGTACCCAGTCTGACACAGGAAATATGTGCTTGCTTTCAAGGGCTCCCAGTCTAACACTGGCCTTCCAGGGCCCCAGCCTGATGGGGGAAGCACAGACCATTCCCTGGAAGCTCCCAGTCTATAGGGCGTGGTGATCGAAGGTGTAGCCTTGGAGCCTCGCAGTTTCAAAGACAGGTCCAGCCCCTCACCCACTCTGAGCCCTTGGCCAAGGAGCCTCCTGCCATCTGTAAAATGGGGCGGTGGGTAAGGGAGCATGTGCCCGACGGCATGGGTGGCAGAGCCCTGGCATGGAGGGAGCTTGGGGCAGCGCTTGGCCCTCAGTGAGAGCTTGGGAAGCAGGAGCAGCCCCTTGTCTCCTTTGTGAAGCCCAGGCTCAGGAGGGAGGGGTTTCCAGCATAGGGGAGACCACCCCCCCCCAGTCCCTCTGATGTGCTCCGGCAGCCAGGCAGCCCCCAAGGGAGTTGATGGAAGAGATTCCGGATGAGGCCTGACAGCTCCCAAGGACCAGATGACACATGGAACTCCTGGGGGACGGGGACTGTCGGCAGCGAGCGGGAAAGGGCAGGCTCCAGAGAGCAAAAAGTGGGTGTGGATCTTGGGGTGGCGGGCTCAGGGCAGGGAGCGAGGGGGCGTGCAGGCTGAGGCCCTGAAGGGTCAGCACACACAACAGACCCCCTGCCCAAAGTGTTGCTGCGCTGTCCCTGTGCCTGCTCGGCCCTGGGAACCCCTGCAAGAAAATTGGGGACCAGGAGCCAAACTGTTCCCAAGACACGGGTGGGAGAGCAAAGCGTAAAAGCCTGCGGGGAAAATAAGAATTAAAGAAACAATTCCAGTGCAGTGTGGAGGAAAGGGGAGGGTGGCAGAGAGTGGGCAGAAGTGTGGGGCTCCCTGCGCCTCAATTTCCTCATCCATGAATGGGGAGATACCCACTCAGGCTACATACATTAACTGAGCACCTACTAAGTGCCTGGCTGGTCTTAGGTTCTGGGGACACACTCATCAACACATGGACCCTTGCAAAGCTCACTGTGCAGGGGGGTCTGCAAGTAGACCCTCAGGTGGCTCCCATGACCCCAACCTCCTGGTTGTCACACCCATGTGAGCCCCTCCCCTGGAACGTGGGAGGGATCTGTGGCTTGCTTCTAACCGCGGAACACGGCAACGGTGATGGGCCGTCACTTCTAGCAGACTCTCCTCATGAAGCCAGTCCGTGCAGGCAAGGAACTAAGTGTGGCCTCTGGCTAAGGGTCCGTAAGTGAATTCTGCCAACAACCACGTGGGTGGGTTTGACACGGATCCTACCCCAGTCGGGCCTTCCAGTGAGACCCCAGCCGCAGGCAACATCTCAATTGCAGCTGTAACGGACCCTGAAGCCGAGAACCCAGTGAAACCACATCCAGATCCCTGTTGTTTTAAGCTGCTAGATTTGGGGATCACTTGTTACACAGCACTAGGTAACTAATACAGGGAGCCACAAGCAGTATGCACACCTCCTAAGGTACTCCCATCAGAACTACCCTACCCTGCTTTAATTGCAACATTAGCGCCACCTCTAGTATCATTTGTTTCCATCTTATTATATGAGTAAATATTTTGGCTTTGCAGGTCACAGAATCGCTGTTTTAATCACTCACCTCTGCCCCCTGAGAGCAAAGGCAGCCATGGGTGATATGCACACAAATGGGTGTGTAGGTGTGCCAATAAAACTGTATCTACAAAAACAGGCCACAGGCCACCTTTGGCCTGTGGATCACAGTTTGGTAACCCATGTTTTAGAACGGAGTCAGGTTAACAATAATGTTAAGTAAATAACAGCAACATGGCAAAAATTGTGGTGGATTAAGAGCAATGGCAGTTCAGGAAACAGCCTGAAAGAATGAACTGAAATGAAGCACAGAGCCCCCAGCCCCCCAATTTTCCACAACTACTTAAGCTGGGTGACTTCTTTACTTTTTATTTTTTGTTTTTATTTTTAGGCTGTGCCGAGCAGCTTTCGGGATCTTAGTCCCCCCACCAGGGATTGAACACAGGCCCTCAGCAGTGAAAGCGCCGAGTCCTAACCACTGGACCGCTGGGGAGTTCCCTGGATGACTTTTTTTTTTTTTTTCCAGTACGCGGGCCTCTCACTTGTGTGGCCTCTCCTGTTGCGGAGCACAGGCTCCGGACGCACAGGCTCAGCGGCCAT